>NC_091282.1:755108923-755421602 GCF_032444005.1 Ranitomeya imitator | reverse complement strand
GTATGTCGCTCTTAGCACACCCACATAGTATATAGCACAGCCACGTAGTATATAACACAGCCACGTAGTATATAGCACAGCCACGTAGTATATAGCACAACCCACATAATATATAGCACAGCCCACGCAGTATATAACTCAGGCCATGTAATATATAACACAGCCCATGCAGTATATAACACAGCCCACATAGTATATAGCACAACCCACATAACAGACAGTCACGTAGTATATAGCATGGCCACGTAGTATATAGTAGCCACATAGTATATAACACAGCCCAAGTAATATATAACGCAACCCACGTAGTATATAGCACAGCCACGAAGTATATAGCAGCCATGTGGTATATAGCCGCCACACAGTATATAACACAGCCCACGTAATATATAACACAGCCCACGTAATATATAGCACAGCCCACACAGTATATAACACAGGCCACGCAGTATATAACACAGTCCACGTAGTATATAGCAGCCACGTAGTATATAACCCACGTAATATATAGCACAACTCACGTAATATATAGCACAGCCCACGCAGTATATAACGCAGGTCACGTAGTATATAACACAGTCCATGCTGTATATAACACAGCCCACGCAGTATATAACACAGCCCACGTAGTATATAGCAGCCAGGCAGTATATAACACAGCCCACGTAATATATACCACAGTCCACGTAGTATGTAACCCAGCCCATGTAGTATATAACGCAGGCCACGCAGTATACAACACAACCCACGTAGTATATAACCCAGCCCACTGAGTATATAATACAGGCCATGCAGTATATAACACAGGCCACACAGTATATAACACAGCCCACATAGTATATAGCAGTGTGTGCACCATATCCCTGTTTAAAAAAAAATTAAATAAAAAATAGTTATATACTCACCCTCCGGCGTCACCGAAGCTGTGCCGATGAGCGCGATGCTGCTGCCAGCTTCCGTTCCCAGAGATGCATTGCAAAATTACCCAGTCTCGCGAGACCCCTAAGTCACCTGGGTAATTTTGCAATGCATCACTGGAAACAGAAGCTGGCGGCAGCATTGCGCGCATCGGTGGACGGCGGAAGGTGAGAATAGCATGATTTTTTTTTGCATAGGCAGCATTAATAGTAAAAAGTTTATCCGGGATGGGGCGACACACTGGCGCTGACTGGAGCGGAGTAGGGAGGGGACACTGACTGGAGGAGAGTAGGGAGGGGCCAATTTGGGGCCGGACAAAGCCTAGCAACCAGGCAACCCCCACATGAACTTATGCTGGCTAACAGATGTAAATCATTCAGCTGCCGCAAGAAAAACTAAATCTCCGAGCACTAAAAATTACTCGGAGGACCACAAGTCGTGCTTGAGAAATTTCGAGTAACGAGTATATTCGCTCATCACTAGTCATAATCTATAAGCAGCTGAAACCACAATGACAAATTCATGGAAATGGTGCAAGTGATTCGTGAACTTGGTGCAAAGTAATAAAAATTTACTTTTTTCTTCGTTTTGAACTATTCTTGCAAAAAGTTGCAAAAATTGAGCCAAAATTTTGTCATACTTAAAAACACACTAGGGAAATTTATTTTTTTTTTTTTTAAAGTCTCAATTGATGAATTAGCCAGCAACATCTTGAATCGTTAAACTCTGCCAACAAAGTGGGAAAAAAATAAGACGCAAATAGAACAATAAATTGGGTGTAAACAAAAAAAAAAGGGCAAACACACAAAACAAGACAAAAAAACAGGGGCCAATATGTTTTTAATCTGGCTCATGTAATACTTTACAGCACCAACTTGTGGCTATAATTTAAGGCTCTTATTCCATCCGATGCCAGAAATCTTATGTAAATGTTGAATTTTAGATGACACTAGGACATATGAAATGAGTATAGAAATGCAATATGTTTCCGTGATTTAAATCAACCTCATTTTTACATTGAGCGGCTTATCTGGAAGAAACAGGCCGTCGTCTGGTGATGAATATTGGTTACCAGTTCCTATAATCTAAAACTCTAAATCTGATCAGTGACATTAACATATAGACCAAATTACCTGGTGTCATGGCGTATAATCACACTCCCCATTTTAGTGCCGGCTCGTGATCGACATGCGCATAATTTGTTCACAATGTGTTGCATTTGCTGTTACTTTTTAATCAAATCCTGTCATTGATTTCAGATGCGGAGATTTATTGCGGTACCTGCTTTCCCTGAGTGACATGACATAAAAATTATTTCATTGTCACTTTAAGAGGCTACGCTCATGTACAAGCAGAGCGACTTGTATATGAAATATCCCCTTTGTCATGTACAACACTAGGGATGGAATTCTTATTGGAGTGTTTCCTTGTCCTACACATATGGTTCCAGTAGTATAGCTGGGTTAGGCAAGCCGCCATGGTCACCTGCTGCAGATGGGTTATTAACAAGACATTTAACCCAAGACAGGGTATATTGTAGATACAGGGCTAAGGCGACAAACTTAATTGTTGCCATTGATTAAGACTTTTGGCTTGCAAGTATCGAATATGCAAATAACCTCCTTGCCACACGACTCAGGATAAAAAGCCAAACCTAAAACTCCATTTGCAGACACGCATTTGCGGGTGTTGCCCCTCCTCAGTGCAAAGCAGTATGCATTCATATTCTTCCAGTAGGATCTAGAATGAGAAGATGCATCATCGATCTATTGTAGGTCCTCTTATCTCAATGTTCTGGAGTCAAGTACCGACTACTCAAATACATCACATTAAGTACTAAGATATACCTTGCTGCTTAAAAGGGCAACATAAAGTTGACTATCATCAGGAGGACTTTCATCCATAGTGGATCCCATTCCCTTAGATGCCTTGAGAAGACTGCTTTCTAAACTATTTGTTTGGCATAATACACATTGTACTGTTTCCCTTATTGATAATCTCCACCAATCCAAAATCCTCTGAATCTCTTACTATGACAAGTAGACCTACTTATCTTCTTGTCCCCAGGGTAGAGGCAAATGGTCCACATTAAGACTCACATACACATTAGGCTAACAAATGCCAAACCCACTGATATCGATGGGGCCCTTATCAAATAATGTCCAATTTCAAAATGATGATCCTCTTGTTCACAAGATTCTTCTGTTGTACGACTCCCACCAGGGCCATGGGGTACTCAGAAACAGGTCAGGCAGTTCATTGAGGAAGTCACGGGGCCGTGCAATAAAAAAATATAAGGGAAAAAGTTATATGGGATTGATTCATGATGCCAGCCGTGGTGTTCGGCAAGGGATGGCCGATGCTGCAATTCAAGCCCACTGGGGCCGATGGTGACGCAGCGAAGATGTTGCAGCTCCCAACGGGTGGAGCGAGGCCCCAGGGCAGATATAACAGTCAGTTCAGGTAGTGGTGAACATTAGGGTGCAGAGAATAAGCAAGGGATGCAGAAAAGTGCAGTTTTCTTTGCTTTTACTTCCTGGTAGATAAACATGCAGTCCGGGGACAACAGGAGTCCAGCTAGCCTGGAAGCAATCAGGGGTCCACCTTGCCAGGTGGGGTTGGAAGCCTTCCTGTTGCGCTCTATTTTCGGGTCCCTGCTGCCTGTAGCTAGCTGCTGCCCTCTCCTGCGTGTTGGCTTCAACCTGTATAGCAGACAGCACAAGCCTATCACGGACACTGCCTGTTCACTAGCAGGCCCGAGCTCTTGGTCTGCTGCGGTGCCTCTGGGTGTTCAGTGTGGCCAGGGAGCTTGCAATCCTCTGCCCTCCAGATTCGGCTGTCGAGGCGTACAGCTATCGCACAGCCAAGGACTCTGGCATCCTTCTTGTCAGCGCTCCGCTTCGGGGTCAGCTCTGCCACAGCTGCAATTCACCAGAGCCCTTGTCTCTGCTTCTCTCTCTCCTCTGACCAACTTCCTAACAGCCTGAAAACTGCTCCTCCCGACCAGAGAGAGCAGCTCCCCTGAAGTTGGGTCTAGAGCTCCCCCTTCTGGCCAGGAGCCGGAAATGTGATGCATGCTGTGTATTACCTGGCATGGGGACCTCTTCCTGCTTCCAGGCATGACATCATCCTCCAGAGGGAGGCAATGTCACCGTGGCAACTGGACTCTGGGGTGCCACAGTTGCACAATTGCCCCCCTGTAGTGCAATCGCAGGGTGATAATAATTTTTCAGGGCAGACTTGGGATGATTGAAGGACCCATGTATTCCATGTTGTTAGGCTCACCTTGTAAGGTAGATACTCCAAGCCCAAGGTCCAGGTGGGCACACAGGGGTTGGTGCAGGAGAGGGGTGAGGCTGGCTGGAGACAGTTCGCAGAGGTATTGAGACTGCAGACTGACTGGAGACGTCCTGGAAACTGCAGAGAAGTAGTAGTGGTTCTGGTGACTGCAGACAAGTAGAAGAGGTAATGAGTGCCTCAGGCAGGTGTGCCTTAAATATGCCCAAGCAATCACATGAGATCACTTTGGGCTATCTGCAAAGCCCAATGTGGAATACAACAGATTTCATTGGACTGGAGTGAGGTAAGTGTTGCACCCGCAGTTCGGGTACCACAGTGATGCTGTCTTCCTCTCAAGGAGGGTAGTGCCATGCCTGGAGACAAGTGGCATCCCTTTGGCAGGTAAATCTTACACACAAAATATTCTAACTCCAGGCCAGAAGGGGGAGCTCAAAACCCTGTTTTAGGTTAACTTCTATGAGATCCATCCTGGTCTGGAGGAGGAGTTAATTCAGTCCGGAGTAGACATTGAAGGGAGAGGAGGCTGCAATTGGGCCTCCTGTGAGCCAGAGCTCAGAAACCGGGCACCGGGAGCCCAAGATTGTGGCTAACTGCAAGATCCACAGTAGAACCGGAGGGCATAGGACTGTATGGTAAATGCCCGTACCATACCTGAGGTACAGCAGCAGATAGAGCCTGGAGTCACCCTGTCAGAGACCCAGGTACTGTCCAAGGACAGGAGAGAGAAAGGGGTATCTTACCAGCGAACTACAGGTAGCAAGGGACCAGAAAACCAGCGCATAGAGGAAGGCTCCCAACCTGAACTGCCAAGGGAGATTACTACTTGTTTTCAGGCTGCCTGGACTCCTTCTGTACCTGTTGCCAGTACCCTGGACTGAGGCCTGTTACCATCAGTAAACCAGCTAAAGACTGCAACTCTGTGTCATCTGTTATTTACCGGCAACCCACCATCCTTGCCATACACCTTGGGAGCCCTAGGGACCCCGCTTCACCTGTGGGAAGCATCACCATCTTGCTGCAACAACATCACTCCAGAGGAGCCCTTTAAGCAGCGTCGGTCCCTCTGACCGAGAGCCACCGGTGGCATCACGAATAAACTTTATTACCAAATTCCCTTTAAAAACTTTTCCCCTTTTATTAAGTGCCTAGGGCCACAGACCGGGTCGCAGCCACCGTGACATCCCATTCAAGAGCGACCGGACCCGGTACCGAGTATCCCCATTGCCCTGGTGGGTGACTCATAAGCAAAGCCCAGATCCTTGACAAGTGCGTTACAAATGTAACCATTTCCTTAGGGGTACCTGAGGGTCTGAAAATTTTGAGATAATTTTTAGAAATAAAAATAAAATATAAAAATTAAAATTAATCCAATTTGTGCATCTTTTTAAATGAAAACATCAAAGAAACAAGAAAAAATATGCAGAATTGTTATTACTGCATAAGTCCAAAAGTAGTAAAATATCATAACGCTGTAAAGAAGAAAATGAAAACGCCATAACTGCCTTTTTTGTCAACTTGCCGCCGAAAAAATAGTAGTAAAATAATATTAATAAAAATTACAGCTTGCCCCGCAGAAAACAAGTACGCAGGCAACTCTATCGTTCAAAAAATAAAAAGTTATGACTCCCAGTACACGACAAACACTTTTTTATTAAGTAGTAAATCATAAATCAAAATAAATTCGGTATTGTCTTAATCGTTCTATTCTATAGAATGTTCTTATCATGCTTTGTTATCACTATAACTCCACTTGCAGCCACAAAATTGCAAAAACATCTGCCATGCTTCACTGTTCCTGCAGACACTCATTATTGTGCCGCTCTCCAGCTCTTTGGCGATAAAGTGCCTTCTGTTTCATCCATATATCTCACATTTGGACTCCTCTGTCCAGAGCACCTGCTGACATTTTTCTACTCTCCAGTTTCTATGTTTTCATGCATAGTTGATCTTGTTTGAGTGTTAAAGATATGACTGTTTGGCCACAATCTTCCATGAAGACCACTTCCGGCAAGACTTGTCAAAACAGTAGATGGGTATAGCTGGGTCACAATGGTTGCTGGCAGTCATGAGCTGATGGCACTGCTGGACATCTTCCAATGTTGAAAGGGAGTCAGAATGATGTGTCTGTCATCTACTGCACTTTACTTTCCTTGGCCAACTGCTGTGTCTACAGAGCTCAACATTGACCATTTCTGGGTGCTTCTTCAAAAGATCTTGAACAGCACAACTTGAAATCCCAGGCTGCTTTAAAATCTTTGCCTAGCAGAGATCATGCTGATGCAGTATAACTATCTTGTGTCTTGTTGCTGTGCTGTTACTGTACTCAGTCATGCCACAGCTGTGACATGAAATGGTCTTCCATACCCTCACCTTTGTATCAGTGTTTATCTGTCCCTCGCCCTGGTTTAAGTCTCCTAAACAATTGTTAATCATTGTGTTTAAGACTATATATGAAAAAAAAGATAATCAAGTTAGGCATAATATCCACTAATTTACCTGACTATAATCCTACAGAATCCATTTCTTTGTCCAGGTGTACTTAGAAGAATTGATGACATTTTGAAAGCAATGGGCAGTCACACCAAAAATTGATGTGATTTAGATTTTACTTTTGTTCATTCACTTTGCATCTTGTTAATTTCTAAAAATAAACCATTAACAATTTTATTTCTGAAAGCATTCTTACTTGGCATTTTTTCCCACAAATGCCTAAAAATTTTGCATGGATCAAAAAAGCTGCACGGCACTCCTTTCTCAAGTGGGTGCTAAAGTAAGATTCCACTCCAGACGTATGCTAAAAATGTACAAACTCAACACTCCAAAAATGATGAGAAAAATAGGAAAATATTTCTTTTATTTGACTATGGACAATCCACTGCATATATGACATTTAAATCAATTACTGTCATGGGGTTGCTGCGACAGTGTGGAGCCAGAAGACCGCAACGTCTGATTGCTCCTACTCCGGTGCTGAGAAGAAGCACTTCTCCTTCATTTTAAATGTGTTTATTTCTTCTGGCAGAACAGCGGTTAATCGGCCATGTTGGAAATCCCTGTGCTCACAGCTGAGCTCCGTTAGCAACTCCTTTTCCCTTTATAATCTGGGCTCTGTTACAAATTCTTGTCAGAGCTAGCATTTGCTGCATGGCTAAAGAGGGAGAGGAGTTCATATGGTAATACCTTATCCTTCTCTATTTTGGTTTATTCCCCTACCTCCACGCCTGGCTGCATTTCTCTGTTATATGTCAGTGAATACTTTGTATGCCTGGAGTTTGCTGTTAACCTTTGTCTGTGTTGCCTTGCTTGTCGGGTTAGTGTTCTACGGTGCACAGTGGCCCCCCTCTTCCCTGGGTGGGGGAAGGGATCAGACGGAGGGCTAACTCAGGAGATAAGGCAAGGGTGGAGGCCCTGGCATCTTCGCCATCTGAAGTATTCCGGGGAGCAGGGCAATCTGGGGCACCTCCTAGTGTTAGGGACAGAGAAAGAGCCTCTGCTCCCTGGTCACCCGACAGCTGTATCGTGACAATTACTAGGCCTTCATCAGAACTATAAGTGCACAATAAAGAAAAAGAAAAGAAACGAAAGAATCGAAAATTTGATTCTATGCATAAAGAATTCAAATTTTGCACATTACTTTCATTGCAAGGGTTAAGGACTTTAGAGACGATCTACTTCTACTTCTATTTATATTCTACCATGCAGATTGGAATGGAAAGATTAATATCCGCAGTGTAGTTTGTGTTCTTACCCATGGTCGCCATCAATAATGTGGGTCACATCTGCTTTTTGTATCGCTATTTGAGAACTGCTTACCCAGCAGAAACAGGAGAGCCTGCTGGAGGCAATAATATAAAGAGGATTCTTAGTGGTTCACTACAGCTTGGCATCATCCACTTAAGGAAACATGGATTCCAATAAATAATACCAGATCGGGATATTATCTTTATATCAGTGTCTAGAATCAATAGTCACCAGCAGATCTGTGTCCATATAGTGTTTCTATGTTATTGCATTTCAGGTGAAATACAATTACATCAAACAAGAATATGATAATAGTAATATGATTTGTAGTCAAAATATTTACTTTGTATAACTGTAGAACTAGTTGTGTATATAAGTGCAAGGGCATGTATAACTAATAGTGAGAAGGTTCCCTGCTCAAATGATGTAAGACTAATATTAATACTTAGAGTGTAAATGTGCTTATTTGCGCTAGGGTCCACTTCCTCTGGTCCTAGGTAAGCATGTGCTTGTGGCCACTATAGGTCCAATTCTCATTGTGGTGGTGTCCGCACGACAGCAGAACCTTTTGGGATGCAGGCGACCATGTGATGCAGGACCTTCGTGACGTAGATGGTCACGTGCGGCACATGTGACGTAGGATAGTAGGGAGTGCTGAGAGGACCTCAATGCCTACACGTTTCGGAAAGCAAGCAGTTTCCTTCATCAGGAATGGCCCCACTCTGAGCATGACTTGTATATATGCCGGTGTGATGCTAGTTCATAGGTATAAGTTAGTGGTGTTAGTTAATTAATCAGTGGAATGCAAAAAATTCCACCTCACTGTTCAATCCCTTTGGTTTAAGTGAATTGTAAAATGTTTTGATAAGTGGTGACCCTCATATTTTTTCTTTATATTCCAGAGATGCTCATTAATCCGTATTTTCATAGGGAATTTTATACGGCCGACATATAATTTACTACATGGGCAATTGATGACCTATATTACCCCTGTGGTGATGCAAGTAATAAAATCCTGGATTTTATATTCACTATCACCTTTATTGATGGTTGTTTGCTTTTTAATATGTAAGGTTCGGCATATTTTGCATTTTTTGCAGGGAAAAAAACCTTCTAGCTTATTCCCAAAAATGGATGAGGGAGGTTTATTTATATGGTTATCCTGAACTGATGGGGTGATTTCTCTGGTGGCGAGCTTTTTTATATATGAACTTGGGGTGTGGTGGGAGTTTGTCGCCTATAGTCTTATCATCCTTCAATATGACCCAATGACGTTTTTCAATTTTTTTTTTAACAAAATGTGAATATTAGAGATAATTGAGTGATAATAGGTGTTATCTACAGTTTCTTTGCTCATTTTGTCATTCCCTTTAATGCCAGAGAGGAGGTTTATCTGTGGAGTCTCTTCTACTCTCTTTCTCCCTTCCATAACGAGGTCCCTATCGTATCCTTTATTTGAGAATTTTTTTCTTAGTGTTTTGGCCTCATTATAAAAGTCTTGGAATTTGGAAAATTACGAAGTGCTCTCGTGTATTGGCTTCTGGGAACACTTGTTAGCCAGATAGGTAAGTGACAGCTATCTATAGGGATATAGCTATTACAATCCGTAGGTTTTATTAAAGGTATGTGTATGTATAGAACTGCCCTCAATGAAGATATTCAAGTCTAAAAAATTAACTCTTTGCCTGCTTGATGTGGAGGTGAATTTTAAATAAAACTTGTTATTATTAATATCGTTTAAAAATACAGACAGTGATTCATGGTCCCCATCCAAATAAACAAAATATCATCTATGAAGCGTTGCAAGAGGACTAGGTTCGTGCGCAGCACCCCAACAGAGTAGATGGCCTCCTCCTCCGATCTTGCCTCGTAAAGGTTAGCATAGCTGGGCATGAACTTGGTCCCCATGGCGTTGCCCCACTGGATGTAGTAGTCCACCTCCATGAATCACTTTCTGTATTCTGTAGATTTCAGGAGAACAAATGGAACTCAAGGAGCTTCAAAGTGAAGTGACTAGACTAGATCTAATATTTGCATCACACTGTTTCTCACTGGGAGGATGGTAAACTTTAATTCCTGTGGCTCACTCACAGCAGTTATTTTGTCACCATTCTCTTCTCC
Source organism: Ranitomeya imitator (assembly GCF_032444005.1). Taxonomy (NCBI): domain Eukaryota; kingdom Metazoa; phylum Chordata; class Amphibia; order Anura; family Dendrobatidae; genus Ranitomeya; species Ranitomeya imitator. Next base: position 755,411,522 of record NC_091282.1, on the reverse strand, counting down.
AGTATCCAGCCTCATGTTGCCGGTGCACTCTGGTTACAGCGTCCTCGATGGTCCCTCCTAATGTTGCTCACTATCTTCAAGCAGATTTCACAACTTCTTTTCCAAACTCTCATTTATTTGTAGAACTTATTGTCTGGAACACAGGACATTCTGATGGCACAAAATGTGTAACTGGGTTGATCTACAGATTACTTGTTTTCCTGGGCATTTGCCCCTACATAATCTTCACACATCACACATGGCTTAGCACTAACAATCACATGAAATAGGTGCACTGCTATGGCAATACAAGTGGAGGCACATAACAGATGATCCACCCATTATATAGAACATAAGTTCACAAAGGTACAAAGAGTCCTGAGCAAACATGCGGTAATCAAAAATTGTGGTAAATTACTCTAGGGTGCGAATGCACTTTTATCTCTACATCTACTTGTGTTCTTCCCCATGTGAAAGTAAGCCAATTTACATCTCCGATATGTAGCCTGTAGGCAGGGTGGCCTTTAATCAGTTTAAGGCCCCCATATACATTAGACTAATGTTGACAAAAGCCACCGAAATCGGGCAACAGTTAAACGTGTATGGGAGTTTTTTTTATTCTTCTCTGACAGATGATGTCAGGTAAAAAAGTGATCCAGCAGGTCGGATTCCCAACAGAGGATCCATTTATTCCCTTGGAGATAAGCTGCCACCATAAGAGTTCGGAGAATGACACTGAGGAATGTGGCACTGGCTGTCTCACAGAGAACACAGAAGTCGTCAGCTGAGCTGAGTGTCTCTGTTTATGGGGGAATCGAGAGAGAGGTGTCTGCCGAACAATCAGATCATTGATTGTTCCATTGAAATTGATCTCTTTTGTTTTGGTGGACTTAGCCTCATTTTTTCACCATAGAATTGTGAACTGTTACAGGCTACTCTCTTGGAAAACGAAGAGTCATAATCTCCCGGAAGAGGCAGAAAATCACCAGGATGTTGCTGAACCTGCTGAATTTCTGGGAGTCTCTTCACATAGGGAGGTGAAAAATGGTTGTTGAGGAATATGGCTTCAGAAAGTGGCATATTTGTGGAAAAAAATCTTCAACTTAGGGGCTGTTAATAAGAAGTGAACTGGATAGGGTAACATACACCACACATGCTTGTCCCAATACTTGATGTAAAGTATGATGACATTGTCCAGCACCAAGTATAGTCTTCATGTTGATTTTTTGTGACCTACTCATCTCTATGGTGGCTATACACTAGAAGAATATATATAGGGCAGGACTCCAGTTCACCGGCCAGGTCAGTAATCTGTGACCTTTGGATGGAAGCCATCTGAATCTTCAGCACTTGTTTGATTAGCCGAGCTGGTCTATATCATGATTGCGGCGTCATGCACACATGACATAGTGCCAAAAGAAAAGCCAATAATATCAGGAGGTGAAAAGAGATTTTCAGTGCTCCCATCCAGCGATCACAGATTACTAACCTGTCCGATGAACCAAAGCACTGCAAATCGATTATTTTACCTCTACAGGTCCTTCTCAAATAATTAGCATATAGTGTTAAATTTCATTATTTACTATAATGTAATGATTACAATTAAACTTTCATATATTATAGATTCATTATCCACCAACTGAAATTTGTCAGGTCTTTTATTGTTTTAATACTGATGATTTTGGCATACAACACCTGATAACCCAAAAAACCTGTCTCAATAAATTAGCATATCAAGAAAAGGTTCTCTAAACGACCTATTACCCTAATCTTCTGAATCAACTAATTAACTGTAAACACATGCAAAAGATACCTGAGGCTTTTATAAACTCCCTGCCTGGTTCATTACTCAAAACCCCCATCATGGGTAAGACTAGCGACCTGACAGATGTCAAGAAGGCCATCATTGACACCCTCAAGCAAGAGGGTAAGACCCAGAAAGAAATTTCTCAACAAATAGGCTGTTCCCAGAGTGCTGTATCAAGGCACCTCAATGGTAAGTCTGTTGGAAGGAAACAATGTGGCAGAAAACGCTGACCCTGAGGAAGATTGTGGAGAAGGACCGATTCCAGACCTTGGGGAACCTGAGGAAGCAGTGGACTGAGTCTGGTGTGGAAACATCCAGAGCCACCGTGCACAGGCGTGTGCAGGAAATGGGCTACAGGTGCCGCATTCCCCAGGTAAAGCCACTTTTGAACCATAAACAGCGGCAGAGGCGCCTGACCTGGGCTACAGAGAAGCAGCACTGGACTGTTGCTAAGTGGTCCCAAGTACTTTTTTCTGATGAAAGCAAATTTTGCATGTCATTCGGAAATCAAGGTGCCAGAGTCTGGAGGAAGACTGGGGAGAAGGAAATGCCAAAATGCCTGAAGTCCAGTGTCAAGTACCCACAGTCAGTGATGGTGTGGGGTGCCATGTCAGCTGCTGGTGTTGGTCCACTGTGTTTCATCAAGGGCAGGGTCAATGCAGCTAGCTATCAGGAGATTTTGGAGCACTTCATGCTTCCATCGGCTGAAATGCTTTGTGGAGATGAAGATTTCATTTTTCAGCACGACCTGGCTCCTGCTCACAGTGCCAAAACCACTGGTAAATGGTTTACTGACCATGGTATTACTGTGCTCAATTGGCCTGCCAACTCTCCTGACCTGAACCCCATAGAGAATCTGTGGGATATTGTGAAGAGAAAGTTGAGAGACGCAAGACCCAACACTCTGGATGAGCTTAAGGCCGCTATTGAAGCATCCTGGGCCTCCATAACATCTCAGCAGTGTCACAGGCTGATTGCCTCCATGCCACGCCGCATTGAAGCAGTCATTTCTGCCAAAGGATTCCCGACCAAGTATTGAGTGCATAACTGAACATTATTATTTGTTGTTTTTTTTGTTTGTTATTAAAAAACACTTTTATTTGATTGGATGGGTGAAATATGCTAATTTATTGAGACAGGTTTTTTGGGTTATCAGGAGTTGTATGCCAAAATCATCAGTATTAAAACAATAAAAGACCTGACAAATTTCAGTTGGTGGATAATGAATCTATAATATATGAAAGTTTAATTGTAATCATTACATTATGGGAAATAATGAAATTTAACACTATATGCTAATTTTTTGAGAAGGACCTGTAGTGTACATCCATCCATGTCTATAAGTTTTTCTCAAGCCCATTTATAGGGTGCATATGTTTATTACAATGCACCTCTGGATGCCACAGGACTGCACGAACTGTCCATCTTTATTTCAATTCACATCCTCTATGACCCTCATTGTGGGCCGGCAGGTGAACTCAGCTGTGCAGCAACCACTAATTTTTCGCCCATTCACTGAAACCACATCAGTGTCATTTTCTGTAATGTGAAACTGTCAAACATCCATTAGAAAATAATATAGATTTCAGTCAGGTCTCTGCTTGCTTGACCCCAGCAAGCTTAAAGCATGATTTCTCTTATAACATCGACAACACAAAAATCACGTAACATGTCCAAAGCTACAATTGAAGGTGCGGAGAAGACGACGTGACATTTATCACCAATACATATTTGTAATAGTCTTACCGCACATCACATAGGTGAATTATTACCTGGTGGGAAGCTGAAATGGTTTATTTCCATCGTGGGTTTTGGAAATTTGAAAATTGCTCTATATTAGGTTCTGATGGTTTCCTTCATTGCAAGAATAATCTGGGGTTCATATTAGTAGCCATGCTGTTCTGAAATATGCCTAAATTATTTCAATATTGATTGGAACATCCCATGGCACAGAAAAATAAATACTGGAAACTGGTAATCAATATTCCTTTCAAAGGGAGTGGGCTCATCATAAATAAGTGTCTTTCAGTTAATTTGTCAAGGTCCTGAACCAGGGATGTGTTAGAAGAACAAGGTCGTCTCCAGATATATGTTGGTTTCAAGAAAGTTGTACCCTTGTCTATTTTACTTTCCAATTGACTCACTAGAAAAAAAATCATGTTAACCCATACTACTGAAGCCCATCTAAGCCCACTTGGACTTGCAAGGGTTGGATTGTTAATTTCCTTCATGGAGTTTTGAAAATGTAAAAATATATTAATAGTTAAATACTTTATTTTGGTCTACAAACCCAGACATGTCAAAGGATCAAGCTTAGTTCTAGCCTAGATACAAGTGGGACTTTGAGTAAATAAGCCCTAGTTAAGTACCCTCAAAACACATTAGATGGCTGTTGGCAGAACAATGGTTTGGGTGATCGTTCAGTTGGCAGTTCTCTCACCTGACTCTACCATACACCGGATCACACGCTCTGGTCGCGCTGTATTCTCAGGGTGTCAAAAGGATTGACAGGCCAAAATCGGACATGATGTAAACTTTACGCAGTGGACACTCATCTGTAGGAGGTCCAAATATGTAATAGACTGTTAGCTGAACCTGTAAATATGGGCAGGTTTGGCCGACACAAGTCTAATGTGTATGCAAGCTTTATTCCCCTGCCTTATTTTCATCTTGATTTGTTTTGATCATAGGTACCCAGACAACTAGACACTTTCATATTCTTGTGCGCCCTGGTATTGGTATTTGACCAGATTCAATCTAAAATCTAAATTCATGTCCCTAGTTCTGAATTTTGAGGTGCTTCCACTAGTGCCTTCTTAGGGTGGCAATACACATTTGATGGCTTTCAGACAAATTAAACTTCGTCCCATTATTCGGCTGACATTCATCTCAGCCGACTCTCCCATACACAGGAGAGGTCGCTCTGCCAAAAGTTCCTGCATTCTCTATGAGAAAGCCGCCGACTGACACATCAGTCATCAACTTATCTCAGGGAGAACAATGTGATCATCAGTTCGAAATCAGAAATGCCCAATTGAAACTTCCCTCTATGATCAGTTGGCTGGTGACGCCATACACAATTGACTAATGTAGGCCAAACACTTAGATATCAGTGGATTCGGCTGACATTAGTCTAATTTGTTTAGGGGCCTTTAGCCTAAGTGCCCTAATAAGGAAATCTATACTGCAAAATAAAATGGTCTCGTATTCAGAACCATAAAAAATGCCTAAAATATAAAATCCTTGCCAATTTTTCATTGCAAACATTCAAACTGGTATCAATTTGGATCCATTAGCTTTGAACGCAAATTTCATCAGTATATTCTCCACTTTTCTAAAGCCATGCTCTTACATGCCTATTCCTCAGCTTTTTCAGATGCCTTTTTCCCACCTTCTTCCATTAAGAAACCTTTTAGGATAGCTGGTTTCAGGGAGCTTTGGGGCAGGTATGTACAGTTGTGTTCAAATGTTTACATATCCCGGCAGAATTTTTGCTTTCTTGGCCTTTTTCAGAGAATATGAATGATAACACCAAAACTTTTTCTCCACTCATGGTTAGTGGTTGGGTGAAGCCATTTATTGTCAATCTACTGTGTTTCTCTTTTTAAATAATAATGACAACCCAAAACATCCAAATGACACTGATCAAAAGTTTACATACCCTTGAAATAAATGTGCTGCCAAGGTAATGCTTCGATGTCAAGGGTCCCTTTGAGCAAGACATGTAGTTTGTGACTAAAGAGTCCAAAATAAGGTTTTAATCCAGACAACCCCTTTAACAAAGGAAAATAAACGAGTCTTCAAGCGGTTGCTCAGAAAATAAAAAATGTAACCTTATAAGTTTTTTCCAATTTTGTGCAGTGCTTCGTTCCTGAGGATACCATTTAAAAAAAATGTCACTATATAGGTGTAAGAAAATGTTCTCAGAACCTCATTATTTTTGAGGCATAATGTATATGTAGGATATGGAACACTTTAGCATTTCAAGCCCATCAATTTTCAGTCTTCGCAACTATTTCCGAGACTGAGATCTTGGTCTAAAGTATCCTCTAGAGTTAAGTAGCCCCTGCCTCCTCTATATGATATCTTGACATCATACCATCAGTCACCCGTGAGAAAAAAAGAGAAGAAACCTTCATTATATGCATAAAAGCCACTTTCACTAAAGTGCTCTGAACGAGCTGACAAATTGTTATCATTCATCGTGCATAAAATAGACTGTATTTGTATATTAAAACAGTACAAGGTCAATGCCAGATTCTGTCAGCTAATTTGCAAATGAACAAGCTGGATACAATAGCCGGTTGAAAGCTGTCACAATGTAACCTGTATCTCAGAAAATCTTTTCAGCATTTCAGTTACTGAAAGAAAAGCATAGATTAGTAATGGAATTGTGCTGGATACAAAACCAACCTTGTACGGACCTCGGAAGAAATAAAATATATAATACTGAAAGGCTAAAATAATGTCAAATTGTCAACCAAAAATATGTAGAAAAAGATGGAGCATAAGGAGGTCAAATATTTCTTTGTTGTTTTGATCTCAGGATTGAGCTGTATTTCATTAGCTATATCAATACCAAATATTCAATTTCCCCACAGCTCCTCCACAGGTAAAATGAAGTATTATGCATTGAAAAAAATGGACTGCCAAAGTAATGTTTTTATGTGCAGGGTTCTCCTAAAAATGCATGCTCTTTGTGACTAATGGGTCCAGAAAAAGGAGTCTTTAAGCCAGTCAATCCCTTTAACAAATAAGATCATTGATGATTACCAAGTCTTAAAGTGGTTATCCCAAAAATAAAGAGGTTTTTACTTGGGCTTCAAATGGCTTCTGACATGTTTCAGATCCCCACTGGTCTTTATTTACTGACAATGTTTTGAATATTTGAGAATAAGAATGTGCATCAACTCTGTGGGCAATTAATTTCTAAGTGGGCAAACTCGCTACCTTGGGGTAAACCTTGACTCTGATCTCTCCTTGAAACCACATTTTCAAGCCCTTTCCACTTCCTGCCGACCCCAACTCAAAAATATTTCTGGCATCCGTATATTCCTTAATCAAGAATTTGCAAAAACACTAGTGCATGCCCTCATCCTCTCCTGCAACCTCCTGCTCTGTGGCCTCCCCTCTAACACTCTCGCACCCCTCCAATCTATTCTAAACTCTGAAGCCCGACTAATCCACCTGTCCCCCCACTATTCCCCGGCCTCTCCCCTCTGTCAATTCCTTCATTGGCTCCGCATTGCCCAAAGACTCCAGTTCAGAACCCTAACCATGACATACAAAGCCATCCACAACCTGTCTCCTCCATACATCTGTGACCTCGTCTCCCGATACTCTCCTGCACGCAACCTCCGATCCTCACAAAACCTCCTTCTCTACTCCCCTCTTATCTCCTCTTCCCACAATCACATCCAAGATTTCTCCCGCACATCCCCCCTACTCTGCAACTATCTATCCCAACAAATCAGACTCTTGCCTAGTGTGGAAACCATCAAAAGGAACCTGAAGACCTACCTCTTCTGACAAGCCTACAATCTGCAGTAATCATCGTTCCACCATACATCTCTATGACCAGTTCTCACCTATTGTATCCTCACCCATCCCTTGTAGATTGTGAGCCCTCGCGGGCAGGGTCCTCTCTCCTCCTGTACCAGTTGTGACTTGTATTATTTAAGATTATTGTACCTGTCTTTATTATGTATACCCCTCCTCACATGTAAAGTGCCATGGAATAAATGATGCTATAATAATAATGATAATAATAATGTTAAATAAATTGCGCACGCAAGGTTAGTATGTAGGGGCAGTTATGCATATTAGAGATCATTGTTATGGAGCCTCACCTTATTGGGTGGTACTAAGAATGGGCGCAACTACAGTGTATGCATGAAACTGGATATAGATGATACCAATATCTTTATGTGGTGCTCTGCTTACATATTCATCTGTATGGGCTTAGGTCACGTCACTGAGCCTTCAGTGACCTGCATCCTATTTTAGATACTGCACATAACGCTGTGGGCATAGAATAAAATTACATCAAGCAAAATGGCGCCGGTAGCAGCGCCTGCACAGTAGCCTCTATCTCTTGCCGATAGATGCTACTGCACAAGCGTTGCCACCATCGCCATTTTGCTGCAGCCACATTTTTTCTCCACCATGATGGTGCCATTTGCGCAGTGGCATCTCTCGGCAAGTGATTGATGGTACAACACATGCACCGTCGCCAGCGCCATTTTAGCGGAAGAAAAAAAAGCTGCAGCAAAATGGCAGCAGTGTCGGGGCTTGCGCAGTAGCATCTATTCATAAGAGATGATAGGATAGATGCTAATGCACAGGCACTGTCGCCATTTTGCCATTTAACAGCACCAACCTGACAGTGCGTGTAGTTTACTGAGCAAAATCCTGATGTCAGGTTCGCTGTAAGAGTTCTCAGACCTCTCTTTCAAGTCACAGAGATAGATATTAGCTAAGTCTCTTCATACAACGCATTTCAGGGTTTGCAGGCCCCTTCATCAAGTAACAGAGAGAAATATTAGGCAAGTCCCTGCATATAATACATTTCAGGACTCACAGCCCCCCTTTATCAAATAACAAAAAACAATATTAATAAGTTTACATACAACGCGTTTCAGAGTTTGCAGGCCCCTTTATCAAGAATGAGAGACAGATGTTAGCCAATTCTCTACATACAACGCGTTTCCATGCTCACAGGCCCGATTATCAAGTAACAGAGACAGTTATAAGCCAGCTCTCTACATATAAAGCAGTTCATGGCTCTCGGGCTCCTCTTCCTATTTTCTCCTTCTGTTAGATAATGAGGAAGCCTGCAAGCCCTAAAACGCGTTGTATGTAGTGACTTTAAGTAATAAAGGATCTTTGGTTTTCAGCACTATTTCCCATTCAACAGGTCTCCAAATGGATAATTGTTGGCATATTTGTATCCGTAATTGTTGGGGTGTTTAATCAAACTTTCATCCTTTCAAGAAATAAATGAAACAAGCAGTGTTCTTTTGTGACTGTATAATGTTTGCATGCTAATGGCATAGAACAAAGGCAGCCCCTAGAGGTCAATGTACCCTTCACCTTTCTAATTCTCCTTAGTATCATCTTTAGTTTTAAGATATGCAAATTAGCTCTCTTCTAAAAGAATGTTCTCAAATGATAATGGATGGCTAGAAAATAAAAGAAGAAAATGTCCAGCTTCACCGAATCCGTGAAAAAAAGTTTAGAGGGAAAAATTTCTCCTTGAGTGATGGTGCCAAGCTGGCATAGGTAGACTTATAGGTCCAGCAATGATCTATGGGAAAAAATGTATGCTAAGTAGCATCTTTCAAAAAGAGAAAAAGGAAGTTGGACCATATAATGGCTGCGGACGACTCATAACATGGCAGTATGCCTAAGGAATGGAAAGAGACTATTTCATAGATATCTGTCAGATGTGGAAATTGTGTTCCATAGAAATATAGGACATATAAAGAAAAACTCAATATGCCTGAAACAAGTTGTGCATCTCCATATAAAGCAAACCTAAGGAAAACAATGCAATCATTAATTATGGGAGTTATGAAAGAACTGCTGATATCACCCAAGCCAAATATATAATTAGAATTTCCTGGAGCCTTTTAATTTTTCCCTTTTTTTTTTTTTAAGAATGTTCCAATTGAATTGTTCTAAAATTCAGTTATTTTATTTCCATACTTGTCTCCTAATCGGTTATTTTATATTTATGTTCTATATCATTTGGAAAATGTTATATAATATATAATGAAGCACCCCGGGGACTCCTTAAAATGTGGCGTGACTTTTTCAAGTAAAATGTGTCTCTCTTCAGTAGTGATGAGCGAATATACTCGTTACTCGAGATTTCCCGAGCACGCTCAGGTGTCCTCCCGAGTATTTTTTAGTGCTCGGAGATTTAGTTTTTATTGCCGCAGCTGGATGATTTACATCTGTTAGCCAGCATAAGTACATGTGGGGGTTCCCTAGCAACCAGGCAAGCCCCACATATACTTATGCTGGCTAACAGATGTAAATCATTCAGCTGCGGCAATAAAAACTAAATCTCCGAGCACTAAATACTCGAAGGACCCCCGAGCATGCTCGAGAAATCTCGAATAACGAGTATATTCGCTCATCAATAGTCTTCAGTGAACACAGATTACTGAGCTAGGAGATGACGGTTGGTTCTTATAAAGTTCTATGGAGAACTGTAACTGTCATTTAGCTCCTCCCTCCTCCATAGAATTTTAAAAGCACCAACTGTCATCTCCTATCTCAGTAATGAGAAACTCTGTCTTCACCGGAGACAGATTCTTCCATGAATTTGAGAATGAAAGATCAGTCTAGGAGGAGAAAGGAGCAGAACTGTCTGATAACACATATTACAAAGTTGCTTATTTTCATGTGTACAATTGATTTTTAAAATCAAAACTAAAACAACTCAATTACTCTTAAGTTTTTAGTAAACCCCATGATATAACACTTTTGGAGTATATTTTCTTAAATCTCAACATTGGGCGGTTCTTGTGTTGATCCTCCCAGAAATGTATTAAAAAAATGAAGAAACCATGTCTGCCATGTTTGCTCAACTGTGGTGTTGCTGGAATTCATAGGGGATCGGTCATTTTAAAATACACAGCAACATTACAGTATTGAAGTATATAGAATAGGTAATATCATATGTTCACAGGTTCACGTCCCCTAGGGAAACCAATAAATGTAAAAAAAAATACATTTTTTAAAGCAAAAAATATTTGTTCAAAAAACAAGCACAAACAAATTAATAATCTTGAAATTTTCACACTGGCCGCTAGGGTTGTTTTACATTCATATGTCTTCTCTTTTCAGGAAGTGATGACAGCAGTTTCCTTATCATCAGAGGCAGGAAAAAAACCTGTATACACAGTTGATAATACAGAATCCACCAATCACAATAGGAAATGTGACTGCTCCCCATCCTTTCACAATGACACTTGCAAACCCTCATTAGATGCTTTAAAACTAAACATAGCGTCATTGTATGCTCATTGCTGCTAATGTACATGTGCATTTCCTGAGACAACAGGAAGTTAGACTCTCAAAAAGCCCCAGTGGCCAATGTGAAAATTGCAAGATTGTTTTTATTTTCTAAATAAACATCGCAATATGAGAAAAAAAGAAACAAAACAAAAAAGAAACATTGCCAAAATAAAATAAAAAATACACATAGACCTGATTTAAACAATAGGACATTTTCTGATGACACATTCCAATTAAAACCTATTTTGGGTTTCTTTCCTGAAACTGGAACATCTCTGATCATTCACCATATCAAAATGGCTCGTCAATACAGAGAAGATACTTGAGACATCATTCATTTATTAGTTGCTCATTAGTATTAAAGGAACATTCTGTGAACAATTAGCATATATTATCATGAGAAGGTCTGTGTGCCGGCTTCCTGCCCTTTTCTGACCTCTCCTTCATCTTAGATAAAAATATACATCATAAAGTTCCTCTAACACAAAGTCAAATCCAATTAATTGCCTCTTCCTGAGCTAGAGTATGGTGCAATGGGAGAATGTATGAAATGTATCTCATAATGGTCTATTGTTTCTAGAACTGTGCATTTGCATGGCAAGTAAACGCAGCACATTAAGTCACAGCTTCCAATTTTACATTTCACTGTATAAATCTACATAAAATGAACAGCACGCTTGTAAATACTTCGCTTCAGTTATTTTGTATTAGGTTAGCATTTTGTTATTTTTTTCCCTCCATATCTATCCAAAGCTCAATCAATTAGCGATCTTCATTTTTTTTAAATAGCTAATTTGAGAAAATAAATACAGTAAAAGGGTGGGGCGGTGTGTGTAGGGGTCTTATTCAGGACTTTTCTATGTCTCTACTTCTGAAGAACCCAGCATGTGAATTACATAGACAGTCTGTTTGTTTGCATGTAATACTTCACTTTCACCACAGTGGCGCTGCAAGAAATTTGAATGCTCGCTGTTGGATTCTCCCATGGATTGGAGATGATCATAAGTGGTTTGGTGTCTGGATCGACCTCAGAATATAATAAACATCATTTTGGGCAATTCAGATCAATTCGAGCAAATCTGCCCAAAACAAATTTTGGAAAGTTTGATCATCTCAAAGAATAACCTCTTTAAACCCCTTTACCCCCAAGGGTGGTTTGCACGTTAATGGCCGGGCCAATTTTTACAATTCTGACCACTGTCCCTTTATGAGGTTATAACTCTGGAATGCTTCAACTGATCCCGGTGATTCTGACATTGTTTTCTCTTGATATATTGGGCTTCACGATAGTGGTAAAATTTCTATGATATTACCTGCGTTTATTTGTGAAAAAAAAAAGAAATTTGGTGAAAATTTTGAAAATTGCGCAATTTTCCAAATTTGAATTTTTATGCAATTAAATCACAGAGATATGTCACACAAAATACTTAATAAGTAACATTTCCCACATGTCTACTTTACATCAGCACAATTTTGGAACCAACATTTTTTTTTGTTAGGGAGTTATAAGGGTTAAAAGTTGACCAGCAATTTCTCATTTTTACAACGCCATTTTTTTAGGGCCCACATCTCATTTGAAGTCATTTTGAGGGGTCTATATGATAGAAAATAACCAAGTGTGACACCATTCTAAAAACTGCACCCCTCAAGGTGCTCATAACCACATCCAAGAAGTTTTTTAACCCTTCAGGTGTTTCACAGGAACTTTTGGAATGTTTAAATAAAAATGAACATTTAACTTTTTTTCACAAAAAATTTACTTCAGCTCCAATTTGTTTCATTTTACCAAGGGTAACAGGAGAAAATGGACAGCAAAAGTTGGTGCACAATTTGTCCTGAGTACGCCAATACCCCATATGTGGGAGTAAACCACTGTTTGGGCGCATGGCAGAGCTCGGAAGAGACGGAGCGCCATTTGACTTTCCAATGCAAAATTGACAGGAATTGAGATGGGACGCCATGTTGCGTTTGGAGAGCCACTGATGTGCCTAAACATTGAAACCCACAAGAGACACCATTTTGGAAAGTAGACCCCCTAAGGAACATTTCTAGATGTGTGGTGAGCACTTTGACCAACCAAGTGCTTCACAGAAGTTTATAATGCAGATCCGTAAAAATAAAAAATCATATTTTTTCACAAAAGTGATTTTTCGCCCCAAAATTTTTATTTTACCAAGGGTAAGAGAAGAAATTGGGCCCCAAAAGTTGTTGTGCAATTTGTGCTGAGTACGCTGATACCCTATATGTGGGGGTAAACCACTGTTTTGGCGCATGGCAGAGCTCGGAAGAGAAGGAGCGCCATTTGACTTTTCAATGCAAAATTGACTGGAATTGAGATGGGATGCCATGTTGCGTTTGGAGAGCCACTGATGTGCCTAAACATTGAAATCCCCCCACAAGTGACACCATTTTGGAAAGTAGACCCCCTAAGGAACTCATCTAGATGTGTTGTGATAGCTTTGAACCCCCAAGTGTTTCACTACAGTTGATAACGCAGAGCCGTGAAAATAAAAATTCTTTTTTTTCCCACAAAAATTATTTTTTAGCCCCCAGTTTTGTATTTTCCCAAGGGTAACAGGAGAAATTGGACCACAAAAGTTGTTGTCCAATTTGTCCTGAGTACGCTGATACCCCATATGTGGGGGGGAACCACCGTTTGGGCGCATGGGAGAGCTCGAAGGGGAAGGAGCGCCATTTGGAATCCAGACTTAGATGGAATGGTCTGCAGGCGTCAAACTGCGTTTGCAGAGCCCCTAATGTACCTAAACAGTAGAAACCCCCAAGTGACCCAATATTGGAAACTAGACCCCCGAAGGAACTTATCTAGATGTGTTGTGAGAACTTTGAACCCCCAAGTGTTTCACTACAGTTTATAATGCAGAGCCGTGAAAATAAAAAATAATTTTTGTGGAAAAAGAAAAGATTTTTTAGCCCCCAGTTTTGTATTTTCCCAAGGGTAACAGGAGAAATTGGACCCCCAACGTTGTTGTCCAATGTGTCCTGAGTATGCTGATACCCCATATGTTGGGGTAAACCCCTGTTTGGGCACGCGGGAGAGCTCGGAAGGGAAGGAGCACTGTTTTACTTTTTCAACGCAGAATTGTCTGGAATTGAGATCGGACGTCATGTCGCGTTTGGAGAGCTCCTGATGTGCCTAAACAGTGGAAACCCCCCAATTATAACTGAAACCCTAATCCAAACACACTCCTAACCCTAATCCCAACGGTAACCCTAACCACACCCCTAACCCTAACACACCCCTAACCCTAATCCCAACCCTATTCTCAACCATAAATGTAATCCAAATCCTAACCGTAATTTTAGCCCCAACCCTAACTTTAGCCCCAACCTTAACTTTAGCCCCAATCCTAACTGTAGCCTTAGCCCTAACCCTAACCCTAGCCCTAACCCTGACACTAGCCCTAACCCTAGCCCTAACCCTAATCCTAACCCTATCCCTAACCCTAACCCTGATGGAAAAATGGAAATAAATACATTTTAAAAATTTTGTTATTTTTCCCTAACTAAGGGGGTGATGAAGGGGGGTTTGATTTACTTTTATAGCGGGTTTTCTAGCGGATTTTTATGATTGGCAGCCGTCACACACTAAAAGACGCTTTTTATTGCAAAGAATATTTTTTGCGTTACCACATTTTGATAGCCATTATTTTTTCCATATTTTGGTCCACAGAGTCATGTGAGGTCTTGTTTTTTGTGGGACGAGTTGGCGTTTTTATTGGTAACATTGTTGGGCACGTGACATTTTTTGATCGCTTTTTATTCCGATTTTTGTGAGGGAGAATGACCAAAAACCAGTTAATCATGAATTTTTTTTTTTTTTTGGGTGGGTGGGGGGGGGGGGGGGGTTATACCGTTCCGCGTTTGGTGAAATGGATATAGCAGTTTTATTATTCGGGTCAGTACGATTACAGCAATGCCTCATTTATATTTTTTTTTATGTTTTGGCACTTTTATACGATAAAAACTATTTTATAGAAAAAACAATTGTTTTTGCATCGCTTTATTCTGAGGACTATAACTTTTTTATTTTTTTGCTGATGATGCTATATGGTGGCTCATTTTTTGCGAGACAAGATGACGTTTTCAGCTGTACCATGGTTATTTATATCAGTCTTTTTGATCGTGTGTTATTCTACTTTTTGTTTGGCGGTATGATAATAAAGCGTTTTTTGCCTCGTTTTTTATTTTTAACGGTGTTCACTGAAGGGGTTAACTAGTGAGACAGTTTTATAGGTTGGGTCATTACGGATGAGGCGATACGAAATATGTGTACTTTTATTGTTTGTTTTTTTATTTAGATAAGGAAATGTATTTATGGGAACAACATATGTTTTTTGGGGGGATTTTTTCTTAATTTTTTTTACACATCTGAATTTTTTTTTACACTATAACATTGCCCCGGGGGGGGGGCATCATGTTATAGTGTAAGATCGCTGATCTGACACTTTGCTGTGCACTGTGTCAGATCAGCGATCACACACGCACAGCACTGGCTTCCCGACACCTGAGCAGGCGCTGTGAAGCCACCTTCCTGCAGGATCCGGATGCAGCCCCGTGGCCATTTTGGATCTGGGCCTGCTGCAGGGAGGAGGAGGTAAGGACCCTCGGAGCAATGCGAGCTCCGAGGGTCTCAGGAAAGCATGCAGGGAGCCCCCTCCCTGCGCGATGCTTCCCTATATCACCAGAACACTGCGATCATGTTTGATCGCGGTGTGCCGGGGGTTAATGTGCCAGGGCAGTCCATGACCTCTCGTGGCACATAGCACGGATGTCAGCTGCGATCGTCAGTGGACACCCGGCCGCGATCGGCCGCGCACCCCCAGTGAGTGCAGCCGATCGACTGACATACTATCCCGTCGGTGGTCATTCGGACCCACCCCACCTCGACGGGATAGTACGTCCAATGTCAGAAAGGGGTTAATCAAATAATGAGAATGCAAATGTAAGCACTGAAGTAATCGATTAGTGATGTTTTGTCATGTTTATTCTAATAAATCTATTTCTTTAAAAGATTAGTCAATGCCAGAAAGGACAATTATTACAGCTCTCAAAAAGGGGGCACTACCCAACTTTCGATTTGCTCAGCTGCAGCAATCAACAAAGTTATACGTCATGTATAAAGCAATTCTGTGTGCTTGAAAATTGGCAGCCATTACTTTATTCTGGATACAATCACTGCATTGCCCACAATATAACGCCATTATGAGGAAATCTTCTTAGTCAGAATCAGTGCATAAAAAGACAGAGTCCGGTTCCACCTTTAAACATAGAACTTTACTTTTCATACGCAGCACATCCATTTTAGTTACAGCATCAACCTTAGGTTCCACACAGCATGTATCCTTCTTTTTCCCTGTGCTTTTCCCTGCATCCTTCGGTGTTCCCGGGACATTCCGTCCCGCACGGTATAGCAGCGTCCTCCCTGTCCGGCTTGACTACCTTTAGGCGTTCACTTGTCCGTTTCACTTCAGACATGAGGTCATCTACCCAAGTAGTAAGCTGCCAAATTTTCGGAGTGACCTGCATTACTGTCCTGCTTGGACTCCTTCAGTAGCCTCTGCTCTCACCAGTGCTGTCACTGCAGCTATCTGCTGTTACTGCTGCTGCCAGCTGTCACTGCTGCTGTCTCTGCTTCTGGCCACTAAAGGCCCCTGGATGGCTGGGCTATTTTTTCTTAAATTTTACGGAGCACAGGCTCCCTGGCCCTTCTCCCTCTAAATCAGAAAACCCTCTATACTATATACGGTTGGCTCCTCCTAAACTATGTAACCTAATGTACCCCCATCTAGTGTCATAACTGAGGTACTGCACTTTCCCTAACAACAATGTACAATTAGCAGCACTGAACACAGCATAAATACATGGTTTTAACGATATTACATCGCTGTCCCCGATGGGTGTCACAATCTAAATTCCCTATCGGTATGTCTTTGGAATGTGGGAGGAAACCGGAGTACCCGAAGGAAACCCATGCAAACATGGGGAGAACATACAAACTCCTTGTCCTATTCTTAATGGGTGGCTGTTAGAGATGAGCAAATCTGCTTAAATTCAAATTAGTCAAATTAATTTGAATTAGGCTGGGAAAATTGACTCACATTGAATAAACAGTGCAAATTGAAATGGCTGTGAAGCAGTTAAAGAAAACTCATACTCACTTCTAATTGGACCTTCCCATACCTCTGCCAACACAGCTTGTCCTCCGATTCTATCTGCTCTCTCCTGTCTGCTCATTCTTTTATGCTCTCACCTGTCTGCTTTCTCCTTTCTTCTCTAGTATGTCTTCTTTCTCCTTTTTGCCCTCTCCTGTCTGTTCTCTCTTGTATTCAGTCTCCACTATTTTCTCTCCTGTTTGCTTTTTCCTTTTGGTTTTCTCTTGTATGCTCTATTCTGTCTTCTCTCTCCTGCCTGCTCTCTTGTGGCTTCAATATCCTGTCTTCAATCTCCTGTTTTCTCTTTTCGGTCGTCTCTACCCTGTCTTCTCTTTCCTGTTGGCTCTCTCTTGTCTGCGCTACTGTCTTCTCTCTCCTATTTGCTTTTTCCTGTCTGCTCTCCAGTCTTTAATCTCCTGTCTTCCCTATGCTGTTGTCACAAGTGTGTCCCATCCTCCTGGGAGATCTGGGGTTAGGCGATCATTACGCATTGTGAATCACAGGTCTTTTATTTAGCCTGTGTGTTTTGTTCCTCATATTAAATGGACTTCATTTCCTTTGGTGCTGAAGAGGTTAGCAACTTTTTGTATGCTGGTTAGAGACATGCAGCTCCATCTCACAGCTGCTTCTGACTTGCTCATTTTCTTTCTCTATAAAACCTAGCCAGACCTTTTCATCCCTGCTTGTGAAAGTTTACTTCCTGGCCTGCTGAAGTCGGTGTGCTGAAGTTGGAATTCGTAGTTGCTGCTGGAGATTGTTTGCTGTTTTTGGGTATATGCTTTCTACATTATCCTATTCTCATTTGGCTTGTACATTCCTACCCTCTTCTTTATTCCTGTCTACTAGTGATGAGCGAGTATACTTGTTGCTCGGGTGGTCTCCGGGCATTTGTAAGTGCTCGGAGATTTCGTTTTGTTGATGCAGATACATGATTTACAGCTGCTAGACAGCTTGAATACATATGGGGATTCCCTAGCAACCAGGCAACCCCACATGTATTCAGGCTGGCTAGCAGCCAAAAATCATGCATCTGTGTCGACAAAAACTAAATCTCCGAGCACTAACAAATACTTGGAGACCACCCGAGCGTGCTCGGGAAAACCTGAGCAACGAGTATACTCGCTCATCACTACTGTCTACCCTTGTTTTTGCATGTAAGTTGCTTTTTGTTATCCCTGTTTGTCTTACGTATTTATACACTTTCATATATGTCCCAGGCCTCCTGGGGGACATATGGAGGCGGAGGGGACAGTGTTGTGAATTCTGTGGCAGAGCTCCCTCCTGTGGTCACAAGTGGTACTTCGGCTGATTCTCTCTGTGAGCTTCCGTTGGTGGAGGAAAGTGGTACTGCGGCTTCTGAGTTTCCTGCCTCAGGTGATGTGGTGAAGTCGTTAGGTGCTGCTCTATTTAACTCCACCTAGTGCTTTGATCCTGGCCTCCAGTCAATGTTCTAGTATTGGACCTGTTTCCTCCTGGATCGTTCCTGTGGCCTGCTGCTCTGCATAGCTAAGTTCTGCTTTGCTATTTTGTTTGCTGTTTTTTTCTGTCCAGCTTGTCAATTTGTTTATTCCTGCTTGCTGGAAGCTCTGGGACGCAGAGGGTGTACCTCCGTGCCGTTAGTTCGACACGGAGGGTCTTTTTGCCCCCTTTGCGTGGTTTTTGTAGGGTTTTGTGTTGACCGCAAAGTTACCTTTCCTATCCTCGCTCTGTTCAGAAAGTCGGGCCTCACTTTGCTAAATCTATTTCATCTCTACGTTTGTCTTTTCATCTTAACTCACAGTCATTATATGTGGGGGCTGCCTTTTCCTTTGGGGTATTTCTCTGAGGCAAGGTAGGCTTATTTTCTATCTTCAGGCTAGCTAGTTTCTCAGGCTGTGCCGAGTTGCATAGGGAGCGTTAGGCGCAATCCACGGCTGCCTCTAGTGTGGTTGGAGAGGATTAGGGATTGCGGTCAGCAGAGTTTCCACGTCTCAAAGCTCGTTCTATGTTTTTGGGTTATTGTCAGGTCACTGTATGTGCTCTGACCTCTATGTCCATTGTGGTACTGAATTACCTTATCATGACAGGACAGCTTAGAACATTAACAAGAGCATAATAAGGACAGAGACTCGGGCCTCTCTACCTTTGAGATTACATCCAGGACAGGGATAGTTAAGGTCCCAGTTCCATTGACAGTTTGAGGCCCCCTTTCTTTACAAAAATGAGAAAGAGGAGTAGAACAGAGGATCAGCTAGCAAAGGTGGGAGGTGTATGGGGAGGAACAAACAAAGTTTAAAACTTTTTTTAACCCCTTACAACATTCACTGCTTTGCTGGAGCCCATGGGAGCAGAATTACAAAATATATTGACAAATTCATATTTTTCATGAAATTGATAATGAATTAATTAGCTTTGAATCAATTTGCTCATCTCATGTGGCTGCATATAGCATATGCATCTCCCAACAGAATATTATAAAATGTAAGCTTTTTTGAAAAAACTGGTCATCTTGTGCAACTCATCTCAGGATATGTTGACTCAGGAGGATGGAAAAGAAAAATATTTCTTAGTAATCAAATCTGACACCTGACGCTGGTACCTGAGCAGGCCAAATGCCCATCTGCCAAATAAAAAGACTCCAACATGAGAAATGGTCCATGGTAGATTGTGGCACTGTTACAGATATTACATTGGGGGCCATTGTCCTCGGAAACAAGGTGTGGCAAGTTGTCGGACCTTCCCTATTTGCCAGGCCAGCAGTGCCATCACAGGCAAGTATTAGATATTATCCACCATCCTCTTATTAATATGTCGGTATTTTTTAGGTGTCTTGGCACTTGTGTCTTACAATGTATGAGCGCTTGTCTCTCACTCACTAATGTCTTATGATTGATGACTCTTGGGGACCGGATTATTATGCAGGATTAAAATTCAGATATGATAATTGATGTCACAGAAAAGCTTAGAAGGGCATTCCATGTTCCCACTGAGATCCCGACTCTGAGGAATAGACTCATTTACCCGTGATCATCTTTTATGCATGTTAATGGACATTCACTAACTAACACACTCTAACTAGTGCTGGAGATCTACTATAATGAAGGAAGAGGATTTGTCTGGATCCATCTCAAAGACCGATAGGGTATAACAATTATTTTTGCAATTGGATTTCATTAAAAATTGTGTACCTTTAGCACTGTAAATTGGATGTAAAGGCTAATATAATAAATGCATATATACAAGATAGATATTTATGGAGAAATAGATAGATGGAGAAATAGATAGATAGATATATAGATAGATAAATGATAGATAGATAGATAGATAGATAATAGGTAGATGAGATAGACAGATAGATGATAGATAATAGATAGATGATAGATAATAGATAGATAATAGATAGTCGATAGATAGATTGATAGATAGATAATAGAAAGATAGATAGATAGATAGAAGATATATAGATAATATACAGTATAGATAATAGATAGATAATAGATGTTAGGAGTTAACACCTCTTTTGGAATGAAGCTACTGCACACATTCAGCCAGGGGCCCAAACTCTTGAAAAAAAAGCTGTACACTATGTAAAATAAAAGCCCTCACAGCAGAATAAGAGCAGATAAAAAAGCAATTCAATTGAAAACGTACTTATTTTCATGGCGTCTAAATAATTCCCTCCTCCTCCCACTGTATGTACATTACATACACATCTTATCTATAATATATACATGTATGTGCTCAGTTCCGCTGCATATATGGCATATATTTACACTGTACTTGTAATCTGGATTAATCTTAAATACAACAATCCCAACATGACTTTACATATTTGTATTATTACTGTAATCTGTATTTACATACAGTCCCATTTCTCATTCTTTCATACTATATATATAAGTATACTATATAAGTAGTATTCAACCCCCTGCAGATTTAGCAGGTTTACACATTTGGAATTAACTTGGCATTGTGACATTTGGACTGTAGATCAGCCTGGAAGTGTGAAATGCACTGCAGCAAAAAAGAATGTTATTTCTTTGTTTATTTATTTTTTTTAAATTGTGAAAAGTCTTTTCAGAGGGTCATTTATTATTCAACCCCTCAACCCACCAGAATTCTCTTTGGTTCCCCTAAAGTATTAAGAAGTAGTTCAGGCACAAAGAACAATGAGCTTCACATGTTTGGATTAATTATCTCTTTTTCCAGCCTTTTCTGACTATTTAAGACCCTCCCCAAACTTGTGAACAGCACTCATACATGGTCAACATGGGAAAGACAAAGGAGCATTCCAAGGTCATCAGAGACAAGATCTTGGAGGGTCACAAGGCTGGCAAGGGGTACAAAACCCTTTCCAAAGAGTTGGTCCTACCTGCCTCCACTGTTGGGAGCATCATCCGGAAGTGGAAGGCTTATGGAACTACTGTTAGCCTTCCACGGCCTGGACAGCCTTTGAAAGTTTCCTCCCGTGCCGAGGCCAGGCTTGTCCGAAGAGTCAAGGCTAACCCAAGGACAACAAGGAAGGAGCTCCGGGAAGATCTCATGGTAGTGGGGACATTGGTTTCAGTCAATACCATAAATAACATACTCCACCGCAATGGTCTCCGTTCCAGACGAGCCCGTAAGGTACCTTTACTTTCAAAGCATCATGGCAAGGCTCGTCTACAGTTTGCTCATGATCACTTGGAGGATTCTGAGACTGACTGGTTCAAGGTTCTCTGGTCTGATGAGACCAAAATCGAGATCTTTGGTGCCAACCACACACGTGACGTTTGGAGACTGGATGGCACTGCATATGACCCCAAGAATACCATCCCTACAGTCAAGCATGGTGTTGGCAGCATCATGCTGTGGGGCTGTTTCTCAGCCAAGGGGCCTGGCCATCTGGTCCGCATCCATGGGAAGATGGATAGCACGGCCTACCTGGAGATTTTGGCCAAGAACCTCCGCTCCTCCATCAAGGATCTTAAGATGGGTCGTCATTAGAGTTGAGCGACCTTGACCTTTTTAGAGTCGAGCCGGGTTTTGCGAAACCCGACTATGTCCAAAGTCGGGTCGAGTGAAATCGGCCGATTATGACGTAAAGTCGGGATCGACCGAAACACGAAACCCAATGCAAGTCAATGGGGCAGCATAGTCGGCAGTGAGTGGGGGCCAGGAAAACACCTAGAGTGCCCATTTTAATGTCAAAACCATCCATTCTTCTTAATGAAGCTTGTCAAGCGTAATTTACCTTATAATAATTGGAAGGCATTTGAAATTGGGGGTCATTTGGCTAAAGTTGTGGGGGGTAGGGCTGGTTCAAGTAATTAGTGGGCCCAGGAAATCTGGACCACGTCACGGCAGTGGAGCAGGGAGAGGTAAGTATTTCAACTTTGCAAGTGCTGTGAACCTGAGCAAGCAGGGGGGGCCCACTCGTTGGCATTGGCACTGGCACAGGGCCCCTCAAAGTACAGCGGTGTGTTTGCACGGCGGGGGCGCCTCCCACCGGCAGCAACACTTTTGCGTACTATGAGAGGCCCTGTGCCAGTGACGTCGCCAACTAGTATTCCTCCCCCCACCTGATGAAGGAACCTGCACTTTCATCTGCACCTTCCTCTTTGTCCCCGTGTAAGGTGGTATGGTATGCGGGAAGAGCAACCTGACTTTCAGCAGGGTCACAATGTTGTTGTGTAGCGTGCACGGGGAATGTTGCGTTATGGGTCAATGTACCAGCAGACTCATCTATCACTGGCTGGGCAATGGGCACGATGAAGTGGAAACACAGATATAGGCCCAAAGAAGAAAGTGGGCTAAATGCAGTTCAAAATTGGTAACACAGGAATAACCAGGGGGCATTGCAGTGGAGGACAACTGGAATGAGAGGCTGACACAGAGAGTAGGGCCAAATCAGTAAGTAGTCGAAATGCAGTTCAAAATTGGCAACCGTAGTAAACAGGCGGCACAGCTTTGTTCAGTGGAGGAGAACAGCAAGGAGTGGCAGACACCGATAGTAGGCCCCAAACCAACTAGTACGCCAAATGCAGTTGTTCCATTTAACCACAATTTAATGAGAGCCTGAAGATAGAAGCTCAGGAAAGGCAACCTGGGGAACATCTTGGAGTGTAACACACCATCTCTCTCCACCCCATACCCATTTTGTATGGCCTAATGCAGTGTACTTTTCTACAACTACTAAACGAGAGTCGGAAGACCGAAGCAATGGCAAGGAAACCTGGGGAACACCTTAGAGTGTAACACACCCTCTCTCTACACCCCATACCCAATTTGAAGGTCTAATGCAGTGTAGTTTCCAAGAACTACTAAACGAGAGCCGGAAGATCGAAGCTCAGGAAAGGCAACCTGGGGAACACCTTGGAGTGTAACACACCCTCTCGCTACACCCCATACCCAATTTGAAGGCCTAATGCAGCGTAGTTTCCAACAACTACTAAACGAGAGCCGGAAGATCGAAGCTCAGGAAAGGCAACCTGGGGAACACCTTGGAGTGTAACAAACCCTCTCTCTACACCCCATACCCAATTTGTAGGCCTAATGCAGCGTAGTTTCCGACAACTACTAAACGAGAGCATGAAGATCGAAGCTCAGGAAAGGCAACCTGGGGAACACCTTGGAGTGTAACACACCCTCTCTCTACACCCCATACCCAATTTGTAGGCCTAATGCAGCGTAGTTTCCGACAACTACTAAACGAGAGCCGGAATATCGAAGCTCAGGAAAGGCAACCTGGGGAACACCTTGGAGTGTAACACACCCTCTCTCTACACCCCATACCCAATTTGAAGGCCTAATGCAGTGTAGTTTCCAAGAACTACTAAACGAGAGCCGGAAGATCGAAGCTCAGGAAAGGCAACCTGGGGAACACCTTGGAGTGGAACACACCATCTCTCTACACCCCATACCCAATTTGAAGGCCTAATGCAGCGTAGTTTCCAACAACTACTAAACGAGAGCCGGTAGATCGAAGCTCAGGAAAGGCAACCTGGGGAACACCTTGGAGTGTAACACAACGTCTCTCTACACCACGGAAGGGATGATTCTTAGGAAGGAAGGCTGTTGGAAATAAGCATTGCGCGTCCGAGGGTGATTAGATTCTTATTAGGTATATACTCACCCTCGGACGCGCCCTGCTTCTTTATTTGGAATGAATGTTTATTTGCAATGTGGTGTTGACTTTCTCTATTATTTTGGTAATTAATGATTTTATTATTTTCATTATTTTGCATCTTCTCGGCAATAATATAAAGAAGACGCGACAGGACAACACTCGGTGGATGCCATATGTGTGTTTTCAATTTAAAAAAACTTTCAGTTAACTACTTGCAGGAGAAAGTAATTGTAGCTGGTGGCCATTTTTAGTACTGTACCAGATTTTAGTTGTGTGTTTGTTTTTAATGTTAAAATGTCTGCATTTGATATCTCACCAGTATTTTCTTTTTTATAAGCAAAATACTTATTTTTATATTTTCTGATGTTGGTTCCAGGGGTACACGGCCAGCAGTGCCCTGGTCAGTGTAGTAGTAGTTGAAAGAATGGACCGCAGACAGGCATCGAAGGCCTAAAATAAAAACACATGGCTGTAGGCAATTTTAAATTGGTTCCAGGGGTACACGGACAGCAGTGGTGTGGTCAGTGGAGGCCTAGTGGAAGGAGTGACCGCAGACAGGCATCGAAGGCCTAAAATAATAACACATGGCTGTAGGCAATTTTAAATTGGTTCCAGGGGTACACGGGCAGCAGTGACCTGGTCAGTGTAGTAGTAGTTGAAAGAATGGACCGCAGACAGGCATCGAAGGCCTAAAATAAAAAAATTGGGCTGGCTGTAGGCAATTTTAAATTGGTTCCAGGGGTACACGGACAGCAGTGGTGTGGTCAGTGGAGGCCTAGTGGAAGGAGTGACCGCAGACAGGCATCGAAGGCCTAAAATAATAACACATGGCTGTAGGCAATTTTAAATTGGTTCCAGGGGTACACGGACAGCAGTGGTGTGGTCAGTGGAGGCCTAGTGGAAGGAGTGACCGCAGACAGGCATCGAAGGCCTAAAATAATAACACATGGCTGTAGGCAATTTTAAATTGGTTCCAGGGGTAGACGGGCAGCAGTGACCTGGTCAGTGTAGTAGTAGTTGAAAGAATGGACCGCAGACAGGCATCGAAGGCCTAAAATAAAAAAATTGGGCTGGCTGTAGGCAATTTTAAATTGGTTCCAGGGGTACACGGGCAGCAGTGACCTGGTCAGTGTAGTAGTAGTTGAAAGAATGGACCGCAGACAGGCATCGAAGGCCTAAAATAAAAAAATTGGGCTGGCTGTAGGCAATTTTAAATTGGTTCCAGGGGTACACGGGCAGCAGTGGTCTGGTCAGTGGAAGTCTAGTGGAAGGAGTGACCGCAGACAGGCTTCCAAGGCCTAACATAACAAACTTGGGCTGGCTGTAGGCACTTTTAAATTGGTTCCAGGGGTACACGGGCAGCAGTGACCTGGTCAGTGTAGTTGTAGTTGAAAGAATGGACCGCAGACAGGCATCGAAGGCCTAAAATAAAAAAATTGGGCTGGCTGTAGGCAATTTTAAATTGGTTCCAGGGGTACACGGACAGCAGTGGTGTGGTCAGTGGAGGCCTAGTGGAAGGAGTGACCGCAGACAGGCATCGAAGGCCTAAAATAATAACACATGGCTGTAGGCAATTTTAAATTGGTTCCAGGGGTACACGGACAGCAGTGGTGTGGTCAGTGGAGGCCTAGTGGAAGGAGTGACCGCAGACAGGCATCGAAGGCCTAAAATAATAACACATGGCTGTAGGCAATTTTAAATTGGTTCCAGGGGTAGACGGGCAGCAGTGACCTGGTCAGTGTAGTAGTAGTTGAAAGAATGGACCGCAGACAGGCATCGAAGGCCTAAAATAAAAAAATTGGGCTGGCTGTAGGCAATTTTAAATTGGTTCCAGGGGTACACGGGCAGCAGTGACCTGGTCAGTGTAGTAGTAGTTGAAAGAATGGACCGCAGACAGGCATCGAAGGCCTAAAATAAAAAAATTGGGCTGGCTGTAGGCAATTTTAAATTGGTTCCAGGGGTACACGGGCAGCAGTGGTCTGGTCAGTGGAAGTCTAGTGGAAGGAGTGACCGCAGACAGGCTTCCAAGGCCTAACATAACAAACTTGGGCTGGCTGTAGGCACTTTTAAATTGGTTCCAGGGGTACACGGGCAGCAGTGACCTGGTCAGTGTAGTTGTAGTTGAAAGAATGGACCGCAGACAGGCATCGAAGGCCTAAAATAAAAAAATTGGGCTGGCTGTAGGCAATTTTAAATTGGTTCCAGGGGTACACGGGCAGCAGTGGTGTGGTCAGTGGAGGCCTAGTGGAAGGAGTGACCGCAGACAGGCATCGAAGGCCTAAAATAATAACACATGGCTGTAGGCAATTTTAAATTGGTTCCAGGGGTACACGGGCAGCAGTGACCTGGTCAGTGTAGTAGTAGTTGAAAGAATGGACCGCAGACAGGCATCGAAGGCCTAAAATAAAAAAATTGGGCTGGCTGTAGGCAATTTTAAATTGGTTCCAGGGGTACACGGACAGCAGTGGTGTGGTCAGTGGAGGCCTAGTGGAAGGAGTGACCGCAGACAGGCATCGAAGGCCTAAAATAATAACACATGGCTGTAGGCAATTTTAAATTGGTTCCAGGGGTACACGGACAGCAGTGGTGTGGTCAGTGGAGGCCTAGTGGAAGGAGTGACCGCAGACAGGCATCGAAGGCCTAAAATAATAACACATGGCTGTAGGCAATTTTAAATTGGTTCCAGGGGTAGACGGGCAGCAGTGACCTGGTCAGTGTAGTAGTAGTTGAAAGAATGGACCGCAGACAGGCATCGAAGGCCTAAAATAAAAAAATTGGGCTGGCTGTAGGCAATTTTAAATTGGTTCCAGGGGTACACGGGCAGCAGTGACCTGGTCAGTGTAGTAGTAGTTGAAAGAATGGACCGCAGACAGGCATCGAAGGCCTAAAATAAAAAAATTGGGCTGGCTGTAGGCAATTTTAAATTGGTTCCAGGGGTACACGGGCAGCAGTGACCTGGTCAGTGTAGTAGTAGTTGAAAGAATGGACCGCAGACAGGCATCGAAGGCCTAAAATAAAAAAATTGGGCTGGCTGTAGGCAATTTTAAATTGGTTCCAGGGGTACACGGGCAGCAGTGACCTGGTCAGTGTAGTAGTAGTTGAAAGAATGGACCGCAGACAGGCATCGAAGGCCTAAAATAAAAAAATTGGGCTGGCTGTAGGCAATTTTAAATTGGTTCCAGGGGTACACGGACAGCAGTGGTGTGGTCAGTGGAGGCCTAGTGGAAGGAGTGACCGCAGACAGGCATCGAAGGCCTAAAATAATAACACATGGCTGTAGGCAATTTTAAATTGGTTCCAGGGGTAGACGGGCAGCAGTGACCTGGTCAGTGTAGTAGTAGTTGAAAGAATGGACCGCAGACAGGCATCGAAGGCCTAAAATAAAAAAATTGGGCTGGCTGTAGGCAATTTTAAATTGGTTCCAGGGGTACACGGGCAGCAGTGACCTGGTCAGTGTAGTAGTAGTTGAAAGAATGGACCGCAGACAGGCATCGAAGGCCTAAAATAAAAAAATTGGGCTGGCTGTAGGCAATTTTAAATTGGTTCCAGGGGTACACGGGCAGCAGTGGTCTGGTCAGTGGAAGTCTAGTGGAAGGAGTGACCGCAGACAGGCTTCCAAGGCCTAACATAACAAACTTGGGCTGGCTGTAGGCACTTTTAAATTGGTTCCAGGGGTACACGGGCAGCAGTGACCTGGTCAGTGTAGTTGTAGTTGAAAGAATGGACCGCAGATAGGCATCGAAGGCCTAAAATAAAAAAATTGGGCTGGCTGTAGGCAATTTTAAATTGGTTCCAGGGGTACACGGGCAGCAGTGGTGTGGTCAGTGGAGGCCTAGTGGAAGGAGTGACCGCAGACAGGCATCGAAGGCCTAAAATAATAACACATGGCTGTAGGCAATTTTAAATTGGTTCCAGGGGTACACGGGCAGCAGTGACCTGGTCAGTGTAGTAGTAGTTGAAAGAATGGACCGCAGACAGGCATCGAAGGCCTAAAATAAAAAAATTGGGCTGGCTGTAGGCAATTTTAAATTGGTTCCAGGGGTACACGGACAGCAGTGGTGTGGTCAGTGGAGGCCTAGTGGAAGGAGTGACCGCAGACAGGCATCGAAGGCCTAAAATAATAACACATGGCTGTAGGCAATTTTAAATTGGTTCCAGGGGTACACGGGCAGCAGTGACCTGGTCAGTGTAGTAGTAGTTGAAAGAATGGACCGCAGACAGGCATCGAAGGCCTAAAATAAAAAAATTGGGCTGGCTGTAGGCAATTTTAAATTGGTTCCAGGGGTACACGGGCAGCAGTGGTGTGGTCAGTGGAGGCCTAGTGGAAGGAGTGACCGCAGACAGGCATCGAAGGCCTAAAATAATAACACATGGCTGTAGGCAATTTTAAATTGGTTCCAGGGGTTCACGGACAGCAGTGGTGTGGTCAGTGGAGGCCTAGTGGAAGGAGTGACCGCAGACAGGCATCGAAGGCCTAAAATAAAAAAATTGGGCTGGCTGTAGGCAATTTTAAATTGGTTCCAGGGGTACACGGACAGCAGTGGTGTGGTCAGTGGAGGCCTAGTGGAAGGAGTGACCGCAGACAGGCATCGAAGGCCTAAAATAATAACACATGGCTGTAGGCAATTTTAAATTGGTTCCAGGGGTACACGGACAGCAGTGGTGTGGTCAGTGGAGGCCTAGTGGAAGGAGTGACCGCAGACAGGCATCGAAGGCCTAAAATAATAACACATGGCTGTAGGCAATTTTAAATTGGTTCCAGGGGTAGACGGGCAGCAGTGACCTGGTCAGTGTAGTAGTAGTTGAAAGAATGGACCGCAGACAGGCATCGAAGGCCTAAAATAAAAAAATTGGGCTGGCTGTAGGCAATTTTAAATTGGTTCCAGGGGTACACGGGCAGCAGTGACCTGGTCAGTGTAGTAGTAGTTGAAAGAATGGACCGCAGACAGGCATCGAAGGCCTAAAATAAAAAAATTGGGCTGGCTGTAGGCAATTTTAAATTGGTTCCAGGGGTACACGGACAGCAGTGGTGTGGTCAGTGGAGGCCTAGTGGAAGGAGTGACCGCAGACAGGCTTCCAAGGCCTAACATAACAAACTTGGGCTGGCTGTAGGCACTTTTAAATTGGTTCCAGGGGTACACGGGCAGCAGTGGTCTGGTCAGTGGAAGTCTAGTGGAAGGAGTGACCGCAGACAGGCTTCCAAGGCCTAACATAACAAACTTGGGCTGGCTGTAGGCACTTTTAAATTGGTTCCAGGGGTACACGGGCAGCAGTGACCTGGTCAGTGTAGTAGTAGTTGAAAGAATGGACCGCAGACAGGCTTCGAAGGCCTAACATAACAAACTTGGGCTGGCTGTAGGCACTTTTAAATTGGTTCCAGGGGTACACGGGCAGCAGTGGTCTGGTCAGTGGAAGTCTAGTGGAAGGAGTGACCGCAGACAGGCTTCCAAGGCCTAACATAACAAACTTGGGCTGGCTGTAGGCACTTTTAAATTGGTTCCAGGGGTACACGGGCAGCAGTGGTCTGGTCAGTGGAAGTCTAGTGGAAGGAGTGACCGCAGACAGGCTTCCAAGGCCTAACATAACAAACTTGGGCTGGCTGTAGGCACTTTTAAATTGGTTCCAGGGGTACACGGGCAGCAGTGGTCTGGTCAGTGGAAGTCTAGTGGAAGGAGTGACCGCAGACAGGCTTCGAAGGCCTAACATAACAAAATTGGGCTGGCTGTAGGCACTTTAAATTGGTTCCAGGGGTACATGGGCAGCAGTGTATGGTCAGTGGAAGTCTAGTGGAAGGAGTGACGGCAGACAGTCTTCGAAGGCCTAACATAACAAAATTGGGCTGACTGTAGGCACTTTTAAATTGGTTCCAGGGTAACACGGCCAGCAGTGGCCTGGTCAGTGTAGTAGTTGTAGAAAGAAGGGACCGCAGACAGGCTTCGAAGGCCTAACATAACAAAAATGTCAAAACAATGGTATTGTCAGTGCCAGGCATTGAAGGATGTCAGCGCCTAGACTACACATTGGTGAAGCTGTGAGAGATAATTTTGCTAGTGGTAGAGCACTGTTTGAGCTGGGGGGGGGGAACTGTCTTGTGGCCGGCGTTACAGGCACAGGGCCCCTCATATTACAACGGTGTGTCTGACGTTGGGTGCGCACCACCACCGCCAGAGACACTTTATTGTACTATGAGGGACCCAGTGGCAGTGCCGTCGACCAAAAGCGGCCACACCCACCTCTTCAGACAAACAGCACTCTCAAGGGTCCAAGCGCAAAGTGGCGATAGCACGGCCCCGTGTGGGGAGTTTGGCCATTTCGTGAGGTGGAAACATGTCGTATGCTGGACAATCAGGTGAAGAAAATTACGAGATTGGAAAAGTCATTCAGAATAGTCCACAGGCAAGACCTTTTCATAGGAAAGCTAGGTGTCAGCCGGGCAGGGTGGGGCAAAAGATTTTGAAATCCAGTTGTGGTTCATTTTAATGAAGGTTAGATCATCTACATTTTGGGTAGCCAGACGAGTCCTTTTTTCTGTTAGTATTGAACCTGCAGCACTGAATACTCTTTCTGATAGGACACTAGCTGCCGGGCAAGCAAGCTCCTGCAATGCATATTCTGCCAATTCTGGCCAGGTGTCTAATTTGGATGCCCAGTAATCAAATGGGAATGACGGTTGAGGGAGAACGTCGATAAGGGATGAAAAATAGTTTGTAACCATACTGGACAAATGTTGTCTCCTGTCACTTTGAATTGATGCTGCAGTACCTGTCCTGTCTGCGGTCATAGAAAAATCACTCCACAACCTGGTCAGAAAACCCCTCTGGCCAACGCCACTTCTGATTTCTGCCCCTCTAACACCTCTGGTCTGCTGGCCCCTGGAGCTCGTGTGAGAACGATCACGGGCGCTGTGTGCAGGGAATGCCAGAAGCAAACGGTCAACAAGAGTTGATTGTTTTGTTGCTAATATTAGTTCCAAGTTCTCATGTGGCATAATATTTTGCAATTTGCCTTTATAGCGAGGATCAAGGAGGCAGGCCAACCAGTAATCGTCATCGTTCATCATTTTTGTAATGCGTGTGTCCCTTTTGAGGATACGCAAGGCATAATCCGCCATGTGGGCCAAAGTTCCCGTTGTCAAATCTGCGGTTGTGCTTGGTTGAGGGGCAGTTGCAGGCAAATCTACGTCACTTGTGTCCCTCAAAAAACCAGAACCCGGCCTTGCCACGCCACCAATTTCCCGTGCCCCCGGGAAAGCTTCCTCATTAAAAATATACTCATCCCCATCATCCTCCTCATCCTCCACCTCCTCTTCGCCCGGTACCTCGTCATGTACACTGCCCTGACCAGACAATCGCTGACTGTCATCAAGGCTTTCCTCTTCCTCTGGTGCAGACGCCTGATCCTTTATGTGCGTCAAACTTTGCATCAGCAGACGCATTAGGGGGATGCTCATGCTTATTATGGCGTTGTCTGCACTAACCAGCCGTGTGCATTCCTCAAAACACTGAAGGACTTGACACATGTCTTGAATCTTCGACCACTGCACACCTGACAACTCCATGTCTGCCATCCTACTGCCTGCCCGTGTATGTGTATCCTCCCACAAAAACATAACAGCCCGCCTCTGTTCGCACAGTCTCTGAAGCATGTGCAGTGTTGAGTTCCACCTTGTTGCAACGTCTATGATTAGGCGATGCTGGGGAAGGTTCAAAGAACGCTGATAGGTCTGCATACGGCTGGAGTGTACAGGCGAACGGCGGATATGTGCGCAAAGTCCACGCACTTTGAGGAGCAGGTCGGATAACCCCGGATAACTTTTCAGGAAGCACTGCACCACCAGGTTTAAGGTGTGAGCCAGGCAAGGAATGTGTTTCAGTTGGGAAAGGGAGATGGCAGCCATGAAATTCCTTCCGTTATCACTCACTACCTTGCCTGCCTCAAGATCTACAGTGCCCAGCCACGACTGCGTTTCTTGCTGCAAGAACTCGGACAGAACTTCCGCGGTGTGTCTATTGTCGCCCAAACACTTCATAGCCAATACAGCCTGCTGACGTATGCCAGTAGCTGCCCCATAATGGGAGACCTGGTGTGCAACAGTGGCAGGTGCGGATGGAGTGTTTGTGCGACTGCGGTCTGTGGACGAGCTCTTGCTTCTGCAGGAGGACGAGGAGGAGGAGGAGGAGGAGGAGGGGGTGCGAACGGCTACAGACAACTGTTTACTAGACCGTGGGCTAGGCAGAACTGTCCCAAACTTGCTGTCCCCTGTGGACCCTGAATCCACCACATTTACCCAGTGTGCCGTGATGGACACGTAACGTCCCTGGCCATGCCTACTGGTCCATGCATCTGTTGTCAGGTGCACCTTTGTGCTCACAGATTGCCTGAGTGCATGGACGATGCGCTCTTTAACATGCTGGTGGAGGGCTGGGATGGCTTTTCTGGAAAAAAAGTGTCGACTGGGTAGCTCGTAGCGTGGTACAGCGTAGTCCATCAGGTCTTTGAAAGCTTCGCTTTCAACTAACCGGTAGGGCATCATCTCTAACGAGATTAGTCTAGCTATGTGGGCGTTCAAACCCTGTGTACGCGGATGCGAGGCTAAGTATTTCCTTTTTCTAACCATAGTCTCATGTAGGGTGAGCTGGACTGGAGAGCTGGAGATCGTGGAACTAGCGGGGGTGCCGGTGGACATGGCAGACTGAGAGACGGTGGGAGATGGTATTGTTGCCGCCGGTGCCCTAGATGCAGTGTTTCCTACTACGAAACTGGTGATTCCCTGACCCTGACTGCTTTGGCCTGGCAAAGATACCTGCACAGATACAGCAGGTGGTGCGCTAAATGGTGGTCCTACACTGCCGGAAGGGATGTTGCGTTGATGACTAGCTTCATTGGCCGAGGGTGCAACAACCTTAAGGGACGTTTGGTAGTTAGTCCAAGCTTTCAAATGCATGGTGGTTAAATGTCTATGCATGCAACTAGTATTGAGACTTTTCAGATTCTGACCTCTGCTTAAGGAAGTAGAACATTTTTGACAGATGACTTTGCGCTGATCAATTGGATGTTGTTTAAAAAAATGCCAGACTGCACTCTTTCTAGCATCGGATACCTTTTCAGGCATTGCAGACTGAGCTTTAACCGGATGGCCACGCTGTCCTCCACCAGGTTTTGGCTTTGCCACGCGTTTTGGGCAAGATACGGGCCCGGCAGATGGAACCTGTGGCGATGTTGATGCCTGCTGCGGCCCCTCCTCCTCCTCTGCTTCAGAACTGCTGCCGCCTGCACCCTGTTCCCCCAATGGCTGCCAATCGGGGTCAAGAACTGGGTCATCTAATAACTCTTCTTGTACCTCCTGCGCAACTTCGTCTGTGTCACCGTGTCGTTCGGTGGTATAGCGTTCGTGATGGGGCAACATAGTCTCATCAGGGTCTGATTCTTGATCAGCACCCTGCGAGGGCAATGTTGTGGTCTGAGTCAAAGGACCAGCATAGTAGTCTGGCTGTGGCTGTGCGTCAGTGCACTCCATGTCAGATTCAATTTGTAATGGGCATGGACTGTTAACTGCTTCACTTTCTAAGCCAGGGACGGTATGTGTAAAGAGCTCCATGGAGTAACCCGTTGTGTCGCCTGCTGCATTCTTCTCTGTTGTTGTTTTTGCTGAAGAGGACAAGGAAGTGACTTGTCCCTGACCGTGAACATCCACTAACGACGCGCTGCTTTTACTTTTACCAGTTTCACGAGATGAGGCAAAAGAGCTAGAGGCTGAGTCAGCAAGATAAGCCAAAACTTGCTCTTGCTGCTCCGGCTTTAAAAGCGGTTTTCCTAATCCCAGAAAAGGGAGCGTTCGAGGCCTTGTGTAGCCGGACGACGAACCTGGCTCCACAGCTCCAGACTTAGGTGCAATATTTTTTCCCCCACGACCACCTGATGCTCCACCACTACCACTACCCTCATTACCAGCTGACAATGAACGCCCCCGGCCACGACCTCTTCCACTAGACTTCCTCATTGTTTTAAAAACGTAACCAAACTAACGTTATTTGTTGCAGTCACACAACTTACACGGTGAGCTATAACTTCAGTATGATTTAGCTACCCCTTTACAGGTTGGTGAGACCACAGCGAAAATCAGGCCCAATGTTACACACTCTTTTTTTGGTGGCTGCAAATTAGAGAGATGCCCCACACGCAGGACTGTCACTGAAGCACAAATGTTAATATTAATGTCACACTATTATTTTTTTTTTATTTTTATTTTTTTCAGGAACACTTTAGAAACCCCCCCAAAAAAAAAAAAAGATTTTTGCAGGGAGAATTTAGAAAACAAATGTAACAAACTATATGCTTTCTATGGGCCACTGAGTGAGAGATGACGCACACAGGAATCAGGAGTGGCACACAAGCCCAGAGGCCAATATTTTTCTACCAATGATTGATGGAGTTATTTTCTCTGGTAGATTTTGGAACCCAAATCAAGGAAAAAAAATGTAGGCTTTCTATGGACCACAATTGGAGAGAGAGAGAGAGAGAGAGAGAGAGATGGCACACCCAGGAGTCAAGACTGGCACACAAGCAGAAAGGCCAATATTAATCTCCCACTGTTTTTTTTTTTTTTTTTTTTTTTTTCAGGGAGACTTTAGAAAAAAAAATAATAAAAAAAATATGATTTTATCAGGAAGAATTTAGAAACCAAATAAAATAAAATGATTTTTTCAGGGAGAATTTATAAAACAAATAAAAACAAAAATAGGCGTTCTATGGCCCACTGACTGAGAGATGACGCACACAGGAGTCAGGAGTGGCACACAAACCCAGAGGCCAATATTTTTCTACCAATGATTGATGTAGTTATTTTCTCTGGTAGATTTTAGAACCCAAATCAAGGAAAAAAAATATAGGCTTTCTATGGACCACAATTGGAGAGAGAGAGAGAGAGAGAGAGAGAGAGAGAGAGAGAGATGGCACACCCAGGAGTCAAGACTGACACACAAGCAGAAAGGCCAATATTAATCTCCCACTGTTTTTTTTGGTTGTTTTTTTTTTTTTTTTTTCAGGGAGACTTTAGAAAAAAAAATAATAAAAAAAATATGATTTTATCAGGAAGAATTTAGAAACCAAATAAAATAAAATGATTTTTTCAGGGAGAATTTATAAAACAAATAAAACCAAAAATAGGCGTTCTATGGCCCACTGACTGAGAGATGACGCACCCAGGAGTCAAGACTGGCACACAAGCAGAAAGGCCAATATTAATCTCCCACTGTTTTTTTTTTTTTTTTTTCAGGGAGACTTTAGAAAAAAAAATAATAAAAAAAATGTGATTTTATCAGGAAGAATTTAGAAACCAAATAAAATAAAATGATTTTTTCAGGGAGAATTTAGAAAACAAATAAAACCAAAAATAGGCGTTCTATGGCCCACTGACTGAGAGATGACGCACCCAGGAGTCAAGACTGGCACACAAGCAGAAAGGCCAATATTAATCTCCCACTGTTTTTTTTTTTTTTTTTCAGGGAGACTTTAGAAAAAAAAATAATAAAAAAAATGTGATTTTATCAGGAAGAATTTAGAAACCAAATAAAATAAAATGATTTTTTCAGGGAGAATTTAGAAAACAAATAAAACCAAAAATAGGCGTTCTATGGCCCACTGACTGAGAGATGACGCACCCAGGAGTCAAGACTGGCACACAAGCAGAAAGGCCAATATTAATCTCCCACTGTTTTTTTTTTTTTTTTTCAGGGAGACTTTAGAAAAAAAAATAATAAAAAAAATGTGATTTTATCAGGAAGAATTTAGAAACCAAATAAAATAAAATGATTTTTTCAGGGAGAATTTAGAAAATAAATAAAACCAAAAATAGGCGTTCTATGGCCCACTGACTGAGAGATGACGCACCCAGGAGTCAAGACTGGCACACAAGCAGAAAGGCCAATATTAATCTCCCACTGTTTTTTTTTTTTTTTTTTCAGGGAGACTTTAGAAAAAAAAATAATAAAAAAAATGTGATTTTATCAGGAAGAATTTAGAAACCAAATAAAATAAAATGATTTTTTCAGGGAGAATTTAGAAAACAAATAAAACCAAAAATAGGCGTTCTATGGCCCACTGACTGAGAGATGACGCACCCAGGAGTCAAGACTGGCACACAAGCAGAAAGGCCAATATTAATCTCCCACTGTTTTTTTTTTTTTTTTTTCAGGGAGACTTTAGAAAAAAAAATAATAAAAAAAATGTGATTTTATCAGGAAGAATTTAGAAACCAAATAAAATAAAATGATTTTTTCAGGGAGAATTTAGAAAACAAATAAAACCAAAAATAGGCGTTCTATGGCCCACTGACTGAGAGATGACGCACCCAGGAGTCAAGACTGGCACACAAGCAGAAAGGCCAATATTAATCTCCCACTGTTTTTTTTTTTTTTTTTCAGGGAGACTTTAGAAAAAAAAATAATAAAAAAAATATGATTTTATCAGGAAGAATTTAGAAACCAAATAAAATAAAATGATTTTTTCAGGGAGAATTTATAAAACAAATAAAAACAAAAATAGGCGTTCTATGGCCCACTGACTGAGAGATGACGCACACAGGAGTCAGGAGTGGCACACAAACCCAGAGGCCAATATTTTTCTACCAATGATTGATGTAGTTATTTTCTCTGGTAGATTTTAGAACCCAAATCAAGGAAAAAAAATATAGGCTTTCTATGGACCACAATTGGAGAGAGAGAGAGAGAGAGAGAGAGAGAGAGAGAGAGATGGCACACCCAGGAGTCAAGACTGGCACACAAGCAGAAAGGCCAATATTAATCTCCCACTGTTTTTTTTTTTTTTTTTTCAGGGAGACTTTAGAAAAAAAAATAATAAAAAAAAAAAGATTTTATCAGGAAGAATTTAGAAACCAAATAAAATAAAATGATTTTTTCAGGGAGAATTTATAAAACAAATAAAACCAAAAATAGGCGTTCTATGGCCCACTGACTGAGAGAGAGAGAGAGAGAGATGGAACGCTTAGTACTGGCACACAAGCCCAAAGGGCAATATTAATCTCCCTTTTTTTTTCCAGGGAGAATTTCTAAAACCCAAAAAAAAAATAAAATAGGCTTTCTATGGCCCACTATTTGTGAGAGAGATGGGACGCTCAGGACTGGCACAGATGGCACGCTCAGGACTGGCACAGAAGCCCAGAGGCCAATATTAATCTCCCTTTTTTTCTGGGAGAATTTATAAAACCAAAAAAATATTTAAATAGGCTTTCTATGGCCCACTATTTGTGAGAGAGATGGCACGCTCAGGACTGGCACAGATGGCACGCTCACAACTGGCACACAAGCCCAGAGGCCAATATTAATCTCCCTTTTTTCAGGGAAAATTTATAAAACAAAAAAAAAAATTAAATAGGCTTTCTATGGCCCACTATTTGTGAGAGAGATGGCACGCTCAGGGCTGGCACAGATGGCACGCTCAGGACTGGCACACAAGCCCAGAGGCCAATATTAATCTCCCTTTTTTTCAGGGAGAATTTATAAAACCCCAAAAAAAATAAAATAGGCTTTCTATGGCCCACTATTTGTGAGAGAGATGGCACACTCAGGACTGGCACACAAGCCCAAAGGCCAATATTAATCTCCCACTGTATTTTTATCAGGGAGAATTTATACACCCCACAAAAAAAAATACAGAAAAATGAAAAGGCTTTCTATGGCCCACTATGTGAGAGAGATGGCACACACAGGGATGGCACTCTAGCAGAAATGCCAAATTGCCAATCTTAATCTCCCACCAAAAAAAAAAAAAAAAAAAAAACAGGGAATGTCCTACAATTACTATCTCCCTGCCTGCAGTAATCTCAGCCAGGTATGGCAGGCAGCTACTATCTCCCTGCCTGCAGTAATCTCAGCCAGGTATGGCAGGCAGCAATAAGGAGTGGACTGATGCACAAATGAAATAAAAAGTGTGGACAAACAAAAAAGATAGCTGTGCAGAAAGGAAGGAACAAGAGGATTTGTGCTTTGAAAAAAGCAGTTGGTTTGCACAGCGGCGTACACACAGCAATGCAGCTATCAGGGAGCCTTCTAGGGCAGCCCAATGAGCTACAGCGCTGAGGGGAAAAAAAAAAAAAAAAAAACTTCCACTGTCCCTGCACACCGAGGGTGGTGTTGGACAGTGCAAATCGCTGCAGCACAAGCGGTTTTGTGGTTAATGGACCCTGCCTAACGCTATCCCTGCTTCTGACAAAGCGGCAGCAACCTCTCCCTAAGCTCAGATCAGCAGCAGTAAGATGGCGGTCGGCGGGAACGCCTCTTTATAGCCCCTGTGACGTCGCAGACAGCAACTCAATCACTGCAATGCCCTTCTCTAAGATGGTGGGGACCAGGACCTATGTCATCACGCTGCCCACACTCTGCGTTTACCTTCATTGGCTGAGAAATGGCGCTTTTCGCGTCATTGAAATGCGACTTTGGCGCGAAAGTCGCGTACCGCATGGCCGACCCCGCACAGGGGTCGGATCGGGTTTCATGAAACCCCGACTTAGCCAAAAGTCGGCGACTTTTGAAAATGTTCGACCCGTTTCGCTCAACCCTAGTCGTCATTTCATCTTCCAACAAGACAACGACCCAAAGCACACAGCCAAGAAAACCAAGGCCTGGGTCAAGAGGCAAAAAATCAAGGTGTTGCAGTGGCCTAGTCAGTCTCCTGACCTTAACCCAATTGAAAACTTGTGGAAGGAGCTCAAGATTAAAGTCCACATGAGACACCCAAAGAACCTAGATAACTTGGAGAAGATCTGCATGGAGGAGTGGGCCAAGATAACTCCAGAGACCTGTGCCGGCCTGATCAGGTCTTATAAAAGACGATTATTAGCTGTAATTGCAAACAAAGGTTATTCCACAAAATATTAAACCTAGGGGTTGAATAATAATTGACCCACACTTTTATGTTTAAAATTTATAAAAATTTAACTGAGCAACAAAACTTTTTGGTTTGTAAGATTTATGCATCTGTTAATAAATCCTGCTCTTGTTTGAAGTTTGAAGGCTCTAACTTATTTGCATCTTATTAAACCTGCTAAATCTGCAGGGGGTTGAATACTACTTGTAGGCACTGTACTATGTGGGCAGTGTTATATACTACGTGGCTGTGCTATATACTATGTGGGCTGTGTTATATACTATGTGGCCTGTGTTATATACTACGTGGCCTGTGTTATATACTACGTGGGCTGTGCTATATATTATGTGGGCAGTGTTATATACTATGTGGGCTGTGCTATATATTACATGGGCAGTGTTATATACTATGTGGGCAGTGTTATATACTGCGTTGGCTGTGCTATATATTAAGTGGGCAGTGTCGTATACTACGTGGGCTGTGCTATATATTGCGTGGGCAGTGTTATATACTATGTGGGCAGTGTTATATACTGCATGGGCTGTGTTATATACTACATAGGCAGTGTTATATACTGTGTGGGCTGTGTTATATACTACCTGGGCAGTGTTATATACTACGTGGGCAGTGTTATATACTATGTGGGCTGTGTTATATACTGCGTGGGCTGTGTTATATACTGCATGGGCAGTGTTATATACTACATGGGCAGTGTTATATACTACGTGGGCAGTGTTATACACTATGTGGGCAGTGTTATATACTATGTGCCTGTGTTATACACTACGTAAGCTGTGTTATATACTGCATGGGCTGTGCTATATACTGCATGGGCAGTGTTATATACTTCGTAGGCAGTGTCATATACTACGTGGGCAGTGCTATATACTGCGTGGGCTGTGTTATATACTAAGTGGGCAGTGTTATATACTACGTGGGCAGTGCTATATACTGCGTGGGCTGTGTTATATACTAAGTGGGCAGTGTTATATACTACATGGACTGTGTTATATACTACATGCCTGTGTTATTTACTACGTGGGCTGTGTTGTATACTACGTGGGCTGTGCTATATATTATGTTGGCTGTGTTATATACTACGTGGCTGTGTTATATACTAAGTGGCTGCTATATACTAAGTGGCTGCTATATACTACGTGGCTATGCTATATACTACACAGCTGTGCTATATACTACATGGCTGTCTGTGTTACATGGGCTGTGTTATATACTGCATGGGCTGTGCTATATACTGCGTTGGCTGTTATATTCTACGTGGCTGTGCTATATACTCCTATATACTACATGGCTGTGTTATATACTACGTGGATGTGTTATATACTACGTGGCCGCTATATACTACGTGGCTGCTATATACTACGTGGCTGTGCTATATACACGTGGCTGTGTTATATACTACGTAACTGTGCTATATACTACGTGGCTGTGCTATATACCAGAGGTCCCCAACTCCAGTCCTCAAGGCCCACCAACAGGTCATGTTTTCAGGATTTCCTTTGCATTGCACAGGTGATGCAATTATTACCTGGGCAAGACTAAGGAAATCCTGAAAACATGACATGTTGGTGGGCCTTGAGGACTGGAGTTGGGGACCCCTGCTATATACTACCTGGCTGCCTGTGTTACGTGGGCTGTGCTATATACTATGTGGCTGCTATATTATACATACATACATATTCTAGAATACCCGATGCGTTACAATCGAGCCACTGTCTAGCATATATATATATATATATATATATATATATATATATATATATAT
The DNA here is from genome assembly GCF_032444005.1 of Ranitomeya imitator. NCBI lineage: Eukaryota > Metazoa > Chordata > Amphibia > Anura > Dendrobatidae > Ranitomeya > Ranitomeya imitator. Next base: position 755,370,783 of record NC_091282.1, on the reverse strand, counting down.
ATATATATATATATATATCTTTTTGCTATTCACTTCTGTTATTTACTCCAACTAGCCATTATACAGGGGAAAAGGCATCATATAAAGCTCCTAGACCTCCATAGAGATGAGTGAATCAAATCGTAATGAATCAAATTCATTACAACTTTCCCCCCAAATTTTGATACTCTATATTCTGACGCTTTCAAGATTTAATTTCTACAAATCCAGCAAAACAGTGACTAGTTAGCCGACATGTTGCTGAATTCTTTTGAGAGACAGGAAACAATTAAACTACAAAATCAAACTTTGGACTAACCCTCCAGCACCTGTTCTTACACATCATCCGTGATAGTTTCCTGTTCTTCTGTATTCCAAGTGATCGATTCTGGCACTTAGGCCAATATGAAGCCTATGATTGGACTTATAGGGTCACATGGAAGAATAATGCATATTGTGACTAGCATAGTCCACCCATGTGACCACTTGAGGCTAATCAGAGGCCTCAGGCTTGCTTCAGAGTCACCCCCCCCCCCCCCCCCAGAAGAACCAAGGAGTTGTGATGTAGCCAGTAGAGTGAGAACAGATGAAGAAGAATGAGAATAAAGGTTTTTTTTCCTTAAACTCTTTCCCATTGATCAATCCAGGTAGTTTTTATTTGGACCAATTTATTAGAACTGAATGGAACCTGCAAGCCAAGTTGGAGTAATTGGTGAAATCTGTGTTTTCTTACGTAGCAGAGAAGCCCTTGAACCCACTAAGACTGCAACTAAGATCTGCATGACTGCTTCTTCTACATTCCCCCTCAATGATATACTAAAATTAGGGTCTACAGGACATTTGATCTGGATGTGGGGAAAGTAGCACCCAAGAGCCACTCTGCTTTGGCCAGGGAATATAACAAACTTACGAACAGTGTGGATATTTCTTGAGCAGTTCCATAAAATGGATCACAAGTAGGGACAAGGCTTAACAAAATCAATCCCATCACGGGTGTTTTAGGTGCAATCTTGGTCCTTTTTGGTGGTTAATACTGAGGATTAATTGCTAATTAATTTTTTTTTTTTTCAAACATTTTTAGGAGGGATACAGAGGGATATAAAAGATGCTCCAGGATTGTGATATCAAGAGCTTATGAAAACAGACATGTCTGGAGAGTGAACCAGTCCGTTTTAATCATTTTAGGATTGTACTATATGCACTACAGCAAAATTAATATTAAGTAGCTGCCTTCTGTATTGGCATGCAGAGGCATCCTAGTGTCATCCATGTTGAAAGATTAATTTGCATTCGTTCTGCTCATTCACCACCTTAATTAGAATTTATTGTCCTAATCAAGTTTGCCCTAATAAGGTCTGGGCATTTGGGATTGATAACTTTAGTGACAAGTAAAAGGATGATACAGATTGTGACTCAGTGATAACAAGTACCTCAAGGGATCCCACATCTGGATCTCACATCCAGGAAAGGCCCCAACTCTTCAAAAGAATGTGCATTTAGATTCTACATAAACACAAACAAAAGAAAACCCCGTTCTGGTTGGATCTCACATGTACACAAACTCCTCAAAGGAAGTGGTGTCTGGATCCCACATCTACACAAACTAGAACCCAGATCTGGGTACCGCATCTACGCCAATACTTAAAAAGAACATGGATCTGGATTCCACATCTACACAAACTAAAATAACAGATCTGGATCCCACATCCAAACAAACTTCTCAAGATAACATAGATTTGGATCACACAAACTCCTCAAGAGAAGTGGTATCTGGATCCCTCATCTGCACAAGATCAAGAGAACTTGGATCTGGATTCCACATCTATTCTAACTCCTCAAGAAAACATGGATCTGGCTCCAACATTTATACCAAATCCTCAAAAGGACAAGGATGTTGATGGCACACATTCTCCTCAGGAGAAAAGGAGTTTATACCCCACATCTACTCCAACTCCACAAGAAAACATGGACCTGGATCAGTTTATGTAAATGTAGATCTCCTAAAGAGAAGCCGGATCAGGATTATCTGCAATCTGCACAAACTCAAGAAAACTTGTATGTGGATCCCACATATACACAAACCTCACAAGAGAACACAGATCTGGATTTTTCTTTTACACAAACGTCTCAAGAGAACATGGAGCTGGATTCATCTACTATATAATTGTCTAAGGGGTACTTCCGTCTGTCCTTCTGTCTGTCTGTCACGGATATTCATTGGTCGTGGCCTCTGTCTATCATGGAAATCCAAGTCGCTGATTGGTCACCACAAAACAGCCACGACCAATCAGCGACGGGCACAGTCCGGAAGAAAATGGCCGCTCCTTACTCCCCGCAGTCAGTGGCCGGCGCCCACTCCATACTCCCCGCAGTGTCCCCGGCGCCCGCTCCATACTCCCCACTCCCCGCAGTGTCCCCGGCGCCCGCTCCATACTCCCCGCTCCCCGCAGTGTCCCCAGCAGGTTTTCTTAAATCTGACCTGGACAAATAGCTTGTCCAGGACTAACACTTACTTTTTATTTCACATTCCAATCACAGCTACACCTGTGACTGCAATGCACTCCCATGGCCTCAATATGCCTCCTTGCGCATTCTGGGGGGAAGAACATGCATTGACCCCTACCTGTAACACCAGTCACAGCCTCACATTGTATATATCATTTTGTTTTGTTCCCACTTTGTAACATCTTTGTATTTTTTTTTATTATAAAAACTGCCTACCTTTCCGGATTAAATATATAAAATTTAATTGCTCTGTTCCTTTTGTTCTGTAAACCGCACCCCTGAAGCCATACACCACCTGTAACGGTGTCCAACTGGTGGCAGCGGTGGAATATGCTTGCCCCCACCATCTGTTATCCTTGACAACTGGTAGCAGCAGTGGGATATGCGTGCCCCCACTGTCTGTTATCCTTGACAACTGGTAGCAGCAGTGGGATATGCGTGCCCCCACTGTCTGTTATCCTTGACAACTGGTAGCAGCAGTGGAAACTGTGTAATCTATCCTGTGTCATTTGTGACAAAGTGGTAATAGTGGTGGGATCTACATGACCCCCGACTGTTATCCTTGACAGTTTCTTTTTATTCCTGTACATTTATTACCAGAGGGTATACGTTTTCTACAGGATTCTAGTAGTATTTCCTTAAACATGCCCCATCTATGGTCGGTTTCCCCATTTACCATGACATTGTCGCAGTCTTCATGATTAAGCTCTTCAATTTATTTGTTTAAATCGGCTTTCCTAAAGTTCCAGGTTTTTGAATTTCCCTTTTCAAATGTTTTATTGTCTATTAAATTGAAACTTACCATATTATGGTAGCTGCATCCCAAATGCTCCCGAACCTGTAGATCTGAATGTGTGTCTGGTCTATATGACAGACTGTTAAGTGTGTGTATCTGATATCACTAGGTGTTGCCTGTCATCACTTTAGGATCGTAGGTGTCTGACCTTAGTGATCACTCACTACTGATTCTGAAAATGAAGAGGAATTAGAGGAAGAGGAACATTTTGAGGGCTCCAAATTCTGGATACCACTATATCCTTGCCACAAGAATTGTGTGTGGTTGGAATCTTGCCATAAAAACTGGGTGTGACCACAACCTTGGAACGAAACTTGGACGTGGTAGCAGCCTTGGCACCGGACATGAGTGTGACTGCACCCCTGCCACTAAACTTGGGTGCAATTTTAACCATGACATGGAACCTGGATGCAACTGCAAACTTGGCACAGGACATGGGTGCAGCTAAAATGTTGGCACAGGACATGGATGTGGCAGATACCCTGTCAAGCTACCTGGGTGTGACTGCACCTTAGGGGCAAAAATTGAGTGCAACTGCAACCTTGGCACAGAACTTACATACAACTTTAACCATAGCACAGAGCCTGGGTGTGACTGTAATCTTGACAAACCCTATTTTTCTTCCCTAATTAACAAAATAAAACACTCTAATGGTGAAAAGTAAACATTCGAACAAACAAATGTTGGACAGAAACTGAAAAACGTAATGGTCGTCTCCTGGAATCCGCACCACTTCTCCCGTTAGGTCAGCTCCATTCAGAAACCAATGGACCTGGGATGCAATAACACTCTAAACCTTTGAACAGGGCGGCAATATTTTTTTTAAAGAAAGCATCCATGTTTTCTAATCCTAAAAACTCCTGTAATATTTCACTCAACTTTTAGTATTCAAAGTTTGCAAATACAGAAATGTTTAGCATAAATCAAGATTCTGGTGAAGTGTAAGAACAGGCCAGCTGCTCAACTGCTGCATAAAACATAGAATTCAGAGACATTTCAGTCTAAACAGTGTAATTGCTTGTGATAAACTTAGTAATCTTCAACAAAACAACTCTACCTACTTTACACCTCTTGCATCACAGATTTGGAAAACCCATGTGTTCACTGCAGAGTTTAGCTCCACTTTATGGTGCTCTTTAGATACATATTAAGTTCCCCAAGGGCAGTAAAGTGCCTACAAATTAAAGGGTTACCAGTGTAAAGATATAGTAGAATATTATCCACAATACAATATCCTTATTATTAGAGGACTCCTTATTTCCCCTCCTCCCTGCTGATGCTGCTAAATCTTTGCTCACCTAACTTGATTGACAGCTCCTTTGCATCCATCTTCACTGCTGCTGCTGCTGAATCTTGGCTCACCCAATAGATTGATTAACAGCTACTTATCATTCCTTCTTCTTGCTGCTGCTAAATATCTGCCCACGCAGTCTGATTGACAGCTCATCAGAGTCCCTCTTCCCTGCTCCTGCTGGATCTACACTTACCTTGCCTGATGGACAGCTCTTTAGTGTCCCTACTGCCTGCTGCTCCTGAATCTGCATTCATCTTGCTTGATTGACAGCTCCTCAGTGTCCCTCCTCCCTGCTCCTGCTGAATCTGCATTAGCCTTTCCTGATAGACAGCTACTCAATATCTCTCCTCCCTGCTACTGCTCCTGAATGTGCATTCAATTTGCCACAGGAAAGATATATATCTTGGTACCGTGTTAGCCAGTAGATAGAAAAATATTTAGAATTGAGAGTCCTCAGTGATTGATACCTTTTCATGGCTAACTGAAAAGATGGTAACAAATTGCAAGCTTTCGAGACTTCACAGGTCTCTTCATCAGGCAAAGACTAAAAGACAATCTGAAGAATCACATATTTATACACAACATAGCACAGAGAAAAAAAAAGGGAAAAACCATGGATAAGACAGGTGACATGAATGTGCCTAATTGATAAGCCTCAATTTCCCACCTCTCTGCTGCTGCTGAAATATCACACTGCTCAGTACAAGCTGCAGCTGTAAGTCAGGCTGGGTGTGTAGAGATTGAATACACTTGGATTCAAGTCTCTCTCGCTCTCTTTACTCGGACTTATGAAATGCTCATTTTAATTATAGGATTTTACAGTCAATCTAACATGTAATATGGATTTTCGATGTAAAAACAACAGTCTCATCAAGTCTAAAGAAGCTGCTTAATACTGTATGCGCTTTGTATTGTGAACTCTGGTGATGGATCCTCTTTAAACAAACAAAAGAAAATGATGCAATGCCTGAGCAAGCAGAGTGTGACGCCAAAAATGATTGATCTTGAGCTATGAATTCTTGCATCATATACTCCCTCTGCACTAGGTAATTGTTTCTCTTGTATTAATAATGATTCTTAGTAATTAGTAAAAATTATAAAGTATGCAACTATCCAGGGTTCTTTTCATCCTAAGCATCAAAAAGGCTCCTATTTTCCAATTGCTCCATTGTTCGCCTTCTCTTTTTCATGATTCTATATCAAATTGAATTCAAAAGTTTAAAAATTAAAAAATTTTTTACTTTATCTGTCCTAGGCTAGCAGCCTTTTGTTATCAATTCTGTGCATGGCTGTTAGACAACTGACTGCAGCAGGAGATAATCTGGACTCTAAAGGTACCTTCACACTAAACAACTTCACAACGATATCGCTAGCGATCCGTGACGTTGCAGCGTCCTGGATAGCGATATCGTTGTGTTTGACACGCAGCAGCAATCAGGCCCCTGCTGTGCCATTGTTGGTCGCTGCAGAAAGTCCAGAACTTTGTTTCGTCGCTGGACTCCCTGCAGACATCGCTGAATCGGTGTGTGTGACGCTGATTCAGCGATGTCTTCACTGGTAACCAGGGTAAACATCGGGTTACTAAGCGCAGGGCCGCGCTTAGTAACCCGATGTTTACCCTGGTTACCATCCTAAAAGTAAAAAAAACAAACACTACATACTTACCTTCCGCTGTCTGTCCCCAGCGCTGTGCTTCTCTGCACTCCTCCTGCATCCTGTGTCAGCGTCGGCCAGCCGGAAAGCAGAGCGGTGACGTCACCGCTCTGCTTTCCGGCCGCTGTGCTCACAGCCAGTACAGAGAAGCACAGCGCTGGGGACAGACAGCGGAAGGTAAGTATGTAGTGTTTGTTTTTTTTACTTTTAGGATGGTAACCATGGTAAACATCGGGTTACTAAGCGCGGCCCTGCGCTTAGTAACCCGATGTTTACCCTGGTTACCGGCATCGCTGGAGAGCTGTCTGTGTGACAGCTCTCCAGCGACCAAACAGCGACGCTGCAGCGATCGACATCGTTGTCGGTATCGCTGCAGCGTCGCTTAGTGTGAAGGTACCTTTAGACTACGCCTCTTTGATGGAACAGAACCCTTAGGCACCCTTCACTTATAAAAAGAAGAAAAAGAAAAAAGAAAAAGAAGTCTTAATTACTCCAGACATTTACTTCCTCCTTGCAGATACATGGACTGATAGATTAAGTTAATAAAAAGATAACATAATGTGAATTTATTATATAATTAGGGAACCACAAGTTCTTATATGTGTAGAGAAAAGTTGCTAAACAAAAGTCCTGTGATTACAGCAGCCTTTCCACAGATTTGAACAATGTGTATAAGTGTACTTACAGCAGCACGAACAGATGAGCTTTAAATGAAAAGACTAAACAAATGTGCAGAACCTGAAATTCTATCAGTACTGAGAGGTTTTTTTTTTTACTAGCGGTATGCCTTATGCACTACAATAAAATATATTTTTGTTTTATTTGTTATAATATGGTGATCTGTATCGCCATACAGCTACAGTATATTGCATCTCCAAGTCATACTGCTGGAAACTCATTTTTTATGGCACAGGTATATTCCTTCGAGCCTCTTGCACATCACCTTTACGATCAGATGTAACAAAAGACCCACAAGAAGTTTTTTTTAATGTTTCAATGATATAAATGATGGATTGTAGCTACAAACATACGAGCACCCTCCGACATTTCTATTCCTGTCTTCATGTAATATGACATGTTAAAACAAAAAAAACTGCTTTTATTATTTCCTGCCATCAGGGAAATAAGATGTCAAAAACATCTCTTAGGAGGGATTACTGAAAGCTGTGACCTTCAAAGAGGGTTGTGATTTGTCTGTTTGCTTAACATGTCAGGAAAATTATTTGTCTACATGTTAATTAATAATAAAATTAAGATTTTTTTCTATTTGATTCAAATTTACAATTAAAATTGTATTTTTTATGCAATGATAATAATAATAAATTCACTATGTTTAGTCTTTTGAGCAATTTTTTTCCACTTCCAAATTCAAAAAACGTCCGGTAAGGCTTCTTTCACACATACGTTGTTGAGAACCCGTCACAATGCGTCGTTTTGTGAAAAAAACGCATCCTGCAAATTTTCCTGCAGGATGTGTTTTTTTCCCATAGATTTGTACTAGTGATGCATCGTGACGTATGGCCACACATTTTGTCCGTCGGCTACTGGTTGCGTCGGAATTTGGCGGCCCGTCGTCGGGAAAAAACGTTCAAGGGAACGTTTTTCTGTGCGTTGTATCCGGTTTTTCCGACTGCGCATGCCCAGCAGGAAATCTCTCTCTGTCTCTTTCCTCCCCGGGACTGCAGACGAAAATGTGAAAGGATACACTTCCGTCGGTACGTCGCGCCGACGCTTTGTGACGGCCGAGTACGATGCAAGTGTGAAAGTAGCCTAAAAAAGAAAAAGAAAGAAACTGTGCGTCACTCCTTTGAAGCGGCTCCTGATGAAAGTCTCTTCTATCTAGTCAGTGTCCAATCAGAAGGATGCAAAGATCTCTTTAGGAAAAAAGGCTCATAAAAAATAATCGAAAAATAAAATAAAAATGATTCAAAATCTTTACAAATAAGTAGTTTTTCCTGTAATGGTTTCCAATAGAAAACTTGTCATTTTTGACTGTCTGAAAAAAAAGCAAAATATTTAGAATTGAGAGTCCCCAGTGGTTGATACCTTTTAATGGCTAACTGAAAAGGTATCAACCACTGAGGACTCTCAATTCTAAATATTTTTCTATCTACTGGCTAACACGGTACCAATATATTTATCTTTCCCGAAAAAAAAGCTAAATTCCACATGCATATAGCGATATACAGAAGGTTTGACATTCAGGATGTCCGAGATCAGATAATTTTCCTGTATGGAAAGAGTAACATTTGTATTACAGTTGTGCTCAAAAGTTTACATACCCGGCAGAATTTTTGCTTTCTTGGCCGTTTTTCAGAGAATATGAATGATAACACCAAAACGTTTTCTCTACTCATGGTTAGTGGTTGGGTGAAGCCATTTATTGTCAAACTACTGTGTTTTCCCTTTTTAAATCATAGTGACAACCCAAAACATCCAAATGACACTGATCAAAAGTTCACATACCCTGGTGATTTTGGCCTGATAACAAACATGCACAGAAGTTGACACAAATGGGGTTGAATGGCTACTAAAGGTAACAGTGTGTGTGCATAAAAGCTGAGTGAGTTTCTGGGACAGACTCTTGCATCTTTCATCCAGTCACTGACGTTTCTGGATTGTGAGTCATGGGGAAAGCAAAAGAATTGTCAATGGATCTACAGTAAAAGGTAGTTGAACTGTATAAAACAGTAAAACGATATGAAACGATACGAAAAGATATCCAAGGAATTGATAATACCATTCAGCAGCGTTCAAGCTGTAATTAACAAATGGAAAATCAGGGGCTCTGTAAAAACAAAACCACGGTCAGGTAGACCGACAAAAATGTCATCCACAACTGCCAGGAAAATTGTTCAGGATGCAAAGGAAAACCCACAAACAACATCAGCTGAAATACAGGACTCTCTGAAAACTAGCGGTGTGGCTGTTTCAAGATGCACAATAAGGAGGCACTTGAAGAAAATTGGGCTGCATGGTCGAGTCGCCAGAAGAAAACCATTACTGCACAAATGCCACAAAGTATCTCGCCTACAATACGCAAAACAGCACAGAGACAAGCCTCAAAATGTCCACAAGGCCTATGATGAAAGGAACACCATTCCTATTGTAATGCACGGAGGTGGATCGCTGATGTTTTGGGGATGTGTGAGTTACAAAGGCACAGGAAACTTGGTCAAAGTTTAAGGAAAGATGAATGCAATATGTTATTAGCATACACTGGAGGCAAATTTGCCCGCATCAGCCCAGAAGCTGCACATGGGATGTACTTGGATGTTCAAACATGACAACGATCCAAAACACAAGGCGAAGTCAACCTGTCATTGGCTACAGCAGAACAAAGTGAAGGTTATGGAGTCGCCATCTCAGTCTCCTGACCTCAATATCATTGAGCCACTTTGGGGAGATCTCAAGTTCGCAGTTCATGCTAGACAGCCCAGGAATTTACAGAAACTGGAGGCTTTTTGCCAAGAAGAGTGGGCAGCTTCAACATCTGAGAAAATAAAGAACCTCATCCACAACTACCACAAAAGACTTCAAGCTGTCATTGATGTTAGAAGGACAATACACGGTATTAAGAAATGGGGTATGTAAACTTTTTATCAGGGTCATTTGTTTGTTTTGGGTTGTTATTATGATTTAAAAAGAGAAAACACAGTAGTTTAACAATAAAAGGTTTCACCCAACCACTAACCATGAGTGGAGAAAAAGTTTTGGTGTTATAATTCAAATTCTATGAAATAAGGCAAAGAAAGCAAAAATTATGCTGGGGTATGTAAACTTTAGAGCGCAACTGTACGTTAAGATTCTGGTTTGCTTTTATCCCAAGTCATGTGGCAAGGCTTATTAAAGGATTTACTTTTAGCATTGCTACTTCCAGAAGAAGCAATTTGCATATTTAAATTTCCCAGAAAGTCATTGCATGGCCTATAACTCTCCTTATGCTGTATGTCAGGAATGTCAATCTACACAAGGAGAAACATTACATCTTAGATCCCACTAAGAACCCTCTCACCTAGCCAAATCAGATCTCATGCTTTGCACTGATGAGGAGCAATATCCCGAAACACTTGTCTGCAAATTGAGATTCTGTTTTGCTTTTATCCTAAGTCATGTATCAAGGCCTGTTAAAGGATCAACAGTGACTTTTAGGATTGCTATTTCCAGTAGGTGACACTAGAGTTCAAGTCCTTCCTTGCTGAAGAAACAATTTGCAGATTTAAATTTACCAGAAAAGCATTGCATAGCCTATAAGTCTCTTTACGCTGGTATGTCAGACATGTCACTCTAACCCTAAGGAGAAACATTACCCCTTAGATCCCACTAAGAAGTCTCTCACCTATCCAAATCAGACCTCATACTTTGCACTGATGAGGGGCAATATCTCAAAACACTTGTTTGAAAATTGAGATTCTGGTTTGTCTTTTATTCTAAGTCATGTGGCAAGGCTCGTTGAAAGACTCGATTGTCACTTTTAGGACTGCTACTTCCAACAGGTTTCACTAGAGTTCAAGTCATCTTCTCTGAAGAAGCAATTTGCATGTTTAATTACCTTGAGGAGCATTGCATGGCCTATAAGCCTCCGCACATTGGAATGCAAAGTTAGGCATTTCACTCTCCACAAAGAGAAAAGTTACCCCTTAGATTCCATATTACATTTTGAGAAATTTATAAATAACAAGCATCCAAATAATTTTCCGTTTCGTTTACTTTTTACCTTTTAACAGAATTTGGGTAAAAATTTTTTTTGTTCTTTACCAACATTATTAGGAAATTTTCCCTTGGACATACTGAGATCTGTCGATGACGTCATTGTTGACTTTCCTCCCGTGATCCATTCTCTCTATTAGCATTTTAATGGGCATTTCTACGGTCGCCCAGTGCTTCTTGTAACCGGAGATAAGCGGAGGCAATTATTTCATAATGAGTACATCTTAGAAAATAGAGCGAAGAAGTGTACAAGAATTTCTTCTCATAATTCATTTCATGTGGTTCTGAACATGCCTACATCACTTCACACAGCTCAGACCTACGGGGTAAATAATATTCTTTTAAAAAATAAAAAATATTCAGCCGTCTCACAAGTTAATCCCCTTTTTCCACAAACATCTTTGCTGTATTATAGGAGACTAAATCCTCGTGGCCATTAAACATTCTATTTTTGGCCACTGCTATCTCTCTGCTACATAATTTTGTATAATCTTTTAAGGATATTGAACAAGAGTCTGAGGGTGGCAGGACTTATGGTGTATAAATTCACACAGTATAATGACAAATTGAGAAGTGGGCCAGCATTAATCTAAGGATTATGAAAATGAAAAATATTATGTTCAAAAGAAAGCCTAGAAGAATTATTCCTTAGCCGATAACTTTAAATTACAGCCTTTTTTCTTGCTTTAGAGGCATATTTAAATGTCATTAACTCCACAAAGATGTCTCTTTTTCACCTTGTTTTGACTTTTTGGAATGTTTCTTTTTTTTAAATTTTCTTGGAATTTTTTTTTTTTATCTAGTTTGAGAAAGAAAGAATATAATTGCGTAAAGAACTTACAGGATTTTTTAATCTTGGGGGGAAAAAAGCATACACTGTTAGAAAATGCTGAGATAATAGCATGGGGTCTCCTGTTTCCAAGTGTAGTCTCTTGCTCAGAATTGAAAGCTGTTAGAAATAGTGCCTCTTGTTCTGGAGGACCTGTAATGTCCTATAGTCATAGAAAGCCCATTGAGATGAATTAACATAGTGTAATACCTTATTGCTCCAGTGGTGTCACTGTAGGGAAATTGAACATTGCCCTCAGGTTTCCCCACAGATCACAATTGATCACTGGGGTTCGAGAAGGGAAACATAAAACTCCTCAAAAATGTCTCTTTATCGCCCTGTTTTGATTTCTTGGAATGTTTTTATTTATTTTTATTCAGTCTGAGAAAGAAAAAAAAATGTAATTGTATGGTGAAGTCATAAATATTTTTAGGCTTGGGAAGAAAAAAACAACACAATTAGGAAATTCAGAGATAGTAGTGTGGGGTCTCCTTTTTAGGAGCCTCATCTCTCCCTCAGGATGGAGAGCTATTACAAAGAGCGACTCTTGCCCCTGGAGGACCTGTACTGTCATGCGTTCATAGGCAGCCCATTGATTTTAATTAACATAGTGTAATACCTTATTTCTCCAGTGGTGGAACTGTAGGAAAATTGAACACTTACTTTAAGGTTTCCCCTGATTTCACAATTGATCACTGACATTCTCGAACGGAAAACATTTACTGATCATTTTTTGTCAAGAGATCCTTCTAACAGGTAGGAATTTCCAAAGTGTGACAGCAAGTTAAAACCTAGCCTGTAGTTATAGTAAAATCTGTCTAATGTCCACTTTAAAAATAGGCCACACTTTCTAAATACAAATGTTTCATGGTTTTTATATACCCTGAGTTAATAGAGTTTAGTCTCGTTTAAGATCCTCATTTCTTGCTCAGAATGGAGAGTGATGACAAAGAGCACCTCTTGCCCTGAAGGATGTGTCCTATCCAACATTTTTAGATCGCCCATTGATTTTAATAGACTTAGTGTAATAACTTATTCATCCAGTGGTGGCACTGCAGGGAAATTCATCACTTATTTTCAGGTTTCCCCACAGATCTCAGTTGATCATTCGGGATCTCAGAAGGGAAACATTTTCTCAGTTTTTTTCAAGAAATCCTTCTAAAATGTTGGGACTTTCACAGCTGAGCAATGATTTAAGGTTTTACTAGTAGGTATAGTAAAACATGTCTAGTATCTTCTTTAAAAATTGGTAACACTTTCTATATATCAATGTTTTATGGTCTTAATATACTCTGTTAGGAAAGTATGAATTAATAAAGTGGGGTCTCTCTTTAGGATCCTCATTTGTTGCTCAGAATGAAGAGGGGTTTCCCTGTATGAGTCACAAGTCACTGCAAAAGTCCCTGCCAGGGGGAAGGAGGGAGGAACTGGTTCAGGAGTTGAAGAGGGGAATGATAAATGCAGGGAAAAGAGACTTCCTGTTTCTAAATAGAGCAGAAAAAAGAGAAGAATTTACAGATGGGAAGGCAAAATGAGCAATTGTAAGTACACAGTGTACACAGAATGTAGTATCAGTGCGCGCATAATAGAGCTCCATTCTATTAACATGGGGTCTTCAGAGCACTGATTTTTGGGATCGGTAGGGGACCCGAGAATCTTTCCCCGGTGAGCGGGAAGTTATCTCCCTAAAAGGGTACCCCGCATTTTAGGTCAGAGACAGGGAAGGGTGTTCTTCAATTTCCACGACTTTCCATAAAGCATCAAGATGCCAACCATTTACACCCATAAAAAAGCAGTGGACAAGTGTCAGTCGCAGAAGTAGTGCCACCTATAGGATCAAAAAGGTACTGCAATAAAGAAATGATTTATTTATTTTTAAATGTTATAACCCGGAGTCGTAGTGTTGCATTATCAGGAGGTGACTGGTTGGATGTACCTGCCCTACAAGGTGCTCTAGGTTCATACGGCGACATTAATAACTATATAGTTGCATGAACTAAATACGGAGAAAAGAGAAAAGTCAGCCGGTAGATTTGTGCCTCATAATAACTCATTCATTTTGTAACACAGGCCTATTACAGGATGACTGGGCTACAAAGACAACAAAACAGAGGTAACAGGAGCGAGCGTTGCATCCCATGGAGGCTGGAGGTGGATGTGGCACAAGTCACTCCTCCGCACTAATCTGTTTGTAAATATTTTGATTACTTCCAACATCTCATCTAATGTGGAGTAATTATCTCCTCGTTACCATGTGATGGTCGCCTCGTTAACTTGATATGTATAAGAAGAAAAAAAAACAATACTAGTTAATCGATCATATAATTACCTGGATGCTAAAAAAAGAGCTTGCTATCAGTCTATTGTCTCAGCCGCGATAACCAGTCACAAACCGCTGAATACAAGGTGAAAAACGAACTCTGACTGGTGTTTACGGGCAACAAAGCGACAGTATCATTCACCGGCCTCATAATCCAAGTATCTGTGCTAGAAATAAATGAGTACTGTCCTGTAGAAGACATTTATATTGGATTATCTATCTTTCTATTATCTATTTCATATATATCTTGCTTTCTATCTATTTATCTATTTATCTACCTATCTATTATCTATCTATCGATCATCTATTTTGTATTTATCTATTATTTATCTATCTACCTTGTATATATCATCTATCTATCTATCTATCTATCTATCTATCTATCTATCTATCTATCTATCTATCTATCTATCCCATATGTATCTATCTATCTATCTATCTATCTATCTATCTATCTATCCCATATCTATCTATCTATCTATCTATCCCATATGTATGTATCTATCTATCTATCTATCTATCTATCCCATATCTATCACATATGTATCTATCTATGTATCTATCTATTATCTATCATCTATCTATCCCATATCTATCTATGTATCTATCTATTATCTATATATTATCTATCTACTCTATTATTTATCTATTTATCTACTTTGCATATATCTATCATCTATTATCTATCTATCTATTTACTGTGTATCTATCTGTCTATCTATTATCTATCATCTATGTATCTACAGTTGTGCTCAAAAGTTTACATACCACGGCAGAATTTTTGCTTTCTTGGCCTTTTTTCAGAGAATATGAATGATAACGCCAAAACTTTATCTCCGCTCATGGTTAGTGGTTGGGTGAAACCATTTATTGTCAAACTACAGTGTTTTCTTTTTTATAAATATAATGACAACCCAAAACATCCAAATGACCCTGATCAGCGTAAAGAGACTTATAGGCTATGCAATGCTTTTCTGGTAAATTTAAATCTGCAAATTGTTTCTTCAACAAGGAAGAGGACTTGAACTCTAGTGTCACCTACTGGAAATAGCAATCCTAAAAGTCACTGTTGATCCTTTAACAGGCCTTATTACACGACTTAGGATAAAAGCAAAACAGAATCTCAATTTGCAGACAAGTGTTTCGGGATATATTGCTCCTCATCAGTGCAAAGCATGAGATCTGATTTGGCTAGTTGAGAGACTTCTTAGTGGAATCTAAGATGTAATGTTTCTCCTTGTGTACAGTCATGGCCAAAAGTTTTGAGAATGAGACAAATATCAATTTTTCCAAAGTCTAGTGCTTAATTTTTTCTAATGGCAATTTGCATATACTCCTGAATGTCAGAGTGATCAGCTTAACAGCAATTACTGGACTTGCAAAGTCAATATTTGCCCAGAAAATGAACTTTAACCCCCAAAACACATTTCAACATCATTGCAGTCCTGCCTTAAAAGGAGCAGCTAACATCGTTTTAGTGATTCATCCATTAACACAGGTGTGGGAGTTGATGAGGACAGGGCTGGCGATCAATCAGTCATGATTAAGTAAGAATGACATCACTGGACACTTTAAAAGGAGGCTGGTGCTTGGTATCGTTGTTTCTCTTCAGTTAACCATGGTTATCTCTAAAGAAACACGTGCAGCCATCATTGCACTGCACAAAAATGGCCTAACAGGGAAGAGTATCGCAGCTACAAAGATTGCACCTCAGTCAACACTCTATCGCATCATCAAGAACTTCAAGGAGAGAGCTTCCATTGTTGTCAAAAAGGCTCCAGGGTGCCCAAGAAAGACCAGCAAGCGCCAGGACCTATCTTAAAACTGTTTCAGCTGCGGGATCGGACTACCAGCAGTGCCGAGCTTGCTCAGGAATGGCAGCAGGCTGGTGTGAGTGCTTCTGCACGCACTGTGAGGCAGAGACTCTTTGAGCAAGGCCTGGTTTCAAGGAGGGCAGCAAAGAAGCCACTTCTCTCCAGAAAAAACATCAGGGACCGACTGATATTCTGCAAAAGGTACAGGGAGTGGACTGCTGAGGACTGGGGCAAAGTCCTTTTCTCTGAAGAATCCCCTTTTCGATTGTTTGGGACATCTGGAAAACAGCTTATTCGGAGAAGAAGAGGTGAGCGCTACCACCAGTCTTGTCTCATGCCAACTGTAAAGCATCCTGAAACCATTCATGTGTGGGGTTGCTTCTCAGCCAAGGGAATCGGCTCACTCACAGTCTTGCCTAAAAACACAGCCATGAATAAAGAATGGTACCAGAATGTCCTCCAAGAGCAACTTCTCCCAACCGTCCAAGAGCAGTTTGGCGCCCAACAATGCCTTTTCCAGCATGATTGAGCACCTTGCCATAAAGCAAAGGTGATAACTAAATGGCTCATGGAACAAAACATAGAGATTTTGGGTCCATGGCCTGGAAACTCCCCAGATCTTAATCCCATTGAGAACTTGTGGTCAATCATCAAGAGACGGGTGGACAAACAAAAACCAACAAATTCTGGCAAAATGCAAGCATTGATTATGCAAGAATGGACTGCTATCAGTCAGGATTTGGTCCAGAAGTTGATTGAGGGCATGCCAGGGAGAATTGCAGAGGTCTTGAAGAAGAAGGGTCAACACTGCAAATATTGACTTGCTGCATTAACTCATTCTAACTGTCAATATAACCTATTGGTGCTCATAATATAATTGCAATTATATTTCTGTATGTGATATAAACATCAGACAAACACTAATAAAAACCAGAGGGCAGCAGATCATATGAAAATATAATTTTGGTGTCATTCTCAAAACTTCTGGCCATGACTGTAAATTGACATATCTGACATACCAGCATAAGGAGACTTATAGGCCATGCAATGCTTTTCTGGGAAATTTAAATATGCAAATTGTTTCTTCAGCTAAAAGTCAATCCTTTATCGAGCCTTGCCACAAGACTTGGGATAACAGCAAACCAGAATCTCAATGTACAGTTGTGCTCTAAAGTTTACATACCCCAGCAGAATTTTTGCTTTCTTGGTCTTTTCCATAGAATTTGAATGATAACACCATAACTTTTTCTCCACTCATGGTTAGTGGTTGGGTGTAGACATTTTTTTATAAAACTACCTTGTTTTCTCTTTTTAAATCATAATGACAACCCAAAACAACCAAATGACCCTGATCAAAAGTTTACATACCCCATTTCTTAATCCCGTGTATTGCCCCTCTGGCCCTCTGCTGTAGCCAATGACGGGTCGACTTGGCCTTGTGTTTTGGATCATAGTCATGTTGGAACGTCCAAGTATGTCCCATCCGCAGCTTCCAGACTGATGATTGCAAATTTGCCTCCAGTATTTGCTGATAACGTGCTGCATTCATCTTTCCTTCAACTTTGACCAAGTTTCCTGTGCCTTTTGTAGCTCACACATCCCCAAAACATCAGCGATCCTCCTCTGTGCTTTACAGTAGGAATAGTGTTCCAACCATCATAGGCCTTGTTAACCTCTCTCCAAATGTAACGTTTATGGTTGTGCCCAAAAAGTTCAATTTTGGTCTCATCACTCCAAATTACCTTGTTCCAGAAGTTTTGAGGCTTGTCTCTGTGCTGTTTTGTGTATTGTAGGTGAGATACTTTGTTGCATTTCTGCAATAATGGCTTTATTCTGGCAACTCGACCATTCAGACCATTTTTCTTCAAGTGCCTCCTTATTGTGCATCTTGAAACAGACACACCGCTAGTTTTCAGAGAGTCCTGTATTTCAGCTGATGTTATTTGTGGGTTTGTCTTTGCATCCTGAACAATTTTCCTGGCAGTTGTGGGTGACATTTTAGTTGGTCTAACTGACTGTGGTTTCGTTTTTACAGAGCCCCTGATTTTCCATTTGTTAATCACAGTTTGAACGCTGCTGACTGGCATTATCAATTCTTGGATATCTTTTTGTATCCTTTTCCTGTTCAACTACCTTTTCGCGTAGATCCATTGACAATTCCTTTGCTTTCCCCATGACTCACAATCCAGAAACGTTAGTGGCTGGATGAAAGATGCAAGAGTCTGTCTGGATCCTAGAAACTCACTCAGCTTTTATGCACACACACTGATTACAAGCAAACAGATCATCGGTGAGGATGTTACCTTTAGTAGCCATTCAAACCGATTTGTGTCAACTTCTGTGCATGTTATCAGGCCAAAATCACCAGGGTATGTGAACTTTTGATCAGGGTCATTTGGATGTTTTGGGTTGTCATTATGATTTAAAAAGAGAAAACACAGTAGTTTGACAATAAATGGCTTCACCCAACCACTAACCATGAGTGGAGAACAAGTTTTGGTGTTATCATTTATATTCTCTGGAAAAACGCCAAGAAAGCAAAAATTCTGCAGGGTATGTAAACGTTTGAGCACAACTGTATCTATAATCTATCTATCTATCTATATTTCTTCTATCTTTCATCCATCCTTCCATTTTACATTCCTTTGTTTCTTCCCTGAAATAAAGAAAGAACAGAAAGGAGAAAAGATCGATTTATCAAGAAAGAAAGCAATTAACAGAAGATGAAGCATGGATGAAAGATAGGAGATACAAAAATAAGGATATGGAAGAAGAAAGAAAGAAGATAGATGAAAGAAAAGAAGAAAAAGAAAGAAGATGGAAAAAGAAAGAAAAAAGAAAGATGGAAAGATAAAGAAAGAGATAAAGAAGGTAGGAAAGAAGAAAACATCAAAGAAAGAAAAAAAGAAGGAAACAAATCAAAAAGGGAAAATATTTATTTCTTTGTTTGCTTCTCTCTTTCCTTCCTTTCCTTTCCCTTCTGTTTTACCTTCCTTTCTTTTCTATCTCTCTATATTTTTTTTTATCTCTTTCTTTCCTTCTCTTTCCATCTATTTTTCCTTCTTTTTTCCCCTTCTGTCTTTTCTTTTCTCTTTCCCTTCTGTTTTTCTCTTTCTTTCTCTCTTATTTCTTTTTCTTTCCTTCTTTTTCTTATCCTTTCTTCTTCACTTCCTTTCATCTTTTTTACCTTCCCTCTTTGATTTATATTATTTTTGATAGATATATGATAGAAGATTGCTGTAACGTGCCTTTCAGTCTGTCTGAATGAGTTTGATGACAACACCAGAATGAATCTAAAAAGACACAAATACCAAGCAACCATCCATCAGACTCCAGAGCACGGTGCTTTGTGTGTCCAGTTCTTTGTACTGTTGTCTTACCCTGCAGTCAGGCAGTAATGTGGAACCTCAGGACTGCAGGATCAGTGCAGTATTTGCTTGTGTTCTGGCACCAAGCACACACGTCTGCATAACAGCTAAATGCACAAACCGGTAAAAGAGGGAAAATGTTGCACCCATGCAGAAAAGCAACGTAAAGGAAGAGAAACAATAAGAGCATTGATAATTGTATCCCAGGGTATATTGGAGATGAAATGTCAGCGAGGACACTGTGTGGAAATCAAATGCAACGTATTATCTTCTAGGACATACAAATGGAGAATCATTCCAAAGAATTCATTAATCAGAATAAATATGTGCCTCGTCACGTGGTGTTTAATCTTTTTAATTAAAGTGAATGCTAATAATATCACATTGGCAGAACAGAATGCTGCCCTGCAGGAAATTCTTCCAAATGAACCCAGGCATCATTTCCTATATATTCTGTCATGTGTGACAGCTCTGCAGCCCTCCCCAGCTGAATCTCATGGCATGGTGGTTAGATAACTGTATACATACGAGTAACATGAAGCCCCTCAGCCTCAATTTAAATGTACCTCTCTGACATTCATTGAATGACAACAAACGTATTGACTGCTTCCAATAAAATAACAGAATAGTGAGCGCAGCTCTGGAGTATAATACAGGATATAACTCAGGATCAGTAATGTAATGTATGTACACAGTGACTGCACCAGCAGAATAGTGAGTGCAGCTCTGGAGTATAATACAGGATGTAACTCAGGATCAGTAATGTATGTACACAGTGACTGCACCAGCAGAAAAGTGAGTGCAGCTCTGGAGTATAATACAGGATGTAACTCAGGACCAGTAATGTACGTACACAGTGACTGCACCAGCAGAATAGTGAGTGCAGCTCTGGAGTATAATAGAGGATGTAACTCAGGACCAGTAATGTACGTACACAGTGACTGCACCAGCAGAATAGTGAGTGCAGCTCTGGAGTATAATACAGGATGTAACTCAGGACCAGTAATGTACGTACACAGTGACTGCACCAGCAGAATAGTGAGTGCAGCTCTGGAGTATAATGCAGGATGTAACTCAGGATCAGTACAGGATCAATAATGTAATGAATGTACACAGTGACTGCACCAGCAGAATAGTGAGTGCAGCTCTGGAGTATAATACAGGATGTAACTCAGGATCAGTAAAGGACCAGTAATGTAATGTACGTACACAGTGACTGCACCAGCAGAATAGTGAGTGCAGCTCTGGAGTATAATGCAGGATGTAACTCAGGATCAGTACTGGATCAATAATGTAATGAATGTACACAGTGACTGCACCAGCAGAATAGTGAGTGCAGCTCTGGGGTATAATACAGTCTGTAACTCAGGATCAGTAATGTAATTTATGTACACAGTGACTGCATCAGCAGAATAGTGAGTGCAGCTCTGGAGTATAATACAGGATGTAACTCAGGATCAGTAAAGGACCAGTAATGTAATGTACGTACACAGTGAGTGCACCAGCAGAATAGTGAGTGCAGCTCTGGAGTATAATGCAGGATGTAACTCAGGATCAGTACAGGATCAATAATGTAGTGAATGTACACAGTGACTGCACCAGCAGAATAGTGAGTGCAGCTCTGGGGTATAATACAGTGTGTAACTCAGGATCAGTAATGTAATTTATGTACACAGTGACTGCACCAGCAGAATAGTGAGTGCAGCTCTGGAGTATAATACAGGATATAACTCAGGGTCAGTAATGTAATGTATGTACACAGTGACTACACCAGCAGAATAGTGAGTGCAGCTCTGTGGTATAATACAGGATGTAACTCAGGATCAGTAATGTAATTTATGTACACAGTGACTGCACCAGCAGAATAGTGAGTGCAGCTCTGGAGTATAATGCAGGATATAACTCAGGGTCAGTAATGTAATGTATGTACACAGTGACTACACCAGCAGAATAGTGAGTGCAGCTCTGGAGTATAATACAGGATATAACTCAGGGTCAGTAATGTAATGTATGTACACAGTGACTGCACCAGCAGAATAGTGAGTGCAGCTCTCAGGTATAATACAGGATATAACTCAGGATCAGTAATGTAATGCATGTACATAGTGACTGCACCAGCAGATTAGTGAGTGCAGCTCTGGAGTATAATACAGATGTAACTCAGGATCAGTAATGTATGAGCACAGTGACTGCACCAGCAGAATAGTGAGTGCAGCTCTGGAGTATAATACAGGATGTAACTGAGGATCAGTAATGTAATGTATGTACACAGTGGCTGCACCAGCAGAATAGTGAGTGCAGCTCTGGAGTATAATACAGGATGTAACTCAGGATCAGTAATGTAATGTCTGTACACAGTGACTGCACCAGCAGAATAGTGACTGCAGTTCTGGAGTATAATACAGAATAAAAAATGTAGGGATATTGTGGAATAGAGGAAGGTTTGAACTTTTTTCCTGGATTAGTATTGAATTTGATCCTTCTGAAAAGAATATGTCATGGTTTGCCTAGCTTGTGGGAAAAGGTAGGTCTAGGGTTAATCTGGATGGAGTTTTCCTTCACCTCCTAGCTCTCCGTTAGGCCACACCCCCAGAAGTCACATGCTTCAGGTCCTGTTTGTCTGAAGCACACATCTTCATTGCTGCTGCGGCGCTGCCCTGCTCCACAGCTATCTTTGGGCACAGTTTGTTTACTCAGAAGATGTGCATTGGCTCAGTGAGCAAGTGCAGTGTGGTGTTCCTGACAGAAGTCTCATTCCAATAATCTAATTCCTATTTGTGTGATTTCATGATAAAATATAATGCACATAGACTTTATACATTGTCAGCTGATTATTCCATTAAGTATAAAGAGGCATCTCAGCAGAAAGCCATTCAGAACTGAAAGACCGGTTACTATCCTGCTATTGAGAGTATGTCCCTGATTGACAGTTGTGACTGAGAAAGGGTCCTCGGAGTATTTATCACAGGACACACTCCTGTCTCCGGGCTGTTGATGGACTGCACTGCCTCTATGCTGTAAATCTGGTCTGCCATGGGCAACTGTGATCCATTTCATACAAAAGTGCTGACTGCATCAGTTTTTTCAATTAATATTTTACAACACGTTAAGAACTGGCCAGCAGGATCCTCACTTCTCATAGTATCCCAGCAGCTTTACTCTTTTAATTATTTTTGGGGGGAGATGGCATTATTTTTGTTTCTCTTTTGTAATGCTGATTATGTATGCATATTTTTCAATCAATATTTTCCATCAGTGTTAATGTATACAAGGCTGACCCAATGGGGACCACTCTTGAACCCTATTGGTATTGACAATTGATCACATTTTTTTCACATTAGTCTTCATAATGTGCCTACTGGTCTTGATCTTGGTAATGTACCTACTGGTCTTGTAAATGCACCTACTGGTCTTGGTCTACATAATGTACCTACTGGTCTTGGTAATGTATCTATTGGTCTTGGAAAAGCACCTACTGGTCTTGGTAATGTACCTACTCCTCTTGGAAAAGCACCTACTGGTCTTGGTAATGTACCTACTGGTCTTGGAAAAGCACATACTGGTCTTGGTAATGTATCTACTGGTCTTGGTAATCTACCTACTGCTCTTGGCCTTGGTAATGTACCTATTGTTCTTAGTAATGTACCTACTGGTCTTGGTCTTCATAATGTACGTACTGGTCTTGGTAATGTATCTATTGGTCTTAGAAAAGAACTTACTGGTCTTGGTCATGTACCTACTGGTCTTGGTCTTCAAAATGTACCTACTGGTTTTGGTAATGTATCTATTGGTCTTAGAAAAGAACCTTCTGGTCTTGGACATGGTAATGTACCTATTGATCTTGGTATTGTACCCCACTGGTCTTGATCTTAATAAGGTACCTGCTAGTCTTGGTATGAGTAATGCACCTACTGGTCTTGGATTTTGTAGTGTACCCCATTGGTATTGAAATTGGTAGTGTACCCCAATGGTCTTTATATTGGTAATGTATCTACTGATCTTGGTATTGGTAACACACTCCTTTCCTTGTGAATTTGTCATTGTAACTGATTGATAAGATAAAGGCTAATGTAGTAAATTTAATTTGTTCTTGGTTATGTACTACATTGG
The DNA here is from genome assembly GCF_032444005.1 of Ranitomeya imitator. Classification (NCBI taxonomy): domain Eukaryota; kingdom Metazoa; phylum Chordata; class Amphibia; order Anura; family Dendrobatidae; genus Ranitomeya; species Ranitomeya imitator. The sequence goes on along the minus strand of NC_091282.1, from coordinate 755,347,405 downwards.
TCTTACTGATATGGGTAAATGCCCTTTTACACCCAAATTATTTGTGATTTTGGCAATGTAGCCCAATAGTCATGGTCTTAGTAATGTACCACAGTGGATGTGGTCTTGGTAATGTATCCTACTGGCCAGGATCTTGGTAATGTACCCCCTATATGTATTCTTGGTAAAATGTGTCTTACTAATCATGGTTTTAATAATCTACACACTCGCTGTAGCTGTGGCAACACGTACCCCACTGGTTTATGGTTTGGTAATGTACCCCAGTTGGTGTGGGCTTGGTAATGTATAGTACTGGTCATGGTTTTGATAATGTTAATGTATCCCCATATTGTAGGTCATGTTAGTTTACTCCATCTTTACTCCACTGGTAATATATTTAATTGATCCAATGCTTGGTAATTTATCCTATCATTCATGGTCTTGGTAATATCACCCATTTGACTTAGATAAAGTACCAGTCTCGTCAGGGTTTTGGGAATGTACCACATTGATCTTGGTATTGGTAAAGTCACTCATAGGTTATGACCATGATAATATATCCTATTGGTAATAGTCTTAATAATGTATCCTGTTGGACATGTTTTTAATAATATAATCCATTGGTCATAGTTCCAATAATTGACCCCATTAGATGTGATTTGGCAATATATCCCATTGGACAAGGTACCCCACTTGTTGTGATCTTGGTAATGTACCTAATTGGCCTTGATCATGTGCTGCTTTTGAAGTTCTGAATTTTTGCCATGGTGCAAATAATGACTCACCCTATAATATGCTTTATAAGATAGTCCGAGGCGTGTATTTGTTTCACCCAACAAAAATGTCGGGAATAAAAAAAAACAGCTTAGAGTCTTATCATACATTGAACACTTTGATCAGCAAAGCATTCACACGCAGCCTAAGTAAGCTTAGCTGTATGGAAGATCCCATCTGTTTTTCTAATTACTTCCGTCAAACAGTAGCTGCACTTGTTTTTGTCCTAGAGCTTTTCTTGTTGAATCAGCAGCTGTACGCACTTATAGAAAAGTTACATTCGTAGCTAGGAACCTATTATGCCATTCTCCTTTAATGATGAAGTATAGCCAAAAATCTGTTGCTGTAAACACACTATTAGAGAGATTTGAAGAATGCGGCAGAACAATTGGGTTGTGTCTACAGGAACACGAATTTCTTCCAACTCTTAGTCCTTTGAGAAATGTCCACTTCAGAAATCTCTGAGTGCCATTACCTTTTTTTTCCTTTATTTTGGGCTAAAAAATAATGAAAAAGTCCAAGATGTAACTAATTTGTGATGACTTTGCCATGTCAATATGGGAGCTTGATATACATAAATATATGTGTGAGGATAGGTGATAACACGCTGAAGACTGGGGTACTACCATCAGGTTCTCATCAGATCCCAAGAATAGAGAATGCAGATCATTTGTTCCTATGCCACAGGGCACATTACAATCCATTCTCAGACCCGGCTAGGAATAACCCAGTAATGTTGGAGGGTTATACCGACCCACCAGTGTACCAAAGGATCTTCCAGCAAACCAAAACTCTAATGCTATAATTAAGCCCAAAGGTCCAATAGAATTCAACCTTTTTTGGAGCTGACTTCGGAGCCAATTACTTGCCTCTATGATATAGGGATAAATGGGGTAAAGGTATAATGTAAACATGCATACATGTAGAGGCTAGAAATAAGGATAAATGGCAGGGGTAGAGGTATAATGTAAACTTACATACGTGTAGAGGCTAGAAATAAGGATAAATGGCAGGGTTAGAGGTATAAGATAGACAGACATAAATGTAGATTTTAGAAATAAGGATAAAGGGCAGGGGTAGAGGTATAAGGTAGACATAAATGTAGAAGGTAGATGTAAGGATAAGGGGCAGGGGTAGAAGTATACGTTAGACTTAAATATAGAGGCTAGAAATAAGGATAAATGGCTCAGGTAGACATAAAGGTAGAGGGTAGAAGTAGGGATAATGGGCAGGGGTAGAGGTAAAAGGTAGACATAAACGTAGAGGGTAGAAATAAGGATAAAGGGCAAGGGTAGAGGTATAGGGTAGACAAATATAGAGGGTAGAAATAAGGATAAAGGGCAGGGGTAGAGGTATAAGGTAGACATAAATATAGAGGCTAGAAATAAAGATAAAGGGCTCAGGTAGTGGTATAAGGTAGACATAAAGGTAGAGGGTAGAAATAAGGATAAAGGGCAGGGGCAGAAGTATAAGGTAGACATAAATGTAAAGGGTAGAAATAAGGATAAAGGGCATGGGTAGAGGTATAAGGTAGACATAAAGGTAGAGGGTAGAAGTAGGGATAATGGGCAGGGGTAGAGGTAAAACGTAGACATAAACGTAGAGGGTAGAAATTAGGATAAAGGGCAGGGGTAGAGGTATAAGGTAGACATAAATATTGAGGCTAGAAATAAGGATAAATGGCTCAGGTAGTGGTATAAGGTAGATATAAATGTAGAGTGTAGAAATAAGGATAAATGGCAGGGGTATAAATATAAGGTAGACATAAAGGTAGAGGGTAGAAGTATGGATAATGGGTAGGGGTAGAGGTATTGGATACACTTGACATAAATATAGAGGTTAAACAAATATTGCAAAGAACGAGCAGATAGTATACATGTAGTTTTGTGCACAGAATACTTAAAGGGAATCACCCACATAGTGATACATGTACATCTGCTGGATAAATTGAATAGACCACTCGGAAGGAAGCAAAAACCAATATGAAAACCCAATTAAAAAGCCAAACATACGAGATGCATATTAAAAAGCCTTTATTTTTGTACAATTGGGTATGTGGTGGCAAAGAAAAAGAGCACATACACACATATGAAATATAGACCACGAACCAAGGAGGTTCTACTAAAATAATTGTGGCTGCAGGACAAAACAACATTTAGTGGTATTATTGCGACAAACCATTCATTGGTAGCCCAATGCATGTATCAAAGGAGATGACTGAAATAGTAACTCAATACAATGAATATGATGTGAGTGGTGTGATGTCAGTAATTGCACATACCCTTGGACCATCACCAGTAAACATTACAGGTATCTGTATAATTGATACTATGCCAAAATTGTAACTGGGGAAATACCTGGATCGTATGAGGTCCTGCAGACAGTGTTGCGCTCACCCCGACTCGCGTTTCGGTGCGTCCTTCATCAGGGAGTGGGTGGCATCAGACTCCATATTGACATTTAAAAAAAAATGTTCCCGCCAAGGGTAATAGGGTGGTAGTAATTGTAGAAGTAAAAGATAGGTGCGAGTAATGATAAATGTGACTAAGGTAGAGAGCTAAGAGTAGTAATAAAGGTAGAAGGCAGAGGGTAGGAATAGAGACAAAGGATAGGAGTGGAGGTTGAGACAGAGAGTACAAGTAGATATAGAGGTATCCAGTAGCTTTTGATTTGGGTCAATTTAGTGTTATGGAAAAACTTTAGGTGAACTTTAATGTATGCTTCTGGGTAGCAGGTCATGTATATGTTATGTATAGATGGAGAATGAACATTCAGAATAATTATGTCTACCAGAAGTGCTCCAGTCCAGCGCTGAGTGAGATAGCCAAACTTATCTCTGCACACTAGTATTCCAGATAGATACATTTTGAGAAATAAATAGATCTGACATTTTTATTTGCAATAACATAGGATTATATGACAGCATAATTTATTTAAAGGCACATTACAGACGGCTATTTTTTCATGATCCTTCCCCATGGAAATTACAACACATGCATAGCAGGCCTGGGAATTGAGAATTACGACTCATGTCTGTATCCCGATTGCTGGTTTTTATGGTCTCAGTGAACGGCGATGTTAAGTAAATCAATACATCTGTATAGAGAAATTCATTACAACTAAATGGCCAAATGTATAGCCTGTATATTTTATTTTTACTGTTGGACTCCCAGGTAATTTCCATGGAGATGCAGTTTTGGAAATAAATTCATGTATTACTTTGGAATATCCATGTGGGTTTTCAATAATACAAATTAAGCAGTGCCATGCTGACAGCATTTCAATATTGAGAGGTACAAGTAGAAGAATAAGAGGGCTTGGCAAAATATCAAAATTGGTTCCTCCAGCTGGTGGGTCACATTCCTACATTAATCTTAATTTTTGTTGCTCCTCCGATGTTGCAAAGGCAGAGAGCATCAGACAACAAGCAGATTGGGCCACGGCTCAACCATGTCCTTCTCAATCCAAACTTCAGAAGCTCAGTAGGCAAAGATGAAGCTTGGAGATAAGCAGGAAGCACAGGAGGCAAGGAGGAAGCAGAGGAGGCAAGGAGGAAGCAGAGGAGGCAAGGAAGAAGCAGAGGAGGCAAGGAAGAAGCAGAGGAGGCAAGGAAGAAGCAGAGGAGGCAAGGAAGAAGCAGAGGAGGCAAGGAAAAAGCAGAGGAGGCAAGGAAAAAGCAGAGGAGGCAAGTAAGAAGCAGAGGAGGCACAGAGGAAGCCAGGAGACGAGGAAGCACAGAAAGCTTGAAGGATGCCAAGAGACGAGCAGGAAGCACAGGAGACAAGGAGGAAGCCAGGTGACAAGGAGGAAGCAGAGGAGGCAAAGCGGAAGCCAGGAGACGAGAAGGAGACGAGGAGGCAAGGAGTAAACCAGGAGAAAAGGAGGAAGCCAGGATACAAGGAGGAAGCACTTGAGGCAAGGAAGAAGCCAGGAGACAAGGAGGAAGCCAGGAGAAAGTGGATTATTGTGATTCTGAAGACAGCCCCCCCCCCTTTAATGGCAATGTGTTGTTTGTAGAGAGGTCAAGTAATTAATGAATAATCACACATACTTATTTCAAAATGTCATTATCTATGACCAAGATGCAGCAAGACTCTGGTTATTTGTGGCATTAAAATTATGTTAAATGTTAGGAAATTGTTTCATTGATAGGAAACTTCAGATCAAGGCCCTGTTGCTGTTTCTCCACTTTTTTAGAGTAATTTGCTGGTTAGTAAGTGGCGTTGGTATTTATGCCTTATTCTCTATCTGATTTTCACCACTTTTTAAGTAAAAACCGGCTGTCATTTTCTGTATGTTTAGGAACAAATGTACATTCAACCTCCAGTTATCAGTCCACTTTGGTCATCTTCTTCTTGATCTCTTCACAACATGTGCCGTATATATACGGCACATGTTGTGTCTCCCCCTGTGATGTGAGGCTCCGGCGCTGACCCCGCATCTTTTCCACCCCTAACAGCTTCAGGTAGAATCTCTGACAGCAGCATCTAACATGCACGTACTGGACACTGGTGCCCGTGTCACATATGGGTTGGCATGACAACCCAGAGTCTGCAGGAGACCCCTGTGATTGTCATAGCTGATCTGCTATGAGTGCCGCCCAGTGGCCGGCATTCGTAGGAGAAAAACATTTCTGCTACACATAGCAAGGTTGCAGCCCTCCTATGTGCAGCACAAGTGATCAGATGATTGCAGCTTCAAATCTCCTAAGAAGACTATTGAAGCAAATAAAAAGTGAAAAAAAGTTATTACAAATATTAAAAAAATAAAAAAAATATACAAGTTCAATTCACCCCCTTTTGCCCAATTTAAAAGAAAAAAAAGAAAAAATGCACATATTTGGTATCGCCACGTTCAGAAACGCCTGATCTATCAAAATATAAAAAGAATTAATCAGATCAGTAAACTGCGTAATGAGAAACAAAAATCAAAACAACTTTGCAATAAAATGCAATAACAGGTGCGTCTCCTCCTGTGATGTGGGCTCCGGCATTGACCCTGCATCTTTTCCGCCCCTAACAGCTGCGGGTAGAATCTCTGACAGCGGCATCTAACATGCACGTGCCGGAGGCGCAGCATAAACCACACCCACCGGAAAATGGTGCTATTTTTGTTTTTAAATAAGCTTTGGATTTTTTTTCACAACTTAAATAAAAAAAGAACCTAGACATGTTTAGTGTCTGTGAACTCGTAATGACCTGGAGAATCATAATGGCAGGTCAGTGTTAGCATTTAGTGAACATGGTTGAAAAAAAAAACTGTTGTAGAATTGCACTTTTTTTGCAATTTTACCACATTTGGAACTTTTTTCTTATTTTCCAGTACATGACATGGTCAAACCAATGGTGTCGTTCAAAAGTACAACTCTTTCTGCAATAAACAAGCCCTCACATGGCCATATTGACAGAAAAATTAAAAGTTATGGTTTGGGGTAGATGGGGAGCAAAAAACGAAAGCACAAAAATGAAAAATGGCCTGGGAGTGGAGGGGCTAAGGACTTCCTCTAGAGTCCCCCTAGATTCCTAATAATTGTAAAAATGTATTGATTGCTTCCTGGTGTAGAGTGGCAATTGTTTCCAGAGGAGCAGATTAGTTTGTGCTGACCGAGTGTGAATTATGACATTTGAAATTAAGGGTCTGATTCTTTTAAAGCTTTCACACCAGAATTCTAGAGCAAAAGCTTTGAAAGTTTTCAATTATTAAGCAACCTTTGGCGTTTGTTGCACAGGTTGGTCGCAGAAGAAACTTGTGATAGTAGATTATATGGGGTAATTCAACTTTTATCTACACAGCATGTGAGGTACATGCATCAGCTTCTTAAGGCCGGTTTCACACGTCAGTGGCTCAGGTACGTGAGGTGACAGTTTCCTCACGTACCGGAGCCTCTGACAAACGTAAACACAGTAAAATCAATGCATCTGTGCAGATGTCATTGATTTTTTGCGGACCGTGTCTCCGTGTGCCAAACACGGAGACATGTCAGTGTTCGTGGGAGCGCACGGATTACACGGACCCATTAAAGTCAAACACGTACCGCACACGGACATTGTCCATGTGCAGTCCGTGTGCCGTGCAGGAGACAGTGCTACTGTAAGCGCTGTCCCCCCACTGGTGCTGAAGCCGCGATTCATATCTTCCCTGCAGCAGCGTTTGCTGTAGAGAAGATATGAATAATCGTGTTTAAAATAAAGCTCCATGTGCCCACCACCCTCCCACCCCCTGTGCGCCCCCCCCCGGTTATTAAAATACTCACCCAGCTCCCACGCTGGCTGGCGCTGCTTCCTGTCCTGGCCACACCTTCTACTGTATGCGGTCACGTGGGGCCGCCCATTACAATCATGAATATGCGGCTCCACCTCCCATAGGGGTGGAGCCGCATATTCATTACTGTAAATGAGCAGCCCCACGTGACCGCTCATATAGTACAAGGTGCGGCCAGGACAGGAAGCAGCGCCAGCCAGCGAGGGAGCCGGGTGAGTATTTTAATAGCGGGGGGCTCACAGGGGGTGGGAGGGGGGTGGGCACATGGAGCTTTATTTTAAACACGATTATTCATATCTTCTCTACAGCAAACGGTGCTGCAGGGAAGATATGAATCGCTGCTTCAGCACCAGATGCAGTGGACAGCGCTAAACTTTAGCGCTGTCTCCTGCACGGTGCGAGTGGTACCCAGTGGGCACACGGGCGGCACACGTGTGCCACACTGATGTGCCACAAACGCACCAGCACACGGACACGGATAATTCTGGTACCGGAATTATCTGGACGTGTGAGACTGCCCTCATATAGCATAGCAGGAAGTCTGAAGGACCTTTTTACCAGAGAGAAAGTGAAACCAAAGTACAAAATGTATATGCATTACATTCAACTAAGCATATACTGTAACAGTAACAACATCGCCATATACTGTCAGAAAAGTGTAAACTCCGCCTGCACACAAATAAGTTTGTATCTGCTGCATATCTGCCAACAGTTTTCACATCAAATTTTCCCAGTTCCGCCAAAATGGGCAGAACTGGGGCAGGTTTAGGGGTACGTCTGTGGCGACACTGCTTGCCTAATTCATGACAAGCTGTAGAGTTCTATATGCAGAAATCTTACTGTAGTCGCTGACTGGAGTGAGATTTCTGGTGTAGAGCATGGAGGCACTTGCCACTCATCAGACACTTCAGCATGCACCTCATCAGGAGCGTCGGACTTCAACACGACCCCTCATCGAGTCCACAGTGAACAATACCAGTCTTTACGAATCGAGTGCTAAGTGTCTACTCGTAAATAGAGCAGAAATGAAAGGTGTTCAGAGTTGTCCTTATGCGCCCATGACAGTTTATGAATGTGTCCTTCATTACTTTACTTGTTGGCTTGATATTTTCTGTGATGAGGGAAAAAAAACTGATTTTGCAATATTCTATCAGGAGCTGTTTATGCTTTATGTGCCTATCCAGTATTCATCGCATGTAACGGTAATGTATAGAATTTAAGTTGTCCTTAATTATGCAGACGGTAAGAGTCGCTCTATGTAACCTCAATGATTTACTGATTTGGGATGTAACGATAACGACGCTTCTGAAATATGTATAAATGTGTAAAGTGATCAAACTCCACATTTGTGAAATATTCAGATTTTTTTTGGTGCATATCCTTGGCTACGGCTGATGAACCCGACACAGATCCACCTAAACCTCAGCGTAACGTGGTTCATTAAGGAGATGCAAATGCTCAATCATCGCATCTCAGCTGCTCCTAATGACCCCGAAGCATCTGGTAACTTTCATTATAAATAATCACTCAAAATAGCGCCATCATGATTTTTTTTTTTCTTTTTGGTGCGCTTTCAAAAAAGAGGTAATCAACATTTTGGCAAAACTGCTGCCATCAAGGATCCTAAAGATGCAGATTGTCCTACTAGTCCATGATGGGGGCTATTTACTAACTCCAGAAAAAGGTGAAGCTTTAGATCAGTGACTGTGTAACATATCGATATCCACGGCCGCCAGGTCATGGTTTATTTCCTCTTTGTTGGGGCTGAAAGTAAATTGATTATTTGCAATAGGAGAGACAGAGGTTTAGGGAGTGCTTCATCACACCCAAAGCACTTCAGGCTCATTTGCATATTGATTTAAGAAGGTATTTCTCCGTAAAAGAGGAAAGTACTGGCTGGCTGTAGGTACAGTTGAACTTGTCTTTGCAATAGTTACATGCAGACCGGCTTGGAGGGTAAAATCAAGCTGAAAGATTCCCTTCAAGGGGGATGCCAAACGTGTCCAACATGGGCTTACTCCCTTCTCCTCAATGACAATACATGTGCATATAGAGGGACCCATATAAAAAGAAAATCAAACCTATCAGCAGTTCTCTATAAATAAAATCTGACAGCAGGCTTTCACAATGTAATCTGACAGCAGTTTTATGTAAGGGGCAAAGACCCTGATTCCGGCTATGTGACACTTGCTATGCTGTGTTTTAGTGTTTCAATGGAATCAGCGTTTTATCAGCAAATTATCACTCCAGGACTATGTATCTCCTGGTTCAACCACGCCCCCAGCAGTGATTGGCAGATTTCTGCCAATATAAATTGTACACAGAAAGCTACCAATCAGTGGTGGGGGTGGGGTTATATAAAGAAAGCTACTAGTCAGTGGTGTGGGTGGGGTTATATAAAGAAAGCTACCAGTCAGTGGTGTGGGTGGGGTTATATAAAGAAAGCTACTAGTCAGTGGTGTGGGTGCGGTTATATAAAGAAAGCTACCAGTCAGTGGTGTGGGTGGGGTTATATAAAGAAAGCTACTAGTCAGTGGTGTAGGTGGGGTTATATAAAGAAAGCTACCAATCAGTGGTGTAGGTGGGGTTATATAAAGAAAGCTACCACTCAGTGGTGTGGGTGGGGTTATATAAAGAAAGCTACCAATCAGTGGTGTAGGTGGGGTTATATAAAGAAAGCTACCACTCAGTGGTGTGGGTGGGGTTATATAAAGAAAGCTACCACTCAGTGGTGTGGGTGGGGTTATATAAAGAAAGCTACTAGTCAGTGGTGTGGGTGGGGTTATATAAAGAAAGCTACCACTCAGTGGTGTGGGTGGGGTTATATAAAGAAAGCTACCAATCAGTGGTGTAGGTGGGGTTATATAAAGAAAGCTACCACTCAGTGGTGTGGGTGGGGTTATATAAAGAAAGCTACCACTCAGTGGTGTGGGTGGGGTTATATAAAGAAAGCTACCACTCAGTGGTGTGGGTGGGGTTATATAAAGAAAGCTACCAATCAGTGGTGTAGGTGGGGTTATATAAAGAAAGCTACCACTCAGTGGTGTGGGTGGGGTTATATAAAGAAAGCTACCACTCAGTGGTGTGGGTGGGGTTATATAAAGAAAGCTACCACTCAGTGGTGTGGGTGGGGTTATATAAAGAAAGCTACTAGTCAGTGGTGTGGGTGGGGTTATATAAAGAAAGCTACCACTCAGTGGTGTGGGTGGGGTTATATAAAGAAAGCTACCAATCAGTGGTGTAGGTGGGGTTATATAAAGAAAGCTACCACTCAGTGGTGTGGGTGGGGTTATATAAAGAAAGCTACCACTCAGTGGTGTGGGTGGGGTTATATAAAGAAAGCTACCACTCAGTGGTGTGGGTGGGGTTATATAAAGAAAGCTACTAGTCAGTGGTGTGGGTGGGGTTATATAAAGAAAGCTACCACTCAGTGGTGTGGGTGGGGTTATATAAAGAAAGCTACCAATCAGTGGTGTAGGTGGGGTTATATAAAGAAAGCTACCACTCAGTGGTGTGGGTGGGGTTATATAAAGAAAGCTACCACTCAGTGGTGTGGGTGGGGTTATATAAAGAAAGCTACCACTCAGTGGTGTGGGTGGGGTTATATAAAGAAAGCTACCACTCAGTGGTGTGGGTGGGGTTATATAAAGAAAGCTACCAATCAGTGGTGTAGGTGGGGTTATATAAAGAAAGCTACCACTCAGTGGTGTGGGTGGGGTTATATAAAGAAAGCTACCACTCAGTGGTGTGGGTGGGGTTATATAAAGAAAGCTACTAGTCAGTGGTGTGGGTGGGGTTATATAAAGAAAGCTACCTTCAGCGGTGTGGGCGATGTTATACACAGAATGCTGCCAATCAGTGATGTAAACTGGAGTTATACACAGAAAGCTGCCAATCAATGGTGTCGGCACGGTTATACACAGAAAGCTGCCAGTCAATGGTGTGGGTGGGGTTATATAAAGAAAGCTAGCAATCAGTTGTGTGGGTGTGGCTATACACAGAAAGCACCCAGTGGTGTGAGCGGAGTAATACACAGAAACCTGCCAATCAGTGGTGTGGGTGGGGTTATGCACAGTAAGCTGCCAGTGGTGAGGGTGAGGTTATATAAAGAAAGCTGCCAATCAGTGGTGTGGGCGGAGTAACACAAGAAAGCTGCCAATCAGTGGTGTGGGTGGGGTTATGCACAGACAGCTGCCAGTGGTGAGGGTGGGGTCATATAGAGAAAGCTGCCAATCGGTGTGGGCAGGGTTATACTACTCAGCATTCGAGCTCTGCTATATATGCAGCAGAGAGAACTGTGATTCAACTAATACAGTAAGTAACTAAAGTGATATTTTGCTGGAATTAGGGTCTCTGTCCTTACAGTATGCTGCTGTCAAATTACATAGCAAGAAAACCTGTTGACGGTTTTCCTTTAAAGCTAGGCTCAGTTATTGACGAGGCTAAAATATAGACTCATACTTAACCCATACCTCCCAACCGTCCCGGATCCAGCGGGACTGTTCCGATTTTGACAGTCAGCCCTGTGATCCCGAGCGGGACATTAGTTGTCCCGCACTGGTTGGGAGGTGTGTAATATCACCCGGTCAGCTCCCTGAGTCCCTGCACCCGCAGAGCATCACACCACATATTGGCTGCTCTGTGTGCACAGGACCTGTGATAAGGTCACAGGATTGGGAGGAGTCAGGGGGTCACATAATCGAGAGGACCTCCGTGTACAGGACTCTGCTGGTTGTCATGGCGCCGGATGAGGGTAAGCGTAAGTGTGAGGTCAGGAGGTGTTTACAGTGTGGATGTAGCAGAGCCATGTGTGTACGAGGTGTATGGATCGGAGCAGCGTGTGAAAGGTGTATGGAGCGGAGTCGTGTGTGTAAGAGGTGGACGGAGCCATGTGTACGAGGTATACGGAGCGGAGCAGCGTGTGCAATGTGTATGGAGCAGAGCTATGTGTGTACGAGGTGTACGGAGTGGTGCCGTGTGTGTACGAGATGTATGGAGAGGAGCCGTGTGGGTATGAGGTGTATGGAGTGCAGCCATGTGTGTGCAAGGTATACAGAGCAGAGCAGCGTGTGCAATGTGTACGGAGCAGAGCCGTGTGTGTACGAGGTGTACGGAGCGGAGCCGCATGTGCATGGTGTATGGAGCGCAGTCGTGTGTGTACGAGGTGTATGGAGCGGAGTCGCATGTGTACGAGGTGTACGGAGTGGAGCTGTGTGTGTACGAGGTGTATGGGGAGGAGCCGTGTGTGTATGAGGTGTATGGGGAGGAGCCATGTGTGTATGAGGTGTATGGGGAGGAGCCATGTGTGTATGAGGTGTACAGAGTAGAGCAGTGTGTGTACGAGGTGTACAGAATGGAGCCGCATGTGCAAGGTGTATGGAGCGGAGTTGTGTTTGTATGAGGTGTATGGAGCGGAGTCGCATGTGTATGAGGTGTACGGAGCGGACGCTGGCTGTGTCAGATCGGAGCAGATATTGCTCCTCGCTCTGACACTGACTGGCACAGGAGACACGGAGAGGTCTTTATCAGTGGCGTATCACAGCTGCAGCGACGTGAGCAGTCAGCGGCACAGCTGGATGAGACCATTCAGCGCCGTGGGAGTGGAAGCTGCCGGCTGCTGCGAGGGTGCGCAGTGAAAGGTGTGTGTGTGTAGTGATGAAGAAGGCAATGATGGGGGTGGGGTAACCATGTGTGGCCATTATACTGTACCCAACATTGTGTGGGGCCATTATACTGTATGGAGCATCGTATGGGGCCATTATACTGTATGGACCATCACATGGGGCAAGTACACTATACGCAGCATCATGTGGGGCCATTATACAGTATGGAGTATATTGTGGCCATTAATACAGTATTGAGCATTATGTGTGGCCATTATACAGTATGGGGCACTGTGTGGCCATTATACAGTATGGAGCATCATGTGGAGCCATTATACAGTATGGAGCATCATATGTGGCCATTACACAGTACGCAGCATCATGTGTGGCCATTATACAGTACGAAGCATCATGTGGGGCTATTATACAGTATGGAGCATAATGTGGCCATTATACAGTATGGAGCATCATGTGTGGCCATTATACAGTATTGAGCACTGTGTGGCCAATATACAGTATGGAGCATCATGTGGAGCCATTATACAGTATGGAGCATCATGTGTGGCCATTATACAGTATGCAGCATCATGTGGGCCCATTATACTGTATTGAGCATCACGTGGGGCCAGTACACTGTACGCAGCATCATTTGGGGCCATTATACAGTATGGAGCAACATGTGTGGCCATTATACAGTATGGAGCGTCTTGTGTGGCCATTATACAGTATGGAGCATCACTTGGGGCCAGTACACTGTACGCAGCATCATTTGGGGCCATTATACAGTATGGAGCATCATGTGTGGCCATTAGTGTTGAGCATTCCGATACCGCAAGTATCGGGTATCGGCCGATACTTGCGGTATCGGAATTCCGATACCGAGTTCCGATACTTTTGTGGTATCGGGAATCGTATCGGATCCATAGTGATGTGTAAAATAAAGAATTAAAATAAAAAATATTGATATATTCACCTCTCCGGCGGCCCCTGGACATCACCGCTGGTAACCGGCAGGCTTCTTTGTTTAAAATGAGCGCGTTTAGGACCTGAGAATGACATCGCGGCTTCTGATTGGTCGCGTGCCGCTCATGTGACCGCCACGCGACCAATCACAAGCCGCGACGTCATTCTCAGGCACTAAACTCCTCATTCTAGGAATTTAGGACCTGCGAATGACGTCGCGGCTTCTGATTGGTCGCGTGGCGGTCACATGAGTGGCACGCGACCAATCAGAAGCCGCGACGTCATTCTAAGGTCCTAAACGCGCTCATTTTAAACAAAGAAGCCTGCCGGTTACCCGCGGTGATGCCCAGGGGCCGCCGGAGAGGTGAATATATCAATATTTTTTATTTTAATTCTTTATTTTACACATTAATATGGATCCCAGGGCCTGAAGGAGAGTTTCCTCTCCTTCAGACCCTGGGAACCATCAGGATACCTTCCGATACTTGGTGTCCCATTGACTTGTATTGGTATCGGATATCGGTATCGGCGATATCCGATACTTTTTCGGGTATCGGCCGATACTATCTGATACCGATACTTTCAAGTATCGGACGGTATCGCTCAACACTAGTGGCCATTATACAGTATGCAGCATCATGTGGGCCCATTATACTGTATGGAGCATCACGTGAGGCCAGTACACTACGCAGCATCATTTGGGGTCATTATACAGTATGGAGCATCATGTGTGGCCATCATACAGTATGCAGCATCATGTAGGCCTATTATACTGTATGGAGCATCATTTGGGGCCAGTGCACTGTACGTCGCATCATTTGGGGCCATTATACTGTATGGAGCATCATGTATGGCCATTATACAGTATGCAGCATCATGTGGGCCCATTATACTGTATGGAGCATCACGTGAGGCCAGTACACTGTACGCAGCATCATTTGGGGCCATTATACAGTATGGATCATCATGTGTGGCCATTATAGAGTATGCAGCATCATGTAGGCCCATTATACTGAATGGAGCATCACGTGAGGCCAGTACACTGTACGCAGCATCATTTGGGGCCATTATACAGTATGGAGCATCATGTGTGGCCATTATAGAGTATGCAGCATCATGTAGGCCCATTATATTATATAAGGTCTGAATAACTAAAGCAATTGTTACAATCCACCTCTCGTGTCTCCCCTTTTCCTCATAGTTTGTAAGCTTGTGAGCAGGGCCCTCATTCCTCTTGGTATCTATTTTGAACTGTGATTTTTGTTATGCTGTAATGTCTATTGTCTGTATAAGTCCCCTCTATAATTTGTAAAGCGCTGTGGAATATGTTGGCGCTATATAAATAAAATTATTATTATTATTATACTGTATGGAGCATCACTTGGGGCCAGTGCACTGTACGCAGCATCATTTGGGGCCATTATACAGTATGGAGCGTCATGTGTGGCCTTTATACAGTATGGAGCATTACATGGGGCCAGTACACTGTACGCAGCATCATTTGGGGCCATTATACAGTATGGAGCATCATGTGTGGCCTGTTGTGATAAGGTAATTCAGTACCACAATGGACATAGAAGTCAGAGCACATACAGTGATCTGACAATAACCCAAAAACATAGAACGAGCTCTGAGACGTGGGAACTCTGCTGACCGCAATCCCTAATCCTCTCCAACCACACTAGAGGCAGCCGTGGATTGCGCCTAACGCTCCCTATGCAACTCGGCACAGCCTGAGAAACTAGCTAGCCTGAAGATAGAAAATAAGCCTACCTTGCCTCAGAGAAATACCCCAAAGGAAAAGGCAGCCCCCACATATAATGACTGTGAGTTAAGATGAAAAGACAAACGTAGAGATGAAATAGATTTAGCAAAGTGAGGCCCGACTTTCTGAACAGAGCGAGGATAGGAAAGGTAACTTTGCGGTCAACACAAAACCCTACAAACAACCACGCAAAGGGGGCAAAAAGACCCTCCGTACCGAACTAACGGCACGGAGGTACACCCTCTGCGTCCCAGAGCTTCCAGCAAGAAAGAAAAAACAATTAAGCAAGCTGGACAGAAAAAACAGCAAACAAAATAACAAAAGCAGAACTTAGCTATGCAGAGCAGCAGGCCACAGGAACGATCCAGGAGGAAACAGGTCCAATACTAGAACATTGACTGGAGGCCAGGATCAGAGCACCAGGTGGAGTTAAATAGAGCAGCACCTAACGACTTCACCACATCACCTGAGGAAGGAAACTCAGAAGCCGCAGTACCACTTTCCTCCACCAACGGAAGCTCACAGACAGAATCAGCCGAAGTACCACTTGTGACCACAGGAGGGAGCTCTGCCACAGAATTCACAACAGTACCCCCCCCTTGAGGAGGGATCACCGAACCCTCACCAGAGCCCCCAGGACGACCAGGATGAGCCATATGAAAGGCACGAACAAGATCGGGAGCATGGACATCAGAGGCAAAGACCCAGGAATTTTCTTCCTGAGCATAACTCTTCCACTTAACCAGATACTGGAGTTTCCGTCTCGAAACACGAGAATCCAAAATCTTCTCCACAATATACTCCAACTCCCCCTCCACCAAAACCGGGGCAGGAGGATCAACAGATGGAACCATAGGTGCCACGTATCTCCGCAACAATGACCTATGGAATACGTTATGGATGGAAAAAGAATCTGGAAGGGTCAAAAAGAAAAGACACAGGATTAAGAACCTCACAAATCCTATATGGACCAATGAAACGAGGCTTAAATTTAGGAGAGGAAACCTTCATAGGAATATGACGAGATGACAACCAAACCAAATCCCCAACACGAAGTCGGGGACCCACACAGCGTCTGCGATTAGCAAAACGTTGAGCCTTCTCCTGGGACAAGGTCAAATTGTCCACTACATGAGTCCAGATCTGCTGCAACCTGTCAACCACAGTATCCACACCAGGACAGTCTGAAGACTCAACCTGCCCTGAAGAGAAATGAGGATGGAACCCAGAGTTGCAGAAAAACGGCGAAACCAAGGTAGCCGAGCTGGCCCGATTATTAAGGGCGAACTCAGCCAAAGGCAAAAAGGACACCCAGTCATCCTGATCAGCAGAAACAAAGCATCTCAGATATGTTTCCAAGGTCTGATTGGTTCGTTCGGTCTGGCCATTAGTCTGAGGATGGAAAGCCGAGGAAAAAGACAAGTTAATGCCCATCCTACCACAAAAGGCTCGCCAAAACCTCGAAACAAACTGGGAACCTCTGTCAGAAACGATATTCTCCGGAATGCCATGTAAACGAACCACATGCTGGAAGAACAATGGCACCAAATCAGAGGAGGAAGGTAATTTAGACAAGGGTACCAAATGGACCATCTTAGAGAAGCGATCACAAACCACCCAAATTACTGACATTTTTTGAGAGACGGGAAGATCTGAAATAAAATCCATAGAGATATGTGTCCAAGGCCTCTTCGGGACCGGCAAGGGCAAAAGCAACCCACTGGCACGAGAACAGCAGGGCTTAGCCCGAGCACAAATCCCACAGGACTGCACAAAAGAACGCACATCCCGTGACAGAGATGGCCACCAAAAGGATCTAGCCACTAACTCTCTGGTACCAAAGATTCCAGGATGACCAGCCAACACCGAACAATGAACCTCAGAGATAACTCTATTCGTCCACCTATCAGGGACAAACAGTTTCTCCGCTGGGCAACGATCAGGTTTATTAGCCTGAAATTTTTGCAGCACCCGCCGCAAATCAGGGGAGATGGCAGACACAATTACTCCCTCTTTGAGAATACCCGCCGGCTCAGATAAACCCGGAGAGTCGGGCACAAAACTCCTAGACAGGGCATCCGCCTTCACATTTTTAGAGCCCGGAAGGTACAAAACCACAAAGTCAAAACGGGAGAAAAACAGCGACCAGCGAGCCTGTCTAGGATTCAACCGTTTGGCAGACTCGAGATAAGTCAAGTTCTTATGATCAGTCAAGACCACGACGCGATGCTTAGCTCCTTCAAGCCAATGACGCCACTCCTCGAATGCCCACTTCATGGCCAGCAACTCTCGATTGCCAACATCATAATTTCGCTCAGCAGGCGAAAACTTCCTGGAAAAGAAGGCGCATGGTTTCATCACCGAGCAATCAGAACTTCTCTGCGACAAAACAGCCCCCGCTCCAATTTCAGAAGCATCAACCTCGACCTGGAACGGAAGCGAAACATCTGGCTGACATAACACAGGGGCAGAAGAAAAACGACGCTTCAATTCTTGAAAAGCTTCCACAGCAGCAGAAGACCAATTGACCACATCAGCACCC
Source organism: Ranitomeya imitator (assembly GCF_032444005.1). Taxonomy (NCBI): domain Eukaryota; kingdom Metazoa; phylum Chordata; class Amphibia; order Anura; family Dendrobatidae; genus Ranitomeya; species Ranitomeya imitator. The sequence continues at coordinate 755,329,518 of NC_091282.1, read as the reverse complement.
TTCTTGGTCAAATCGGTCAATGGTTTAGCAATACTAGAAAAATTGCAGATGAAGCGACGATAAAAATTAGCAAAGCCCAGGAACTTTTGCAGACTTTTCAGAGATGTCGGCTGAGTCCAATCATGGATGGCTTGGACCTTAACATGGTCCATCTCGATAGTAGAAGGGGAAAAAATGAACCCCAAAAATGAAACCTTCTGAACACCAAAGAGACACTTTGATCCCTTCACAAACAAAGAATTAGCACGCAGGACCTGGAACACCATTCTGACCTACTTCACATGAGACTCCCAATCATCCGAGAAGACCAAAATATCATCCAAGTACACAATCAGGAATTTATCCAGGTACTCTCGGAAGATGTCATGCATAAAGGACTGAAACACTGATGGAGCATTGGCAAGTCCGAATGGCATAACTAGGTATTCAAAATGGCCCTCGGGCGTATTAAATGCAGTTTTCCATTCATCGCCTCGCTTTATATGCACAAGATTATATGCACCACGAAGATCTATCTTGGTGAACCAACTAGCCCCCTTAATCCGAGCAAACAAATCAGATAACAGCGGCAAGGGGTACTGAAATTTGACCGTGATCTTATTTAGAAGGCGGTAATCTATACAAGGTCTCAGCGAACCATCCTTCTTGGCCACAAAAAAGAACCCCGCTCCCAATGGCGACGATGACGGGCGAATATGCCACTTCTCCAAGGACTCCTTCACGTAACTCCGCATAGCGGCGTGCTCAGGTACAGATAAATTAAACAGTCGACCTTTTGGAAATTTACTACCAGGAATCAAATCGATAGCACAATCACAATCCCTATGCGGAGGTAGGGCATCGGACTTGGGCTCATCAAATACATCCCAGTAATCAGACAAGAACTCTGGGACCTCAGAAGGGGTGGATGATGAAATAGACAGGAATGGGACATCACCATGTACCCCCTGACAACCCCAGCTGGACACAGACATGGATTTCCAATCTAATACTGGATTATGGACCTGTAGCCATGGCAACCCCAACACGACCACATCATGCAGATTATGCAACACCAGAAAGCGAATATCCTCCTGATGTGCAGGAGCCATGCACATGGTCAGCTGGGTCCAGTACTGAGGCTTATTCTTGGCCAAAGGCGTAGCATCAATTCCTCTCAGTGGAATAGGACACTGCAAGGGCTCCAAGAAAAACCCACAACGCCTGGCATACTCCAAGTCCATCAAATTCAGGGCAGCGCCTGAATCCACAAATGCCATGACGGAATAGGATGACAAAGAGCAGATCAAGGTAACGGACAAAAGAAATTTCGACTGTACCGTACCAATGGTGGCAGACCTAGCGAACCGGTTAGTGCGCTTAGGACAATCAGAGATAGCATGAGTGGAATCACCACAGTAGAAACACAGCCCATTCTGACGTCTGTATTCTTGCCGTTCAACTCTGGTCAAAGTCCTATCGCACTGCATAGGTTCAGGTTTATGCTCAGATAATACCGCCAAATGGTGCACAGATTTACGCTCACGCAAGCGTCGACCGATCTGAATGGCCAAAGACATAGACTCATTTAGACCAGCAGGCATAGGAAATCCCACCATGACATCCTTAAGGGCTTCAGAGAGACCCTTTCTGAAAATAGCTGCGAGCGCACCTTCATTCCATTGAGTGAGCACGGACCACCTTCTAAATTTCTGACAGTAAATCTCAATCTCATCCCGACCCTGACACAGAGCCAGCAAATTTTTCTCTGCCTGATCCACCGAATTAGGTTCATCGTACAGCAATCCGAGCGCCAGGAAAAACGCATCAATATTACTTAATGCAGGATCTCCTGGCGCAAGGGAAAATGCCCAGTCTTGAGGGTCGCCACGCAAAAAAGAAATAATAATTCTCACTTGTTGAACTGGTTCATTAGAGGAGCGAGGTTTCAAGGCCAGAAACAGTTTGCAATTATTTTTGAAATTCACAAACTTTGCTCTATCACCATAAAACAAATCAGGAATAGGAATTCTTTGTTCTAACATAGGATTCTGAACCACCAAATCCTGAATCTTTTGTACATTTATAACGAGATTATCCATTGAAGAGCACAGACCCTGAATGTCCATGTCCACACCTGTGTCCTGAACCACCCAAATGTCTAGGGGAAAAAAAAGGCAAAACACAGTGCAAAGAAAAAAAAATGGTCTCAGAACTTCTTTTTTCCCTCTATTGGGACTCATTAGTACTTTTGGCCTCCAGTACTGTTGTGATAAGGTAATTCAGTACCACAATGGACATAGAAGTCAGAGCACATACAGTGATCTGACAATAACCCAAAAACATAGAACGAGCTCTGAGACGTGGGAACTCTGCTGACCGCAATCCCTAATCCTCTCCAACCACACTAGAGGCAGCCGTGGATTGCGCCTAACGCTCCCTATGCAACTCGGCACAGCCTGAGAAACTAGCTAGCCTGAAGATAGAAAATAAGCCTACCTTGCCTCAGAGAAATACCCCAAAGGAAAAGGCAGCCCCCACATATAATGACTGTGAGTTAAGATGAAAAGACAAACGTAGAGATGAAATAGATTTAGCAAAGTGAGGCCCGACTTTCTGAACAGAGCGAGGATAGGAAAGGTAACTTTGCGGTCAACACAAAACCCTACAAACAACCACACAAAGGGGGCAAAAAGACCCTCCGTACCGAACTAACGGCACGGAGGTACACCCTCTGCGTCCCAGAGCTTCCAGCAAGAAAGAAAAAACAATTAAGCAAGCTGGACAGAAAAAACAGCATACAAAATAACAAAAGCAGAACTTAGCTATGCAGAGCAGCAGGCCACAGGAACGATCCAGGAGGAAACAGGTCCAATACTAGAACATTGACTGGAGGCCAGGATCAGAGCACCAGGTGGAGTTAAATAGAGCAGCACCTAACGACTTCACCACATCACCTGAGGAAGGAAACTCAGAAGCCACAGTACCACTCTCCTCCACCAACGGAAGCTCACAGACAGAATCAGCCGAAGTACCACTTGTGACCACAGGAGGGAGCTCTGCCACAGAATTCACAACAGTGGCCATTATACAGTATGGAGCATCATGTGTGGCCATTATACAGTATGGAGCACTGTGTGGCCATATTTTTTTGTTTATAATTATTGTTTACAAAACATTGTGATCAGAAGTGCTAAATGGGTGTGGTTGGGGCGTGACTAGTTGTGAAATGGGTGTGGTCAGAGGTGTGGCTAAAATTTGCCGTGGCACGCTGCGCGCTGCTAACTTTGTCCCTCTTTCCCTTCCTCGAAAGTTGGGAGGTATGCTTAACCCACCATGGTCTTCTGAAGCCATATTAGGAAATATGCCATCAAATGTGAGTAGGTAGGTCTATGAATATAAGAAAATACACACAGCACTGCTCTAGTAATAACAATAGATATATTTATATATTATTTCTCAAAAAGAGGCGTTAAGTAATATTGGCGATCACGCGTCTAACTAGTGCCACTAGAGAGGGGCCTTGGAATAGCAAAAATTGCTGCAAGGTTAAACGAACCAGGTGATTACTATTTTCATTATTTATGTCTACAATAGAAAAAAAATTACCCCTTAAGTCAAGAAGTACCAAGTCGACTTCAGGAAGAAGTAATAAGATATATGTACAGTATGTGTGTGTGTATATATATATATATATATATATATATATATATATATATATATGTGTGTATTTATATATATTGGAAATGGTTACATGGGGTAAATGAATAATGATTAAGTCTATGTATTGAAGTTAATGAGAGCAGTGGATTCCCCTTAGCAAAACGTAGGCAAAAGGACACATACTACCACTAGGTAGGGAAATCATTAAAATATTCTGCATGAAGGAAAGCCAAGTAATTTCCAACCTGCAGGGAAAAAGAAGTAAGAAGATATTAACATAACAAGGAAAAAGAAGCTATGATACAAAGTGATTGAAGAAATCACTTGGAAAGAACAAACACGGAATTTGTAGAGATCGAGTAATCACCATCAAGACACAAAAAAAGCTAAATGTTCAATAAATAGAGGACGGCAGAGCAAGATGGGCATGTACCCCAAGTGTCAAGTGACATAGAGGGTCCTAACACTATGTGAATGATATAATGGACACCCATATGTGTCCAGTGTGTACAAATTAAATCATACCAGAAAATTGGATTTACCTGAATTTTCAATTTTTGTAATTCACTTTGAGCAAATTCAGCAAAATGCTAATTTGTAGAGAGATGGAAAATGGAAAGGAAAACCTCAATACTTTTGTCGACACTCACTTGTGCCAGCCCCATCCCCGCAGCCTCTTGTCCTCTGGCAGTGCACGTATGACGTCCTCTTTGGCTCCTCCGGCATTTTCACGCAGTAGAGGGGCATCCGGCACGTAGGCCTCCGATGTCGTAATGTACATCGTGACATCACAACGTGTGTCACCCAAGGCATTAACTAGCCATCATGTGATGTGTGTAGTGATATCACAATGTGTGTCATGACGTCAAAGACCTACTCGATGCCGAAATCCCCGATGCAGAGTGAAGATGCTGGAAGAGTCAAGTAGGACATCACACAGGCAGTGATGGAGGCAGTTGCACTGAAGACCATAAAGGTGGCTGTAGTGTCAGAACAGGTAAGAAGCAAGTCCAATATATATATTTTTTCCTTACAGCTATTGTTCTTTGGGGTCTAGAGAGATCCTAGAACATGATAGGGAATTTTTGATTTACGTGAAAAAACTTTGATGCAAATTGAATTTCCTAGCCAAATTCGAGCGAACTGACAAGTTGCATTTTTGGTAGACTCACTTATCACTGATCCAAGGAGATTAGACATTCTCTCTCTCAGTATCTCTGCCCCACTACTCCGGCTGGAAGAAGAGACCACGAAAGCTTAGCTCCTCTCCTTGGTCTACGCACTGCCCCAGTTTGGGAATGAAAGGGATAAGGAAGAAATTGAATAGTTTTTCTAGAAGAAAAGTTTTTTTTTCCGAATCTGCAATTATTCAGGGGTTTTTTTTTACTATTAATTTCCAGGTTTAGTATTTCTTAGCTGAAGAAATGTCAGTTCACACTTGTCACTTGTACAATTTATGTGACTTAAAAGTTTCATTGTCACTTCTTCACGTTTTTTTCAGCAGACGGCTTGACATGCTGACGCTCGAATGTAGCCTTCCTTCCTGCCTGCATTTGTTTTCATCCCTATCTCGTTTAAAATGTTCTCCTACCTGGAGGCAGTCTTTTCACATTGACTATTTTTCCTTTAGTTAGCACATGCAGTCCCTAAGGTTCCCTCGAAATAACCTATAGGCACTTCATGTGCCACTATGAGGGGTTCCCTGAGGACCCATATTCCGCAGGAGAGCCAACATCGCCTAAAGGATTTGGCCACATCCTGGCTGAATTTCTGAAGATCAGCTGTGTACAGACACGATAATGTCTGAATACCCTTACGTCTTACCCCTGCGCTGTTTCTGATGCCCCTGTAGTCCGTGGCTCAACAAAGTCTTGGAACTCAATATGCTGTTTGCGCAGATACAGGGGATTCTGCATCCTCCACTTTCTTTTATATGAAATATATCATTCCGTAATAGATTTACCTGTTGGTTAAAAGAGAATCTATCACCAGGTGTTTGCCACCTAACGTGAGAGACAAATACCCTGATTACAGCGATGTATCACTTAGTGGGTTGCTCAGTTTACTTTTTATAAAAATCATTGTTTAGGAGATTACCACTAGAGGACTACTAAACCGCGCCTCTACCAGTGATTGGCTCCTTTCTGCCTATGCATAGTGTACACAGTCACAGCCAATCTGTGAGGTGATTTATACAGAGCTCAGCATTCAGAGGCCTGCCAGATTGGTAACAGATAAAACTCTGATTTTATCCGAATGACAGCAAGCAGCCTAGTAAGTGACACATTGTTGGAATCAGGGTCTTTATCTCTACATTACACTGCTCTCAAATGGGGTAGCGAAAACCTAGTGACAGATTCTCTTTAAGCGAATGTTCACAAATTTCTAAAATTCTCTACGATACTTTTTTAAAATATGGAGTCTCAATTTCTGCATCCATAATTATTAGTTAGGGGGTATTAATTATTGTAATAAAAATTGGGCTGACCAGAGAGTTCCATTAAAGGTCTAGCAGAAGAAGACAACTCCATTTGGAGTTGTCTTCTTGGAGCTAAATATTTGGGTTTATTTTTTATCATATGGTTCACAAATAATCTATTCTATCTTGATGATGTACAATTCTGACAGCACATTTCAGAAGGGTGGACCCCAGACTCACCTCTCCTGGTGGTCCCAGTCTGATGCGGATCCTTGGTCTTACAATAACAGATAGTAAAACACAACATAGAATATGTAATACCTTCCACAACATTTTTGTTTCCAAAACAAAACATAGTGTTCACATTGGAGAATGATGTTTCGAGTCCAGTGGGCAGAACTTCACAGTGGGTTTTCTGGTAGAAAGACGTCTACGGTTGGTTATGAAATGCTTGGTGCACACCGGAGAACAAGAGCCGTAATGAACGGGAATTATTTTTGAACACACGTCAGTTGTAGGAGAATGTATTTTCGGATCTTGCTGAGTTTTGCACGGCAGATTTCTTGAGAAAAATAGCTGCAGGTTTCCAACTAAACAGTGGGTTTCTTATTTCAGCTTAAAACTGCACAACGGATAAACATGGTATTTTTTCTTTTTAAGATTTAGGATAAAAATGTGTTATATTTAATTTGTGAAATCAGTAAAATGAGTTTAGTTATTCAACTTTGGTTAACATTTAAATTGGGATGGCGTTATGTTCGAAGGAAAAATAGGGCGAAACTTCACAGGGAACACCCACTGAACACTGAACTTGCAGCTCCACAAGCAATCATGTCAGATCTGGAAAATAAAAGCATGCCAGTTCATTTTCTTACTGCTCATGTTGCAAAGTTCAATAACTTATAGGCTGGCTACTAGTGATGAGCAAATCTGCTGACATTTGAATTCCCTCAAGTACTGCCAAGGAATAAGATTTTGATCAAATGTGTCGTTATTATGTTTTGGACTCCTTTTAGACCCAATATGGGGAATAGAGCTGGAGTGACAGAGGCTTCGGATCTACCATAGATCTTCAGCTTCATTTGTAAATCAATTCAAATGCTGATTTCTCAGTAACGGAGGAACGAACCAGCCATGTAAAGATATTGCTGGACTTATCATTGAAAGAGCTACATGGACCTGTAAATAGTTTGAGGGGTGAAATCCCACTGACAGATTCTCTTTAATGAGGTTTAGTAGCTTCCAGAAGGTATAGCTGAATAAACAATACAGGAATCAGACAACAGCATAGTGTCACCTGAACCTCTCCAGGGTTGCAAGGGTAGGAGGTCCTAGCTCCTGCCTCTTTTCCAAATAAGAAGTCACCAGTTTTAGAAATAACATGTGGTACTGGTAGGTTGGGGCCTGTAAGAGGTTTTGCATCAAAGACCTGGACACAGTTGATCTAATTCATACATGTGTTGAACATTTCATATTTAGGTCCAGTATTTTTTAACCACTTAAGTGATGTGCAGGATTAGAAAAACAGGATCAGATTTTTATTTTGTTTTAGGCAACAGCGCCGCATCAGGTTAGATTTGGTATTGCAGCTAATTGTTATACAAGTGAATATCACCTGTATTACCAGAGAAAGCCATGGGCAAAAGAGGCGCTATTTCTGTTTTCTTATCTGACCTTTTTTTTTTTGGGGGGGGGGGGGCAAAATAGCCTTACAAAAATGAAATGTACACAATTAACATCAGAATTCTCCTCCATTTGGAAAGAATAAGCCCAATTTCAGCCACCACCAAAGACAATGGTGTTGAATAATACCCCAACAACCTTCAGATGACAGACAAAATGACTGCACGGCGATGTTGCACGGGATACGTCATCCTGGCATTCGTTCCATCTCGTTTTCATGCGTCGTGTGGCACAACAACAGTATTGACATCCGCACATTTCCGGAACAGCTGTGCTACAACGGAGCAAATCAATGCAGTGCAACCAGCTCTACAGGAATGTCACAATTATTGCTCGTGTTTAATTAAGGCTGATAGGGTTAACCTCCTGCACACATTTGTTTTGTTCTGCTTTTTTTTTTTCCCTCCTGACCGACTTTGTGCAGTTCGGCGGTTTTTAAAACTGCAGAATACCAATTTTTTTCTGCATTTTTTTCACCCATAGAAGAAAACTGAGAAAGTGCGAAAAGGAGGCGCAAAAATGCTGCTTGCTGTATTTTTTGCTGTGACTAAACTAACTTTATTAAATATGTACTGTAGATAATTCGCACACCCCAAAAATGCACCAAAAAAAGCCCCAGAAATTGCACCAAAAACGCAACCAAAAATGTCACACAAATGCAGCAAAATCTGAGTGTTGAGTGCAGCGTTTTTACTTCCAAGTGTGAACATGGCTTAAGAAGGAATGGAAACATCTGATGTATATGCTCCACCGGCTTATGCCCTTAGTGACGATTTCTGCAGCTCTTGGTGCCCATAGTGTAAGCCGGGATTACAGAGCTCCACTAACTGTGGCCTTTATTGAAGGATTAGGTTCCTTAGTGGGATAAAAGGTGCTAGTGGGTCACAATAACAAATTGCCCAAACAATATATATTCAAATTTTTTTTTTATTTTGACCTTGTGGCTCCTTGGGTTTGACTTAATGTATGTATTTTTTTAACCCAATCACGTGTTGTGTACTGTATGAATCTCTGTATAAGACAGTATAGATAAGGTTCCTTTGATGGCTTTAAGTTATGACTTTAGTGACCAGATATTGTTATTATTATTATTTATTGTTATAGCGCCATTTATTCCATGGCTCTTTACATGTGAGGAGGGGTGTACATAATAAAAACAAGTACAATAATCTTGAACAATACAAGTCACAACTGGTACAGGAGGAGAGAGGACCCTGCCCGCGAGGGCTCACAGTCTACAAGGGATGGGTGAGAATACAGTAGGCGAGGGTAGAGCTGGTCATATGGATATGGCAAAGGATGGCCACTTTTTGCCCTTCGCATTGTCCTTTCATTGAACTTACCCTACCATGTATCCATTGATCCCAAAAGAGCAATAGAAAACCATAAATTCTTTTAAAAACAGCACCACCCTTTTTCTACAGGTTGCGTGCGGTATCGCATCTCATCCCCATTTGCTTCAATGGAAATGGAGCTGCGATATCACACAAACCTGTAGTCAGGTTTTAAAAAGAAAAGAAAAATAAAGTAGCCATGTTTTTCGAATCCTGAGAAACTTTTCAATGACAATTTGCACTTTGCTACATCTCCAAACTTCAACCCACCACAGTTAAATGGTCAATGGCTTCCTAGGGAATATTTTAGAGGGACCTTTATTTAGAGGATGTTATATATATATGTTAAAAAAAAAAAAAAAAGATGACTCTTATCTCCTTGTTCCTTCTTATTGTTTTATGGGAGGATATTCCTGAGGCTACAGATTCATCAACTCCCCGGAGACTATCAGAATGTCTCCATTAATAACCTCCCAAACTCCATTTTCTCCTTCTTCTTATAAAGTGTGCATGGTTTTATGAATAAGTCCCAGGTTTAATGGGATTTCCATTACTCCCCCGGTAGAGGTCTTGAGATGAATTTCCTCCGAACGCTCATCGTACAAGCTCCTTGCTAGAAACGGTAAACAAATTGCCACTATGGTTTTTTTATTTTTATAAACTAATCTGGGCCACCGGCAGAAAGCCGCTATATAAAGTAGAACCACTAACATAATGATATTGAGATGAGAAAAGAATGAAGAAAAAAAAAAAAAGAGGTCAAATCCCAGCGCCAACATCCTTCATTGGAAATTGTTTTGGTGCCGTTCAGAAATAAATTTATATTGTTGTTGTTTTTTTTAAATTTTCCGTTTTGTCTTTTGCATTGGTTTTATTTACAGATGGAAGTATGGTAAGTAATGGCTTCTTTTATGCTACGTTGACTGCGCTCTATAAAAAAAAAAAGTTAAGATCCCCGCCAAAAGTTCCTGACGTGCCATCAATAATACTAATAAAAATGCGTTAATATTTTTTCCTCCGCTTTTTGCAGAAATGTATAACTCCAAAAAAAAAAAAAGAACCGACAGCTTGAGATAATTTAAGGAACATTAAAAAAGAGGTGGGGGGATGGAAAATAACAGATTTAATGGCGGACAGAATATATATCCTTTATTTGTGGCTTGTTTACGCTACTAATCAGGTGTCTTTATGGGCTGGAGGTAATATACGGGCACTTTCTGTCACCGGGATGGGTAGAGCATCAATCCCTTTTATGCTTCCATTTGTCCCCTTACCGAACAGCTCCGTGATGGTCTATGTGCTGTTCTGTGCCGGCGGACGGAGCGAATTCCGCTTGAGGCGGAAATATAGAAAAAGAATTATAGTCATGAATGTAGATGTCTTGGTTATCGAAAACTCTAGAGGTCTTTATAACATGTTCTCCAAAATGGAGGCTTCCTTCTCCCCTGGAACAAAGACTAAGAGAAGAAACCTCTGTAATAATAATAATCTTTATACAGCGCTAACATATTCCGTTTTTGCACACATTATCGTAGTTTAAATGCCGCTTTTCTCCTGATTCCGGCAATGTTTTCCTTTTGTTTCTACACCTCTACATTCCTGAGAAATGGCCTGCATATAAATCTATTTTTTTAAGCCAGCTGGGTGTGGTCAACAGAGAGATGCCCACATGGAAAGTAGATGTCCACACCTAGTTGGCTAACAAGACTAGATTTATATACAGGAAGAGGAGGTATCTCAGGAACGGAGAGGTGTAGGAACAAAAGCAAAATGTCGCCGAATTCAGGAGAATGGCGGCATTTACGGCAATTGTAAAAATAACATATTTGTGGCAAGAGACAGGTTCTTTATAAAGGCTTTGTTCATCCCATATTTTGTTTCCAAAATAAAGTATGGCATGGTCTAAAAATTAAATATTTATACACACACACTCAGTGGTTGCCCACTGCTCCGTTGTAGTTCAAGTAGGGTCTCCCAGCAGTCTCTTTTTGTTTTCCAGTATATGAGGGTATGTGGCCGCTGCAGCCAATCAGTGGTCACTATTGTTTCAAGGCGATTTAAGTCAGTGACAGACCTCATCTTTGTTGGCTAAGACCCAGCAGCCCTTCTATGCCGTGTGGGTTCACTATGATCACCATGTCCAGTCTGTTAGCAATTTTCCATTAGCTTTTTGATATTCCCATGCTAATGCGTATTAAGCAAAAACATTCCATTTTTTTCTTCTTTTTTTTCGAGCATCTTTTTGTTTGTAACAGAAGCTTTATCATATCTGACCGATTTCCTGACATGGCCATCATAACGCGTGACAATCAATCAGATTACCGCCCTGACACTCCAGCTATGGGATTACCCTGCTGGACTGGGGATTCACGCCGTCCTCCATCTATCTGACAGTGATTGGAAACAGTACAATTTTCCAGGTGGTTGGGCATCTACTGGTCATGGATAATTTAATCAATACTCAAAAGAAACAGAAAATACGTAGCAAGTGCAATGTTACCGAAGAGGGATTTTTTTTGTAATAATTGGTGGTAAATTGAAAAACACAAGTGCTGGAAAACTATGGACTACTGTACATCTACTGTAGACTTTGTCATTAAAGTGACACATGAGGTAAAACTCTGAATTTAAGGGGGTTGTTTGGTGAAAACAAGTTATCCATAGGAAAAGTGATAACTTGTTGATCGGTGGGGGTCAGACTGCTGGGACCTGCCGCAATGGGCAAATCAGGGAGCTTTAATCCGGTTAGAATAGATCAGTGTGTATGCTCAAACACTGCTCCATTCATTGCCTATGGCGCTGCTGAGCGCTGCACCTTCCACTCCATTTTGTAATGTGGATAAAAGTGACTCATTCTACTAATGTACAGGTCCCGGAAGACAGATCCCACAATCACCTTTTCAATGGATAGGTGATAGCATATTTTCACTGGACAACCCCGTTAAGGCTTTGTTCCTGGGATTATCCCATAAAAATTGGAAATGTATGTAAAAATGAAGCTTTATTACAATACCGTATCAGAATGAGATACATTGCCAGTAGTGATGAGTGAACGTGGTTGAATAAGGAGTTATCTGAATATGCTTGTGTGCTAACCAAGTGACTGCAGTGTGCTCGAAAAATATGTTTGAGTCCCCGTGGCTGCATGTCTCCTGGCTGTTAGACAGCTGCAACACATGGGGCAATTGCCAATCAAATAGGCAATCCCTCCCTCGTTCCTTCCATCCCTGCCTCCCTTGTTCTCTGCCTCTCTCTCTATCTCCCTGCCACTATCTCCCTCCCCTCTCTCGTTCCCTTGCCGCATCATTCCCTCTTTCCTTTCCTCCCTGCCTCTCTCTCCCTCGCTCCCTCCCTTACTCCCTACCCCTCTCTCCCTTGTTCCCTCCCTTCATACCTCTCTTTCTCCCTTACTCCCTGCCCCTCTCTCCCTTGTTCCCTCCCTCCGTGCCTGTCTCTCTCCCTCCCTGGCTCTCTTTCTCCCTTGCTCCATCCCTAACTGCCCCTCTGACTCCATTTGTTCCCTCGCTCCCTGCCTCTCTCTCCCTTCCTTGCTCCCTCCTCCCTGCCTCTCTCTCTCCCTTGCTCTCTCTCTGCCTCTCTCCTTCCCTCCCTGCCTCCCTCTGTGCCTCTCCCTCCCTTGCTCCCTCCCTCCGTTTCCATTGCTCCCTCCCACTCTCCCTGCCTCTCTCCCTATTCCACCTCTCTTCCTCCCTCCGTGCCTCTCTGTTGCTTCCCCCTCTCTCTGTGCCTCTCTCTCTCCCTTGCTCCCTCCCTACCTCCTTCCTGCCCCTCTCCCTCTCTTGCTCCCTCCCTTTCCGCCTCTCGCTCTTCCTTGCTTCCTTCCTCCCTGCCACTCTCCCTCCCTCTCTTCCACCCTTCCTTCCATCCTTCCTTCTCTATAACAATGAAACTCATAGGTCTCTATTGGTGCTGCATACACAAAACGGTTGCTTTCGTTCTAATCAACAGTTATGTTGAGGAGTCGCATCATTCTTATTTTAGATGCACTGGAACAATATAAATATTACAAACGTGTATACGCCCTTCGTTTTTTTTCGGTATTTCTCCTGCAGGCTCATCTTACTGGATGGCTTCTCTATCCAGGTGATGAGAGATCCCAAGAATACACAGTAAGCTACTATCTCATGATTTATGGTGTATGCTGCACGTTCCTTGCATAACGGCGTAAAATGATATTCTGTAAGATGAAAGTCGGCTTTGTCAAGGTCATTTCCAGATTTTTGTAATTTCAGTCAACGCGGTAAAGCAAGGTGTGATCTATCCATTTGCATATCCCTTTCTTCTCGCCCCCTGTTTACAATTGCTTGCTTTTATCGGTGTATAAACACATCTGTTGTCTGTGCATCAGCTGCAATGTTTGCTCGCGAGCTCTCCAGAGCCGCTCTACTCCAATAAATAAATATGGTTAAATCTGGAACGCCGCTCTCCATCGAATTTCTGCTAATTTATCGCAGTCCTGTAACCACCACAAATCCTTCGATTTATTTCCCTCTTGACATCAACTATTTATTTTATTTGAATTAACTTTTTATATGTTTAAATACAACCAGCCTAATCTAACGCAGGACGTGTCGGCTGGGTCTACCTGGTGGCAGAGCACTAAAAGACCTCTGCACGGTAGACATGTATCATGGGAACCCTAGGATTTCTGCCGGATCAATCAACTATCTGACAGATTATGTCAGGGAAAAGCAGCGTCGGAAACGTTGAATATTAATGACGACCAATCGTTTTATCTCCATGGGAAAGAAACTGCTGCCGGAAGTTTCTTTTTCCTCCATTCACCCCATATAAAAATACACATGCACACTCAGCCAAAGAGCATGCACGTGTATAGATGAAGTCAAGTATTAAGACAGCCTCTTCTGAACGGTGTATGGGTACAGCAAAGGAAACCTGTTAGAAATGTTCACCTCCACCCAAACCATTCATATTATTGTGTAGCCCTTTAAAAGATAAGCCAGTCGATCCCTTTATCTTTTAAAGGGCTACACAGTCATTTTAATGGTTTGGGACCGTTAATGTTTCTGACACATTCCCTTTAAAGAAAGTCCATAAATTTATCAAATTTTACATTCCGCTGTTCTTTTAATTGTGGCGTTACGTTTCTTTTGTTCCCACACTTCTCCATTCCCGAGATGTGGTCCCCTCTTCTTTGTATGTAAATATTTTTTTTTCAGCCAAGTGGGTGTGGTCCTCATATCTTCTCTATAAGGCCGGCTTCACACTCAGCGTATGAAAATACGGTCCGTATATTACGGCCGTAATACGCTGAAATGTCCCGAAAATAGTGGTCCGTAGCTCCTCCGTAGGCAGGGTGTGTCAGCGTTTTTTGCGCATGGCATCCTCCGTATGTAATCCGTATGGCATCCGTACTGCGTGGTTTTCTCGCAGGCTTGCAAAACCAACATACCGCTATAGAAATGATCCATGTGTCCCAAAAAGAAAAAAAAATATATATATACTGTCTATATATATATATATATATGTCATTAGACACATATATGTATATATATTAATATTTATTCCAGCGCTATACAGCTTGAAAGCCGGTAATTCAATTACCGGCTTTTTCTTTCTCCTTCTTAAAACCCGACATGATTTGAGACATGGTTTACATACAGTAAACCATGTCTTCTCTCCATTTTTTTTGCAGATTCCACACTACTAATGTCAGTAGTGTGTATCTGCAAAATTTGGCCGTTCTAGCTCTTAAAATAAAGGGTTAAATGGCGGAAAAAATTGGCGTGGGCTCCCGCGCAATTTTCTCCGCCAGAGTAGTAAAGCCAGTGACTGAGGGCAGATATTAATAGCCTGGAGAGGGTCCATGGTTATTGCCCCCCCCCCCCCCTGGCTAAAAATATCTGCCCCCAGCCACCCCAGAAAAGGCACATCTGGAAGATGCGCCTATTCTGGCACTTAGCCACTCTCTTCCCATTCCCGTGTAGCGGTGGGATATGGGGTAATGAAGGGTTTATGCCACCTTGCAATTGTAAGGTGACATTAAGCCTAATTAATAATGGAGAGGCGTCAATTATGACACCTATCCATTATTAATCCAATTGAATGAAAGGGTTAAATAAAACACAAACACATTATTTAAAATTATTTTAATGAAATAAAAACAATGGTTGTTGGAGTATTTTATTCTACGCCCAATCCAATCACTGAAGACCCTCGTTCTGTGAAAGAAAAAACATAATAAACCAACAATATACTTACCCTCCGCAGATCTGTAACGTCCAACGATGTAAATCCTTCTGAAGGGGTTAAAACATTTTGCAGCAAGGAGCTTTGCTAATGCAGGCTGCTCCTCGCTGCAAAACCCCGGGGAATGAGTCTAAATATAGATCAATGAGCTATATTTAGCTTCATTTGCGGTGAGGCGCCCTGTGCTGGCTGTTCATAGATCGTGGGAACTTGCCTAGAAAGCCTGGGAGCTTTCTAGGAAATTTCCCACGATCTATGAACATCCAGCAGAGGGCGCCTCACCGCAAATGAAGCTAAATATAGCTCATTGATCTATATTTAGACTCATTCCCCGGGGTTTTGCAGCGAGGAGCAGCCTGCATTAGCAAAGCTCCTTGCTGCAAAATGTTTTAACCCCTTCAGAAGGATTTACATCGTTGGACGTTACAGATCTGCGGAGGGTAAGTATATTGTTGGTTTATTATGTTTTTTCTTTCACAGAACGAGGGTCTTCAGTGATTGGATTGGGCGTAGAATAAAATACTCCAACAACCATTGTTTTTATTTCATTAAAATAATTTTAAATAATGTGTTTGTGTTTTATTTAACCCTTTCATTCAATTGGATTAATAATGGATAGGTGTCATAATTGACGCCTCTCCATTATTAATTAGGCTTAATGTCACCTTACAATAGCAAGGTGGCACTAACCCTTCATTACCCCATATCCCACCGCTACACGGGAATGGGAAGAGAGTGGCCAAGTGCCAGAATAGGCGCATCTTCCAGATGTGCCTTTTCTGGGGTGGCTGGGGGCAGATATTTTTAGCCAGGGGGGGGGGCAATAACCATGGACCCTCTCCAGGCTATTAATATCTGCCCTCAGTCACTGGCTTTACTACTCTGGCGGAGAAAATTGCGCGGGAGCCCACGCCAATTTTTTCCGCCATTTAACCCTTTATTTTAAGAGCTAGAACGGCCAAATTTTGCAGATACACACTACTGACATTAGTAGTGTGGAATCTGCAAAAAAAATGGAGAGAAGACATGGTTTACTGTATGTAAACCATGTCTCAAATCATGTCGGGTTTTAGGAAGGAGAAAGAAAAAGCCGGTAATTGAATTACCGGCATTCAAGCTGTATAGCACTGGAATAAATAGTAATATATATACATATATGTGTCTCACTGACATATATATATATATATATACCTATTCTATGTGTACACATTTATTCTACCTATTGGACTGTAAGCTGTCAGTGTGATTTTACTGTACACCGCACTGAATTACCGGCTTTTCTCTCTAACAGCGCTGCGTATTTCTCGCAAGTCACACTGCTTGTCCGTGTGAAATCCGTATTTTTCACGCTTCCATAGACTTTCATTGGCGTATTTCTTGCGCAGTACGGTGACAAACGCAGCATGCTGCGATTTTGTACGGCCGTAGAAAGCCGTATAATACTGATCAGTAAAATACGGCAGATAGGAGCAGGGGCATAGAGAATAATTGTGCCGTATTTTTTGCGAGTTTTACGGACGTAGTTTCTGCGCTCTTACGTCCGTAAAACTCGCAAGTGTGAAGCCGGCCTAAGAGTCAAGCTACTCTGCAGTCATATAGATGATGAATGAAGCAGAATGGTGCGCACCTCTGCTTCATTCAGAACGGGGCTGCAAAGCCCAAATATCAGGAAGGCTGGAGATCCCATCTTGAAGATAGGGAATGACTTGATTTTTAGGGAGTGACCTTTTAAGGACCCAATGCTGCAAATGTTCTTGGGGCAGTGTTCTGCACAGATGGTTTATCCGATCTTACCAGAACATCAAGATGTAGTGAATCTCAAATGCAATTAAGACAGCAATAAAGCGGAAACCCAACTAAACGATTTATTCCAGAACCTGCTCATAACCCGGACTGGTGGAAAAGATTGAATCGCTGAAATTCCACAGATTCCTTATGAGATGTTCACCATCAAGTCTTCCCCTCGCTAATCAATCATTGTGTGGATGAAATGCGCCTAATAAAATCTGTCTTTCCACAGTTCATCTGCTTCTCAACTTTAAAGCTATTCTTTGGCATTGGGTTTAATAATTGATCTAAGAGCAATATCTGTTTATGAACAAGAAGAAGCCTTAACGAGAGAACAATGCCTTTCAGAAATGTGTGCCATTTATTTTACAATTTTTCAATGACCTTTTGAAACATACAAATGAGTTGTTTTACAGGAACAGCGCCACCCTTGTTAATAGGTTGTGTTTGGTATGACAGCTCAGGTTTATCTGCATCATCCCCTTTGCGCCGTAAGAGGCTCACTGTCTCTCCCAGTGGTTGGAGGTAGGCACAGGCATGAAGTTGTTTGGTGCAAAAGAGGTGTGTGTATTACAGTCAATAAATCTTCACCTAAAGAAAAAAAACACAGTCTTTCTCTGGCAAAATGGTATTACATAAAATAAACAAATTGTCTCTCCAGAGAGGAAGAGGACAAGCGCCACCTATTGGACGTATCAATCCTAAAAGTCAATATTGACCCTCTAATGAGCCTTGTCATATAACTTAGGATAAAAGTCAAAACCAAAATCTCAGTTTGCTGACACTGTGTATTGGGGTACTGACCCTGATCAGTGCAAAGTGTGAGATCTGGTTTGGCTGGGTGAGAGGAGTCTGACTGAGACCCAAGGGGTAACATTCCTCTTTGCTGAGAGTGACATGTCAAGCCTGACATGCCAAGGTATGGAGACTTTAAAGCTTTGCAATGCTCCTCTGGGAAATATGCAAATTGTCTCTTCAGAGTGGAAGAGGACTAGAACTCTAGTTAAAACTATTGGAAGCAGCGACCCTAAAAGTCAATATCGAACCTCTAAGGAGCTTTTCCACATTACTTGGGATAAAAGCCAAAATATCAATTTGCAGACACTGTGTTACAGGGTACTGCCCCTCCTCAGTGCAAATTGATCTTGTGGTTTTGGCTTTTATCTTAAGACATGTGACAAGTCTCCTTGGAAAGTTGATATTGACTTTTAGGATTGCTACTTCCAATAGGTGACACAAAAGTTCTAGTCCTCTTCCTCTCTGAAGAGACAATTTCCCTTTTTTAAAAGTCTTCTCACCTTGGCATTTCAGGCTTGACATGTCAGTCTCCACAAGCAGAAACGTTACCCATTGGATAAAATAAACAGTCTCACATATGTAAAGGCTCACCCATTTATAAAGGTCTCCACACACATCTGCGCAGGATCACAGGTCTTTCCACCTTCCCTCACGGACTCTGAATGAGGCAACTGACCTGCTGGAACTAGAGGTATATGAACAGAAAGTTCCACCCAGCTCTTCTGGTTTTTCCTCAAACCCAGGCCCAAAATCCAGGCCAATTAAAACAATTCTCTCAGCATTATCTGTGCTGGAGCCTGTTTCTCCAGGTCCTTCATTACCAAGGCTAGCTACCTCCGTAACACATACCTCTCATCCAAGACTTGTCTGGCTGCAACCTTACAGCACACTCAGCTTGTCATGGGTCAGTTGGAGATTGCCGAGCACTGTTGGCTGATCTTTGGCACTCCCGTAGGAATGAATGAAGCAGCACTGCACATGATGAACCACCACTCCATGCACACAGGGCTCTTAAGAGCCCCGGTTCTCAGGATAGGTGGGTGTCTCAGTAGTCGGATCCCCAGCTATCGGAAAGTTATCCCCTATCTCATGGATAGAGGATAACTTCTAAACTTGAGAAGACTCCTTATAGAGGACTATCCCAGGAACTAGTTCCATTTAAGACTTTCTTATTAAATGGATGAAATAGCTGACACTTTTCAAAGGTAAAACCTTTCTTCTAAAACATCGTGTTTGTTATTTTGGCTCATTGCTTCACAAAATGTATTCTTGTATCTGCTCATAGCTTAAACATTCTGGGTCAATTCAGGATACACAGCGCATATTCAAGGCTCACTTAGCTCGCAGGTCTGACACATGATGCTTAATAAAGCCGGCCAAGAAAATGTAACAGTAGCACAGAGAATCAACTCTTGGCTACTTAATAAAAGTAAGGGAAAATGTTACAGTGCAAGGTGGGAAATACAGGACAGGCGGGGGGAGGGGAGGGGGGCTCATCCACAGTCTGATGGAACAAAGTATGTTTGGACATTTATTAGAATTGAGCTTTTATTTTTTATTCTTCTGTTAATATTTATTTTCTATGTGGCTTTTCACATTTGTGAAAAAAAATGATCTGCAGTAAATTAATGTGAAAAATGTAATTAAAATATACAATGAAATGGAATTATAAGAATTCTGCTCCCTGCAGGAAAAAAATCTAATAAAATCTTGTTGACCTTTTTCCTGTTGCGTCACTTCCCTTTGGAGCTCCCGTTGTGTTCACAGCCGCCGGTACAACATCTGGTTACCCTATTACATGCCTACCCCCTTTATTTGACTTTCTGCCTTTTTTTATACTTATCGATCTACCTTTATCTATCTAGCTCATGTACCAAACTGTGCAAATGTTTTAGGCAGGTGTGTAAAAAATGCTGCAAAGTAAGAATGGTTTCAAACATAGTAGTCTTAATATTTTATCAATTAACAAAAAGAGTAAATCAAAATTAAATCAATATATGGTGTGACCACCCTTTGCCTTCATCAAATCTTGTAAGTACACATATACTTGCCACAATTTCTGAAGGAACTTGGCAGGAGGTTCTTCCAAACATCTTGAGGAACTAACACTATTCTTCTGTAAATGTTGCTTGTGCAAATCCTTCGGTTTCTTCAACAAATTCTAGATGTTAGGTTCTTGGCTTTCTGGAGGCCTTAACATTACTTCAGTTGTCATTAATGTCATGAAGAACCATCTTCAGAGTAAAGAAGAACAAGAAGCCCTTGAAATGATGATATGGCTCCCACAGAGACCTGATCTTAAAATAATCGAGTCTGGGATTACATGAAGAGACAGAAGGATCTGCAAAAGCGACATCTAAAGATTTCTGGTCAGATCTCCAAGATGTTTGGAAAAACCTCCTGCCGAGTTCCTTCAAAACTGTGCAAGTGACAGGTGATCGAGAAGGGAGTGATGAAGGCAAAGTGGGTCATCACCAAATATTCATGAGATTTGATTTCGCTTTTGTTTATTTCACTTTATATTTTGTTAATTGCTAAAAATAAACCAACAACATCTCTATTTTTGAAAACATTCTTACTTTCTATCATTTTTTCTACACTTGCATAATACTTTTGCATAGTACTATATATATTTATCTTGGGCTATGTGAAGCACAGTGGAAAGGAAAAAAGCGAAACTTCTGCATTAGAATGATAATGTAGACATGAAAAGTTATCTTATATTATTTCTGGATAGTAAATATCAGTCATAGTGATTGTAAATTGTTTCTCCTTCATTGACAGCACCACCGACTGTTCGGATTATTCACTCGGGGTTGGCGTGTAATATAGAGGAAGAGAGATATTCAGAACGGGTGTACACAATACGGGAAGGAGAAACATTAGAGTTGACATGTCTAGTGACTGGACACCCGAGGCCACAGGTGAGTAAGAAAAATACTAAAATCTTCTAAAACATCACAAGATTCGAGCTGAGATCTTTTATTACAATATTTGCTGGTGTACATATCCAACGTGGCCACAGGTTATCTTAAGTGCCATCCATGGCTTATGGACCTCTTTTGGGAGCTTTCCAATTCATTAACTTAATATAAGATGAGTGGAATCTCCATCACTGGGATCTCAACTGATGTCTTGAGTTCTACCATGTCTCTTCGCCCTGACTCCATAAGTAAGGTGTCTGTACAGAGCATAAGCAGAGAGGTCAGAAGTCTCACCATTCCTCATCATGATTTCCTCAACACATATAACATTGTGGGTTATAGACAATTTAGTGACAAAATGTATAATTAGTGGAGAAAAGTTGAACTTGATGGACCTAAGTCTTTTTTCAAATTATGTAACTAAGTAAAGTAAGCAACCTGCATAGGGTGGCACTAAGGAGGTCACAAGTCTCATCATTCCTCATCACGATCACTCCAACAGTGAGGAGTCTCCATAGAGTGGAATTATGGTGTCCTGAGTCATACTACCCCTCTTCACCATCACTACAAAAATAAAGAGTCTGCATAGGATGGAACTCTGAAGGTCTCAGGTCTCACCATTCCTCATCACTATGACTCTTACAGTGAGCACTCTCCATAGAGTAGTAGCATGGTGGTCCTGAGTCATACCATCCCTCTTCATGATTACTTCAAAAGTAAGGAGTCTGCAGGGGGCAGAACTATGAAGGTCTCACTATTCTTCATTACCATCACTCCAACAGTGACAAGTCTCCATAGGGGAGAATTATGGAGGTGCTGAGTCATATCATTCCTCTTATAATAATAATAATCTTTATTTTTATATAGCGCTAACATATTACGCAGCGCTTTACAGTTTTTCATACATTATCATCACTGTCCCCGATGGGGCTCACAATCTAGAATCCCTATCAGTATGTCTTCACCATCACTCCAAAAGTGAGGAGTATGCATAGAATAGCACTGGTGGAGTGATGGTGAGTAGGAATGATATGACCTGTATACTTCTGTTTTATGTACATTCGTTACTGTGGAGGTGCTGTCGAATAATTATGGAAGTTCTGATGCTCACCATTCCACCTCACCATCACTCCTACAGTGGGGAATTTGCATACGTATCATGGTATGAATGTCCAGTGATTCACCATTCCTTCTCTCCATCACTCCAACAGTGAGGAGTCTGCATAGCGCAAAAGTATGGTCTCACCATTATCCCTCACCATCAAGCCAAAAGTTTGGAGTTTTCATAAGGCTAAAATATAGAGGGCCCAAGTCTCCTCATTCCAACTGTAAGGAGTCTGCAGAGAGCAGCAGTATCTAGGTCCAGAGTTTCACCATTCCTACACATCATCACATCTACATTGAGGAGTCTGCATAACGCAGAAGTATGGGTATGACCTCACCTTTCTTTCTCACCATGAATCCAAAAGTTGGATGTCTGCATAAAGCTAAAGAAGTGGTCTTAACTCTCATCATTCCTGCTCACCATCACTCCAATTGTAAGGAGTCTGCTTAGAGTAGTAATATACAGGTTCGGAGTCTCACCATTCTGTTTAATCATTAAACCAATTGTAAGGAGGGCAGAGGTATGGATATCACAAGTCTATCCATTCCTACTAACCACCTCTCCAAAAAAGGAGACTGCATAGAACGGCACTGTTGAAGTGATGATGAACAGGAATTGTATGACTCCAGACCTTCATACTTTTGCTCTATATATACTCCTCAAAAATGGAGTGACATTGAGTAATTATGGAAGACCTACCCTACTCTACTACTACCACATGTGAGTTTTGCAAACAATATGAGATTGCCCGTATGTCTCCATTACTCTTTTAGATACTTTTGGAGTCACAGCACATAGCGTTGACCACCACAATTATGATAACTGTTCGTGGTTGTTCTGGACTCAGGATCTCAATACTTATGACCCTAATATTATTCTCTATATAAGTGATTAATGTACTTTGTGGGAAAATCCCTTGTCATTGCTGCTGATTAGGGAACTTTATTTAACGGTGGCCACCACATTAGGTGAATGTTGGCCAAACCTACAAATTCTGCCAAAACTGGACAACCACCAACATTTATGATGGTGGCCCAACTGGGAAATAAGGATCAGTTTCAAAATGCCAGATGCTTTTGTTCTCAAAGAAGACAACCATCTTCTGGGTGTGTCTCCTTGACATCTATGTGTATGTGATGGGGAGAAATATCTGACAGTAGCAGCAGGGTAAGAAAAATAAAACATAACCTTTAATAATACCCTAAAAAACGTGCTAATAGCAACAATGCATAAATAGACTATTAAACAATAACTAAAGTGCAAGTGCTCCAAACCAACCATGCTCAAGATAAAAAACTGGATGGCAGCAATGCAGGGGCATGACACAGAGTGGTAATAATCAGATATGCTCCCCCTTGTTCTTATGTTCTTTTTTGTCCATTCCCCATGTTTTGAGCCAAAGGGGAAAATGGATCCTTTGCTCCTATGAGAAATCATGTCTACATAATTGGAATAGAGGAAGTAGAGGAAGTTCTGCTTTGGTAAGATCATACCAGTTTTTATCTTGAGCACGGTTGGTTGTGAGCACTTGCACTTTAGTTATTGTTTAATAGTTTATTTATGCATTCTGGCTATTAGCCCGTTTTTAGCATATTATTAAAGGTTATGTTTTAGTATTTTTATTTTTTTTTCCTACCCTGCTGCTATTTATTGATCTGTTTTTGGTGCTGAAGATCAGATCACATTCTATACAGAAGCAATTTTGTATGGATAAATATCTGACAAATAAAAAGCTATCTAGATTCTATGGCTTCATTAAAGAGAATCAGTCAGCTGGTTTTTACAATGTAATTTAAGAGGCAATGGGGCAAAGAGCTTGATTCCAGCAATGTGTCACTTGCTGGACTGCTTGGTGCAGTTTTGATAGAATGACTAACCCCGCCCATGACTATGATTGGGGCTCCCTGTGTACATTCTACATTGTCAGCCAGCTGCCAATCCGTGGGGTGGGCGGAGTTACAGAAGTTAGCTGGACTGGCTTGCTAGTGAGACCTAGTCCTCTAGTGATAATCTCCTGCTGATAAAACCCTGATTGTATTGAACTACAGCACACAGCCTAATAAATGACACATCCCTGAAATCAGGCTCTCTGCACCTAGATCATTCTACTGATTTAATAGGTACCTTCAGTGCATGGTTATTCATTAATGATCATTAGAAGTTTGGGTGCAGTAAACTGTTCATGCATCGGGGCAGGCTTGTGGGGCAGAACTGTGGTATGGTCTTCGGCTCTGCCTCTGCCCCTCAGCTGCCTCTGGTGTTCGTATCTTCATAATGTTTAAAATTTTGTACTGGCACCATCTTAGCCACGGGCGACACTTGCCCAGATTTATCTGGTTGTGGACTTCAGTATATGGCATTGATGTTGGCAAATGCACACATTGACCTTCTGCTAGTCTTCAGTTATCTGGTGCCAGTGGCGCCGCATGTGCAGATTTAGATCTCAGCATGTTATTGAGCCTAGATTTAAAACAGCGCCTTCATGCCCATACCTGTACTGACTGATCCTGATGACAAGTTATCTTTAAGTTCCTTCTCAAAGAGCAGAAATGGATGCAAGACAATGGAGGAGACAAGTGTGGGATGTTATTTGGGTACCATAGCTGGTGCATTTGCACTGGCGCCCTGTGTGGGCACAGCTGTATGTATGATGTTACTGCACTAACCCTAATGCATGTGATGTTATCCTGGATGTAAGTCCCATAGCAGCAGACAATGTGGCTGCAATCTGGTCCTTCGGGACAGAGGATGGAGCCATGCTTGGTCCCATTCCTTGTGCTAGTGGCTGATGGGATCCAGAGTTGGACTCTTCTTTACTAAGCAACTGGAAAGGACGTGGAGAGGGAAGAGCTTCCACGTTGGTTGGCATAACCCAGCTCCATTAGGGGAATAACCCATCTTGCTCTATTTTTTTTTGCAAATGTCACTAGTTGCTTTCTGGCCCTTGTATTAGGTTGCTAATTTTACTTTTAGAAGCTTGAGTATATTATTGCATTTGGTAATTATGCCCGCAGTTCTGTAATGTGTCATGTACTCTAGAAAATAAATATCTTTAGCGTTTGCCAATGTTGGCCCGTCACTGGCTCTTTGCCTTTCTCTCAGGCTCTATGTGCTGTGAATGATAAGCAGCAAACATCTTACAGAGTTTGCAAATGACAGGAAATGCCGCTGCCTCCATTGCTGCACATTAATCTGCTTATTTGGAGATAAGATCCTTTATTTAAGGCTATGTGACAACGCGGCGTCGCTGACGTCTAACATGAAAAAGGCTGACGAGTCGCGTCGTGACAGAACCTTCCATTTGCCGAAATTTTTTGTAAAACTGGTAGGAGACGAAATCTTGGTAGATTAATGAGCAATCACCGGTCTGTAGCTCAGAGTGAAGAGCAACGTGGTTTCGTTTCGTTTTTTGCGCTAATGTAGTAGATCAAAGAGAATGGAGAATTATAATGCACTTAAACCACTTTGTCTACAAAACTTAAATGAAGGATTTATTTAGAGAGGTGGAAATTATACCAGGATGAAGCAGTTTGAGTGAAGACTATCACTGTGTACGTTGAGGTTCATATACAGTACTTATGTATTCATAAAAGAGAACATTTTATCATTTCAGTGCCATTCAACAGGCTGCGTGTACTTTATGGCAGCTGCAATGAATGGGGGTGACTTGACAAATGTCTTAAATTATCATCATTTCCAAAAAAAAGTAAATATCCCTTTCTAGAGTCCAGTAGGTTTTAGGAAGATGCGTGCAGAGATGACTCTGCTAATTGTCTCTAAGTCTACACAGCAAATCTGTCAAGGAATTGAAATCCTATTGGTTGTTTTATTTATGATAAGTTTAATAAAAACTATGCAAAAATATGTTTATTTATTTTAAGGGGATTGTCGAAGACATGAAAAGTTATTAGGTCCCTTTCTTGCATCCCCAAGATTGCCACATTTATGTTCATTCTGATATGGTCTAAGAGTTTCCTTCATTCCTGTGTATAATGACTCTCAATGAAAGGAGCTAGCTCAGATAATGAACTGAGCCAGACAGACAGTGCCTTTATCATGTGCGAACCAGTAAAATAATAACACCTATATTCACTACCGATGCTGGCGCAGTTTCAGTGGTGTTGGCACGCGCTCTCTGGGGGATCATGTTATACCGTTATGTCACTTGATTCTATGCTGCCAAGCTGCCTCCTTTGGACAAATCAGAACATCCAGAGGAAGTGGCGGCTGCTGTTCTTTCACTTCCTCGAGATGTCCGAGCAGAGAAGACTGAAGATAGCACTTATTGGCCGCAATGATTGTGTGATATGACAATGTCAAACAGCCCCCTGGAAAGTCAGTGCTGACACCACTGGAATGGCGCTGGCACCAGAGTTAAGTATAGTTATTATTATTTAGCTGGGGGACACATAAGAATTCTATTGTCTGAGTAGTGGCCATTCCCTTTAAATTTAATATTAAAGGCATTATCAATTACTCGAACATATCCTTGTTAAATACTATATTCCTCAGTATAAAATAAAAATAAGAAATACTCACTTCCTGTACCGATGCCGTTCCAGCAATGTCGGCAACAAGTCTCCCAGGGCTCGAGTGACATTGTTATGCCACATTAGGTCATCCAGTCCTCAACGGACAGTAACGGGCTGCTGTTCTCACGCTTCCTTTGGACGTCTGAGGTTTGCTTGAAGGCAATGTGAATAAAGCAGTCCATCAGTTACCGGTGATTAGTTGCAGAGCTCTTGCAGAATAGCAATGTAACTCAACCACTCGGAGACCTGGTCCCAACATTTCTGGAAAGGCACCGATGGGGGGAGGCCAGAATCTGTTATTTAAATTTTACAATGGGGAATATCAAATTAAGAGGAGATTAAAGAAGAGATTGTCAGAGTAGTGGGCAACACCTTCAAAATCAATGAATTACAATCCGCAAATTAGCCAAATAATTTTGTCACCCAGGGACTTGAATTCTCATGCCTCTGTGACAAGGGTGCCAACGTGACTAGCATCAGATACTTGTGCCCATCATGAGTCTTAAAGAGGCATTCCTATCTTAGACATTTATGGTATAGTCACATGATTTCTCAAAAAGGCTCAAATTGGTTTATATAAAAATATAAACTAAAATCGATACTTGATCCCTCACAGATCCAATTTCAACCTTTACCCGGTCCTGCTGGCCTCTGCTTCTGGATGGCATCTCGACTCACCAGAAATAACAGGAAATCCATGCTCAGCGAATCACTGGAAGCAGTGCTGATCCGCCTCAGCCAGTGATTGGCTGGGAGGGGATTTCCTGACATTTAGGGTGTGTCAAGATGCAACCAGGAAGCAGAGACCAATGGGAGCCAAATAAGCATCAGAATGGGAGCTGTGACTTACCAGTCAGGGTACATATTATTTATTTTATTATTTCACACCAGTCTGAGTCCTTCTAAAAATAATTAGTATTTGTTGGAAAGCCCCTTTATTTAGCTCTGAGGCTTTTAGGGTTCAGTTTGTGCTTCCTGCAGTCTTAACCAATTTTGGCTTAAAAAAAAAAAGAACTTCTTCCAAAACTTTGTATACCACAAGGGCCCCGTACAGAAGGTGCCTTTGGAATTGTTAATCACATTTATTGCTAATTCTTATCTAACCTTCCTCTATTTCTCGGTAGTAATGCTCATGCAGCCTTTTTTTGTATCAGTAGACACTAAAACAACTACAAAAAAGCAATTACAATTTTTCGGAGATCTGCGAAAATATTTGCTGAATATGAAAATGTTTATCTATAGTATGCAGAATACAAAGGAAAATTCCTGCGTGCCGCACTAATAATTCGAGCTGTGCTGTAGTAGCAGAGTTCACACCTTATCGTGACTCCCAGACCGACTACTAGTTAATCACTCCCTTTATAAAGATATTCACAGCAAAGTTTTCCTGGCATATGCTCTATTCAACGCTGTACGTTTTACTTCTATGGGGTCTGGGGTGACCTTGCTTCAGGCTTCATGTACTGTAGTTCAGTAATAAATTGCCTCCACCCAAAAATTAAAATTGACCCTAGACTTGTAATGGCTCGGGGTTATTCATGTTCTTTGTTGTCGAGATGCCATTTGGTTTTGTTTTATCAGCTTTTAAGTTCAATAGAAAACCTAGGCCTCCATTATGGCCAATGTAATCCAATTATACTGTTACCCGATCCCTGGAACATACCCACGGGCCTTCCCTCTTACCACTTGAGTTGCAAGCCACATAATTTGGAGTTTACAAATCAAGCTAATCTATGATAATGGTCCAACTTTCTGGTATCGTACGACACAGAATGGAACATTTATTTATTAATACCAGAGTAAAAAGGGCTAGAAAAAGGGCACGACCTTTTTAGTGAAATCTTTCAATTATATCTACCTTTTCAGGAAACTATTGGAATAAACTGACTTGTGCATGTATGTGAACCATATTGCTATTTTTGGAAAACTTCCATTTTTCTAGTTTCCGCTCTGCAGGCTATGTTTACAATTTTAGTTGTCTCTGACCTAGTTGGTGGAGATAATGTCTCATTTTCATGATACACACAAACATGAGTGATTCCTGATTCTCTGTCTATCACATGGTCAAAAGTAGCAGCAACAAGGAGGACTTTAACCCCTTTACCCCCAAGGGTGGTTTGCACGTTAATGACCAGGCCAATTTTTACAATTCTGACCACTGTCCCTTTATGAGGTTATAACTCCGAAACGCTTCAACGGATCCTGGTGATTCTGACATTGTTTTCTCGTGACATATTGTACTTCATGATAGTGGTAAAATTTCTTTGATAGTACCTGCGTTTATTTGTGAAAAAAACGGAAATTTGGCGAAAATTTTGAAAATTTCGCAATTTTCAAACTTTGAATATTTATGCAATTAAATCACAGAGATATGTCACACAAAATACTTAATAAGTAACATTTCCCACATGTCTCCTTTACATCAGCATAATTTTGGAACCAATTTTTTTTTTTGTTAGGGAGTTATAAGGGTTAAAAGTTGACCAGCAATTTCTCATTTTTACAACACCATTTTTTTTTAGGGACCATGTCTCATTTGAAGTCATTTTGAGGGGTCTATATGATAGAAAATGCCCAAGTGTGACACCATTCTAAAAACTGCACCCCTCAAGGTGCTCAAAACCATATTCAAGAAGTTTATTAACCCTTCAGGTGTTTAATAGGAATTTTTGGAATGTTTAAATAAAAATGAACATTTAACTTTTTTACACAAAAAATTTACTTCAGCTCCAATTTGTTTTATTTTACCAAGGGTAACAGGAGAAATTGGACCCAAAAAGTTGTTGTCCAATTTGTCCTGAGTACGCTGATACCCCATATGTGGCAGTAAACCACTGTTTGGGCGCATGGGAGAGCTCGGAAGGGAAGGAGCGCTATTTGACTTTTCAATGCAAAATTGACAGGAATTGAGATGGGACGCCATGTTGCGTTTGGAGAGCCACTGATGTGCCTAAACATTGAAACCCCCCACAAGTGACACCATTTTGGAAAGTAGACCCCCTAAGGAACTTATCTGGATGTGTGGTGAGCACTTTGACCCACCAAGTGCTTCACAGAAGTTTATAATGCAGAACCGTAAAAATAAAAAATCATATTTTTTTCACAAAAATTATATTTTTGCCCCCAATTTTTTATTTTTCCAAGGGTAAGAGAAGAAATTGGACCTCAAAAGTTGTTGTCCAATTTGTCCTGAGTACGCTGATACCCCATATGTGGCAGTAAACCACTGTTTGGGCGCATGGGAGAGCTCGGAAGGGAAGGAGCGCAGTTTGACTTTTCAATGCAAAATTGACAGAAATTGAGATGGGACGCCATGTTGCGTTTGGAGAGCCACTGATGTGCCTAAACATTGAAACCCCCCACAAGTGACACCATTTTGGAAAGTAGACCCCCTAAGGAACTTATCTAGAGGTGTGGTGAGCACTTTGACCCACCAAGTGCTTCACAGAAGTTTATAATGCAGAACCGTAAAAATAAAAAATCATATTTTTTCACAAAAATTATATTTTTGCCCCCAATTTTTTATTTTTCCAAGGGTAAGAGAAGAAATTGGACCTCAAAAGTTGTTGTCCAATTTGTCCCGAGTACGCTGATACCCCATATGTGGCAGTAAACCACTGTTTGGGCGCATGGGAGAGCTCGGAAGGGAAGGAGCACCGTTTGACTTTTCAATGCAAAATTGACAGGAATTGAGATGGGACGCCATGTTGCGTTTGGAGAGCCACTGATGTGCCTAAACATTGAAACCCCCCACAAGTGACACCATTTTGGAAAGTAGACCCCCTAAGGAACTTATCTGGATGTGTGGTGAGCACTTTGACCCACCAAGGGCTTCACAGAAGTTTATAATGCAGAGCCATAAAAATAAAACAAAATTTTTTTCCCACAAAAATTATTTTTTAGCCCCCAGTTTTGTATTTTCCCTAGGGTAACAGGAGAAATTGGACCCCAAAAGTTGTTGTCCAATTTGTCCTGAGTACGCTGATACCCCATATGTGGGGGGGAACCACCGTTTGGGCGCATGGGAGGGTTCGGAAGGGAAGGAGCGCCATTTGGAATGCAGACTTAGATGGAATGGTCTGCAGGCGTCACATTGCGTTTGCAGAGCCCCTAATGTACCTAAACAGTAGAAACCCCCCACAAGTGACACCATTTTGGAAAGTAGACCCCCTAAGGAACTCATCTTGATGTGTTGTGAGAGCTTTGAACCCCCAAGTATTTCACTACAGTTTATAACGCAGAGCCATGCAAATAAAAAATATTTTTTTTTCCACAAAAATTATATTTTAGCCCCCAGTTTTGTATTTTTCCAAGGTTAGCAGGAGAAATTGGACCCTAAATGTTGTTGTCCAATTTGTCCTGAGTACGCTGATACCCGATATGTGGGGGGGAACCACCGTTTGGGCGCATGGGAGGGCTCGGAAGGGAAGGAGCATCATTTGGAATGCAGACTTAGATGGATTGGTCTGCAGGCGTCACATTGCGTTTGCAGAGCCCCTAATGTACCTAAACAGTAGAAACCCCCCACAAGTGACCCCATATTGGAAACTAGACCCCTCAATGAACTTATCTAGATGTGTTGTGAGAACTTTGAACCCCCAAGTGTTTCACTACAGTTTATAACGCAGAGCCGTGAAAATAAAAAATCTTTTTGTTTTCCCACAAAAATTATTTTTTAGCCCCCAGTTTTGTATTTTCCCAAGGGTAACAGGAGAAATTGGTCCACAAAAGTTGTTGTCCAATTTGTCCTGAGTACGCTGATACCCCATATGTTGGGGTAAACCCCTGTTTGGGCACACAGGAGAGCTCGGAAGGGAAGGAGCACTGTTTTACTTTTTCAACGCAGAATTGGCTGGAATTGAGATCGGACGCCATGTCGTGTTTGGAGAGCCCCTGATGTGCCGAAACAGTGGAAACCCCCCAATTATAACTGAAACCCTAATCTAAACACACCCCTAACCCTAATTCCAACGGTAACCCTAACCACACCTCTAACCCTGACACACCCCTAACCCTAATCCCAACCCTATTCCCAACTGTAAATGTAATCTAAACCCTAACCCTAACTTTAGCCCCAACCCTAACTGTAGCCCCAACCCTAACCCTAACCCTAGCCCTAACCCTAGCCCTAACCCTAGCCCTAACCCTAACCCTAACCCTAGCCCTAACCCTAGCCCTAACCCTAGCCCTAACCCTAGCCCTAGCCCTAACCCTAGCCCTAACCCTAGCCCTAGCCCTAACCCTAGCCCTAACCCTAGCCCTAACCCTAACCCTAGCCCTAGCCCTAACCCTAGCCCTAACCCTAGCCCTAACCCTAGCCCTAGCCCTAACCCTAGCCCTAACCCTAGCCCTAATGGGAAAATGGAAATAAATACATTTTTTTTTATTTTTCCCTAACTAAGGGGGTGATGAAGGGGGGTTTGATTTACTTTTATAGCGAGTTTTTTAGCGGATTTTTATGATTGGCAGCCGTCACACACTGAAAGACCCTTTTTATTGCAAAAAATATTTTTTGCAATACCACATTTTGAGAGCTATAATTTTTCCATATTTTGGTCCACAGAGTCATGTGAGGTCTTGTTTTTTGCGGGACGAGTTGACGTTTTTATTGAAAACATTTTTGGGCACGTGACATTTTTTTATCGCTTTTTATTCCGATTTTTGTGAGGAAGAATGACCAAAAGCCAGCTATTCATGAATTTCTATTGGGGGAGGCGTTTATACCGTTCCGCGTTTGGTAAAATTGATAAAGCAGTTTTATTCTTCGGGTCAGTACGATTACAGCGATACCTCATTTATATCATTTTTTTATGGTTTGGTGCTTTTATACGATAAAAACTATTTTACAGAAAAAATAATTATTTTTGCATCGCTTTATTCTCAGGACTATAACTTTTTTATTTTTTTGCTGATGATGCTGTATGGCGGCTTGTTTTTTGCGGGACAATATGACGCTTTCAGCGGTACCATGGTTATTTATATCTGTCCTTTTGATCGCGTGTTATTCCACTTTTTGTTCGGCGGTATGATAATAAAGCGTTGTTTTTTGCCTCGTTTTTTTTTTTTTTTTCTTACGGTGTTTACTGAAGGGGTTAACTAGTGGGACAGTTTTATAGGTCGGGTCGTTACGGACGCGGCGATACTAAATATGTGTACTTTTATTGGTTTTTTTTTTTTATTTAGATGAAGAAATGTATTTATGGGAATAATATTTTTTTTTTTTTTCATTATTTTGGAATATTTTTTTTTATTTTTTTTACACATTTGGAAAATTTTTTTTTTACTTTTTTACTTTGTCCCAGGGGGGGACATCACAGATCAGTGATCTGACAGTTTGCACAGCACTCTGTCAGATCACTGATCTGATAGGAGTGCAGGCTGCTTCACAGTGCCTGCTCTGAGCAGGCTCTGTGAAGCCACCTCCCTCCCTGCAGGACCCGGATCCGCGGCCATCTTGGATCCGGGGCTCGAGCAGGGAGGGAGGTGAGGAGACCCTCGCAGCAACGCGATCACATCGCGTTGCTGCGGGGGGCTCAGGGAAGCCCGCAGGGAGCCCCCTCCCTGCGCGGTGCTTCCCTGCACCGCCGGCACATCGCGATCATCTTTGATCGCGGTGTGCCAGGGGTTAATGTGCCGGGGGCGGTCCGTGACCGCTCCTGGCACATAGTGCCGGATGTCAGCTGCGATAAGCAGCTGACACCCGGCCGCGATCGGCCGCGCTCCCCCCGTGAGCGCGGCCGATCGGCTATGACGTACTATCCCGTCCAGGGTCAGATAAGCCCAGGGCACCTCGACGGGATAGTACGTCTAAGGTCACAGAGGGGTTAAATAGAATAGCTGAGCGGTGTAGCTGTGAATCCAACTCTGAAGCGAGAAACACTTACTAGAGAGCAGTAGCACACGTCTATGTGTCTACGCCCTCTTTTGTCTCACTCTGCTCTATATACATTATTAGGCAGCTGTTATTAAGAGGAGCGTGGGTCATGGGGGAGGAAACTAAGTCGCTCTCGAACGGAGAAAGAATTATTTCCCCTGGTAAGATATATTACAAAGTTTCTGTTCTATTGATTTATGCAAAGTTTGTTGGAACAATAGTGACTGACCACCCAAGAATTCCTGAACATCACAAAGCCATGTGCATGGAGCCTGTACAGAAGCTCAATGTGGTTTTGAAATTGGATAATTTTCCCAAATCTACAGAAAGTGGCCCCAAAAGGTAAAATGTCATAATATACCAAAATAATCCAGATGATATAGCCAACTATTTTCTTATAGAGATATGGAGGCACCACATGGTAGAAATGAAATCACATAGAGTCATAGAAAAGCTTCAACAGAATAATGGGGAGTCATAAAGCAGTACAAGGAGGTTATATGACTGATTAAATGGGTCCAATGTAATAGTATTATTGGCCTATCCTTATTATAGGACATAAACCCCCCAACACCCCCAACCTACTGTCTCCTTCCCCATAATCCTGTAGAATGTAAGCCCGCAAGGGCAGGGTCTTCGTCCCTCTGTATCAGTCCGTCATTGTTAGTTTGTTTACTGTAAGTGATATCTGTAACTTGTATGTAACCCCTTCTCATGTACAGCACCATGGAATCAATGGTGCTATATAAATAAATAATAATAATAATAATAAAAATAACAATAAATAAAAGATCGGTGGGGATCAACTCTCAGCAACTCCTCCAATCAGCTAAGGGTCCACTCTAGGGCATCCATGCTAGTACTGCAGCTTCTTTAATGTTTACATAGCTTTGTCTATCTGCACTCAGCAGGTTTTTCAGCATTGTTCCATGGGAGTAAATGCATAGCCATTATTAAGTATACAATGTGTAGGCAGAGAAACGTAGACAATGCTAAATAACAATGACCCACTATAAACATTAGACTTTTGTCAAGTCCATCTAAAATTGTTGGTTTTGGTGAAGATTCAAGGAACGCGGTGATTGCCAATCTCCAGTCCTTGCAGCCCCCAACAGATCATGTTTTCAAGATTTTCTTAGAATTGCACAGGTGAGAAAACCTATGGCAATTTCGGATGCCTTGATAAAATGCCACCATCTATGCAATAATAAGAAAATCTTGAAATCCTGATGAGTTGGGGGCCATGAGGATTGGAGTTTGGAAAACATTGATATAATGTGTATGGCCCACTGTAAGCTGCATTCACACATTGCACCGTGAAGCCATTTTAATTGTCATTTTTGCAGTGATTTTGGTAAATCGTGGTGTAACAATGCAACTAGGCAACACATACAATGCCTGCTAAAAGTTGAGGTCGTCAGTGGAGTACGATCATTGTGAATTTCCAAAGTCAGGATGTGAACAAGTCTCCTTTCAAAAAGTTCTCATCTGTCCCAAAAGTTTCCATTTTTGTTTTCATTCATTGTGAATCCTCCCCTTCTCCATTATAAAATCCATACGACTGAAGTCTTCCTTGACCCCAGACCTTTTACTGTACTTCCCACCGCTCCGAAAAACTTACCTTAAACCTCTATATAGAAGCTCGGCACTACGTGAATTTGACTGAAGCTTCTTCAATATGCTTGTTGACTTTTTGCCAATTAAGTTATTTGGTTCGTTGCTCTTTCCCCAAGAGCAGTCACCTTTGATAGTGATGAAGTAATCAGCTTTCTGACAATAGCAAAGAGCTTGACCCATCTGACAGCTTTGATTCAGAAAAGAGACCAAGAGGGACTGGAAGGTGACGGAGACACCACGGTAAGGCCAGAGAGCTGCCCTGCTCGGAAACTCTATAGGTTCCCCTAAGGGCAATACACCAGACGCATTGTTGGCCCACCTCTGCCTGTTCGCATTAATTCCAGCTATGTCAAGCTTCATAAAGACATCATTTTAATGGTTTGTTGTATTTTTGTCCTACAGAAAAGAGGTTTTTAGTGTTTAGTCTTTTGCCGTGTTATCTCATTCTCCACTTCTCTGTTGCTAGGAGGTATTGATTTATTTCAGCTGCTTTTACTTAAAAGTTTCTATTCCCCTCTGCATACCCACACCCATAGATTGCATCTGAAAACGCTGTCGAAAAAGAAATGACATTGACATGTAAAAGTTATTTCGTTTTCCATCAAAATGGAATTTAAGACGACCATATCTTCTGCCTAACCCTCGGAGTAGATGCTGAAAGCCGCTATAAGAGATTATATGTCTGTTTAAACAGAACCTGTCACCAGCTTTTTCTGATATAACCTACGGCCACCACCTTTCAGCCCCATGTGACTGCGTTCTAATATGCTGTATATATGTCCCCAATCCAGTCTGCAAGGCAAGAAAAATTGCTTTTATTGTACTCACCTGTTGGGTGGTCCGATCCGATGGGCGTAGCTGGTCTTGGTCTGGTGTCTCCTCTCTTCTTGCGATACCCTTCACCTTCTGGGCTTTGTGTGAATGGCGTATCCTACATCATCCACACAGTGTTCACCTTCGCGCTTCTGCACAGGCACACTTCTCTCTGCCCTGCCGAGGCCAAATTAAAGTACTGCAATGTTCCTCCGCTGGCGCCCTTTTGACCTTTCCCGGTGCATCCACAGAGCGCTACTTTACCATGTCCTAGTTAGGGCCGAGAGAAGTATGCCTACAAAGAAGTGTGAAGGTGACACTGTGTGGATGATGTAAAATGCGTCGTTCACACGAAGCGCAGAGGGAGGACTGCATCGCAAGAAGAGAGGAGGCCCCAGACCAAGACCTGCAGCGCCCCATGGACTGGACCACCCCATAGGTGAGAATAATAAAAAGTGCTTTTTTATGCCTTGAACCACAAATTGCACTCATATGTACAGCATTATAGAATGCTCTCACATGCAAGGGGGTGGCTGTAGGTTATATCAGAAAAAAACTGGTGACAGGTCCCTTTAAAGAGGTCATCCACCACTTTAACATAACTGGCCTATTCTTAAAATCGGTAATTAATGTCTGATGGTTGGGGGTGTGAAACCCTGCACCGCTACCAATCAGCTGCTCCCGGTGTCGACGGCGGCTGGAACTGTTATGGAGCTGCACAGCTCCATTAACGGAATAGTGGCCGCGGTCAGGTACTACACATCCTATTGATGTCCTATTGATTTGAATAGGGGGTGGATGTGCAGTACCCAGCCGCGGCCACTATAGAGTTGATGGAGCTGTGCAGCTCCGTAACCAAGCAGTTTCAGCTGCTACCATATATACCAATACCTTACTGTAGCTAAGGAAGATCACCTGCTGGAAAACTTCATAAAGGAGACAAAATCTGAGTGTATATATACACTGTGTATAGTAAAATCATGGTCTTCTATGAAAATGTCAGGCAAAGGCAAGTCTTCACAGGAGCACCATCATGGGAAGCATAGGACTCTCCAGCAGACCTCCCCTCAGCTTAACGTGGCAGCCCACCAGCACCCTGTCACCGTGCTGTAGGGAGCCAATGGCCATGTGGAACAGTGCCCCCTCACCAAGGCGCACTCTGTAAATGCCGCTGTCATGGATTGGCAGGATCATTTAAGTAGTTAACAGCAAAGGGTAGAGCTCAACTCCGCTCTTCCACTCTTTAGTACGAAGTTGATTCACATGAGCATGTATATAATCATCCAGAAAACTCAGGGGATATTTTTCTCACTTGTCATCCATGTACAATCCGTTTTTTACTCAGCAGCAGTAATTAATAATTTACAGTTTCCTATGTTACAGAATTGCCATGTTTCCATTAAAAATGGAGGCTAGACTGTGTCTCCGTATGGCATCCGATTTGTTTTTGTGCACCCATAGACTTGACTGGACGAGTCTCCTCTGATGTAGGAAAGCAACTACTACGATTTTTTTTTTCACAAGCGAATTCGGTCCGTGAAAAAAAAATATCACTCATCTCCACAGCACCACTGAATAACATTGGTCTGAGTGCGATCCGTCGCTCCGTCTTTTTACACACAACACTCGGAACAAAAATGCGGTAGTGTAAGCCTGGCCTGAGGCAGACAAATGACGGCTGTGTAACACAGCTATTATCTGCTGGAAAAACTTGAATCAAAGACGGGGACCCGACATATGATGTAATCATTCACCGTATGTCAGAAACGGGTTAAGCAAAAAAGATTTAAAAAAAATATATAAAACCTGGAAAATGACTTTAATTTTGCGTTGTGTATCAAAGTGACTTTCAAATAGCATTTTAGATAAACTATACTTCAAAGATCCAGCTGGAAACTATAGCTGGCCGGCTCTTCCCTGCGCTCTTAGAGCTTATGAGAGATATCTATGTATACATGAGGGAAAAACACCTGGAACGGCGCTGGGAAGAGCCGGCCACGGGTTGGTGAAGGGCTAGTCTCCTCTCTGGCTGTAGTAGCTGACAGATCTTGTAAGTAGCTTTTACCTGGCTGCAATAGCGCCATCTTATGGTTTTGGCGGCATGAGTCAGACTGCAGGTTCCCTTTCAGTGCGATAAGTAAAATGCTTTGCAGATATCACGTGAAAAGGGCATAAAGCTTTCTATAAATTCCTCTTTTCTCATCTCCTGGGTCTGAATGGCCTGACCCAGAATTATGCTATCACATGGTGGGTACCGATTCTGAAACAAATCTATGATAGCCGTGGCCACGTTTAAGAGAAAGGTCCAGGACAATCAGATATGAAAAGTGACCTTTACACTGTAAAGACCGGAGATCGATGGAGAAGTCAGCGTTCCTACAGCTGAATCTAAAAGGTAAATTCTTCTGGGTGAGTTAAATGGAAAATAACAGGGCTGAGGACACTAGGCACATCAAAATCAAATGAACCCGTTCATGACCAGACACTTAGAATGTACGCACCCACCAGCACTGCTATCAATCATGTAGTCATGGGGTGACCTCTGATCAGACCCAGACTAATGTATTCCCCTCTGAATGATTTTCTATGGATGCCCCAGTGGAGGAGCGCTGTAAAAAATGACCATGATCCTAAAAAGACACCAAATTCAAACCCTCAAAAATAAATTGGTCCTGATTCATCATTTGTGTTTTTTTCAAAGAGATTTTCTGGTCATAGGCTACAAGTCTGCAGTCAATATATGTGACTGCAGACTTGTGGATCCTTACAGTGCCCACAGTGCACTGTCAGGATTCTCTTGTGCTGGCAGATATGCATACATGCAGTCACATGCCGACTAGATGTGTGCGGCCTCATTGAACACGTCTAGTCAGAATGTGGCCAGAAGTATGCATATCGCATACCTTTTTATTATGCTTTGCTTATATGGCACAATCATATTTTGCAGCACTTTATAGACATCATCACTGTCCCCATTGGGGCTCACAATCTATATCCGTCATCTCAATAGTCTTTGGAGTGTGAGAGGAAACTGTAGGACCTGGTGCAAACTCACACAAAGAAGGGGAAAACATATAAACTCCTTGCATATGTTGTGCTCACTGGAATTTAAAACCAGAACCCCAGCACTGCAAAGCAACAGTGTTAACCACTGATCCATCTTGTTACCCATGTACATGATCACCCACTACCAGCACCGGAGAATCCTGACAGTGCGCACTGTACGTGCTGTAAGGATTCCCAAGTCTGCAGTGAAATAAAAATGACTGCAGACTTCTACAGCAAGCCTGGACAACCCCTTTAAGTCACTTGCCTTTTTTTTGTCTAGTAGTATCATTACCATTTTTGGTGCCAAATTTATCAAAATGACACATGTGGTTCATGAATTTCTTGCAAAGTCCAAAATGTGATTTTTGTTTTCTGTCTTGAACTGTATTTTCTTTTGCAACTTTGGGTACCAAAAAAATTGTGCCAAAATTTGTGCGTACTCGAACATACACTGGAAGAACGTTCGTGGACTGTAATGAATCTGTGCCAAATTTTGCAACTTACAAAGTCTCAATTGATGACTCATTCAAAAACAAAAGTGGAAAACCAAAAAAAAACTTTGAAAAAGGTGCAGATAGAATAATGAATTAGGTGAAAAAAAGGTGCAAAACACACAAAAATAGACAAAAAAAGGTGCAAAGGTAAAAATAAAATGTTTTTTTAAAAAAAAAAACCTATACAGAAATGTGCTAAAAACACAATGAAACCAGAAGAGATAAAACATATAAAATCAGCCAAGCCATATCCTAAACACCTACAAAAATGGCTGTTAAAGGGACACAGTCTGTAACTCGCATCTAAGTGACACTATATATGCTTGGTGAGTTACACTTGTGTTTGAAGGTCCGGTCCATTTTTTGGATTGCCCATTTTTGTCCTGTGTCGGGCTTTGAGGATGAGAGTCATGTTTGCCATTATGGAACACAGAAATATGATTTCAGATAGGTGGCGCTAGAGAGCCTGTTATTTCTCTGTTCCAATTATTCCATAACCCAACTTGGAAACTGTATCCCTTAGATTTTTAACTGTGGAATGTCTGGGGGTGTGGTTTAACAATGTACTGCAGATAGAGCAGTGGGGGGAGGCTTCTGCTGCAGAAAGTTGTCATACAGTCACACACAAGGGATAAAGCAAGGGAACAGAATGATCTTCTGGGAGTCTCAGAAAAGATTTATCAACTAATCAAGTTTTGTTTTCGTATTAGGCTGGAGTCACACTAGCGAGTTTTACGGACGTATGAGCGCATATAATACGTCCATAAAACTCGCCTAACAAACGTCCCAATTATTCTCTATGCCCCTGCTCCTATCTGCCGTATTTTACTGATCAGTATTATATGGCTTTCTACGGCCGTAGAAAATCGCAGCATGCTGCGTTTTTCACCGTATTGCCCAAAAAAAATGCCAATGAATGTCTATGGAAGCCCCAAAAATACTGATTACACACGGACCAGCAGTGTGACTTGCGAGAAATACGCAGCGCTGTTAGAGAGAAAAGCCGGTAATTCAGTGCGGTGTACAGTAAAATCACACTGACAGCTTCCAGTAGAATAGGTAGAATAAATGTGTACACATAGAATAGGTATATATATATATATATGTCAGTGAGACACATATATGTATATATATTATTATTTCATACAGTGCTAGATAGCTTTAAAGCCGGTAATTCAATTGCCGGCTTTTGCTATCTCCTTCCAAAACCCGACATGATATGAGACATGGTTTACATACAGTAAACCATCTCATATCCCCATTTTTTTTGCATATTCCACACTACTAATGTTAGTAGTGTGTATGTGCAAAATTTGGCCGTTCTAGCTATTAAATGAAAGGGTTAAATGGCGGAAAAAATTGGCGTGGGCTCCCGGGCAATTTTCTCCGCCAGAGTAGTAAAGCCAGTGACTGAGGGCAGATATTAATAGCCTGGAGAGGGTCCACGGTTATTGCCTCCCCCCCCCCTGGCTAAAAACATCTGCCCCCAGCCACCCCAGAAAATGCACCCCTTCAGATGGATTTACATCGTGGGACGTTACAGATCTTCGGTAGGTATGTATATTGTTGGTTTATTATTTTTACTTTGTTACAGAGCGAGGGTCTTCAGAAGGATTGAGCGTAGAATAAATAATTACAACAACCTTTGTTTTTATTTCATTAAAATATTTTTATTATTAATGTGTGTGTTTTTTTTAACCCTTTACTAGTATTGGATTAATAATGGATAGGTGTCATAATTGACGCCTCTCCATTATTAATTTGGATTAATGTCACCTTACAATAGCAAGGTGGCATTAACCCTTCATTACCCCATATCCCACCGCTACACGGGAATGGGAAGAGAGTGGCCAAGTGCCAGAATAGGCGCATCTTCCAGATGTGCCTTTTCTGGGGTGGCTGGGGGCAGATGTTTTTAGCCAGGGGGGGCAATAACCGTGGACCCTCTCCTGGCACTTATCCTCTCTCTTCCCACTCCCGAGTAGCGGTGGGATATGGGGTAATAAGGGGTTAATGTCACCTTGTTATTGTAAGGTGACATTAAGCCAGGTTAATAATGGAGAGGTGTCAATAAGACACCTATTCATTATTAATCCTATGTTCATAAAAGGTTAAAAAAACACACACATTAGTGAAAAAGTATTTTAATGAAATAAAGACACAGGGTGTTGTAATAGTTTATTAAATGCTCAATCCAATTGAAGACCCTTGTCACCTGCAACAAACTTAAAATAAAAAAACAACAATATCCCATACCTCTTCGGCGTTACAGTCAAATACCACGATGTAAATCCATCAGAAGGGGTAAATAATTTTACAAGCGAGAGCTCTGCTAATGCAGCTATTGCTCCTGCCTGTAAAAAGTGGGGAATGAATGGAAGCAGGGGAACGTAACTACCTAGACTTGCGGTGCTGCACCCCCTGCTGGCATAAACTCATATGAACTCTAGCGTGGGAATTTTTCTGAATATTTTCTCACGCTCTAGTTCATATGAGGTTATGCCAGCAGGGGGCGCAGCACCGCAAGTCTAGGTAGTTACGTTCCCCTACTTCCATTCATTCCCCACTTTTTACAGGCAGGAGCAATAGCTGCATTAGCAGAGATCCTGCTTGTAAAATTATTTAACCCCTTCTGATGGATTTACATCATGGGACTTGACAGTAACGCCGAGAGGTATGGGATATTGTTATTTTTTTATTTTAACTTTGTTTCAGGTGACAAGGGTCTTCAATTGGATTGAGCGTTTAATAAACTATTACAACACCCTGTGTCTGTATTTCATTAAAATACTTTTTTACTAATGTGTGTGTTTTTTTAACCCTTTATGAACATAGGATTAATAATGGATAG
The DNA here is from genome assembly GCF_032444005.1 of Ranitomeya imitator. Lineage (NCBI taxonomy): Eukaryota > Metazoa > Chordata > Amphibia > Anura > Dendrobatidae > Ranitomeya > Ranitomeya imitator. The sequence continues at coordinate 755,287,365 of NC_091282.1, read as the reverse complement.
GTGTCTTATTGACACCTCTCCATTATTAACCTGGCTTAATGTCACCTTACAATAGCAAGGTGACATTAACCCCTTATTACCCCATATCCCACCACTACTTGGGAGTGGGAAGAGAGTGGCCAAGTGCCAGAATAGGCGCATCTTCCAGATGTGCCTTTTCTGGGGTGGCTGGGGGCAGATATTTTTAGCCGGGGAGGGGGGGGTGCAACAACCATTGTCCCTTGCTAGGTTATTAATATCTGCCCTCAGTCACTGGCTTTCGCACTCTGGCGGAGAAAATTGCGCGGGAGCCCATGCCAGTTTTGTCCGTGATTTAACCCTTTATTTTAACAGCTAGAGCCCCCCAATTTTGCACACAGACACTTCTAACATTAGTAGTGAGGAATATGTAAAATATAAGGGATATGAAATGGTTTACTGTATGTAAACCGTGTCTCATATCCTGTCGAGTTTGATAAGGAGATAGCAAAAGCCGGCAATTGAATTACCGGCTTTTCTGATATCTAGCGCTATATGAAATATAAATATATATGTATACTGTATGTGTCTCACTGACATATATATATATATATATATACCTATACTATGTGTAGACATTAATTCTATCTGTTCTATTCTAACCTGTCAGTTTGATTTTACTGTACACCGCAATGAATTGCTGGCTTTTCTATAGAACACTGGTGCGTATTTCTCACAAGTCACACTGATGGTCGGTGTGTAATCCGTATTTTTCTCGCACCCATAGACTTGGCGTTGGCATTGGCGATTCTCGGCCGAGATATGCTGACAATCGTAGCATGCCTGGATTTCACTCAGATCCTGAATACGGCTGAGAAAACGACGGATATTAGGAGCTGCCCCATAGATTAACATTAGGCTGAGTGCTATGCAATTTTTTTATCGCATTGCACTCGTTCGTATTATGGTCTAGTTTGACTCCGGCCTTCAGGTACATTCCGGCATGGAAACCGCCTAAAAATTCTATTAAAAACATTCAAAAGAATGAATATATGCACTTCTATGTAAAAAACAATTTTTGTGCCTATGTTCAGGCTTTTCAGCATTTGGGGTTTGTAAAAATGCCAAGTGGTTAAAAAAACATGTCCATTCTTCTTGCGTTTTCCTCTCTGAAAACACTTTGCACTTACAATGAAAGACAAGCTAAAAAGATGCCCGGATGTTTTTTAGAGTCCATGATTGTGATTAAAAGCAAAATAATGGCGTACAGTCCATGCTAGAGACTGGGAAGTGCCTGTAATATCAATTTGGTGAGACCGTTTTGATTTACTTTTCATTACCCAAAGAAAAGACTGGTTTGTTATTCATTTGTGCTGAAGAAAGGACTGTTTTCAGTTTGGAGCTGTAAAGATTATGAAGGACAAAAAATATTATTTTGTTTTGATATACATACCTGGTGCCTGTGCATATCCATGTGGCTCCCATGCATCTGTAGCTCCCACAATAGCCAGTTTCTGCTCCAAAAACTCAGCAAAAAGACTCAGTGTGTACATACCTTAAGGTTATGTGCACACAACATCTTTTTCAAGCTTAAAATAAGTGCCTCAAAAAATGAACCTAATGCACAGCAATGTTAAAACGACACTGTGCAGCACATATTGTTCTGGGGGCATGAGGAAAAAGTATTTACAAAAATGAGCAAAGGAGGTAGAGAGTCAAGACCCAAAACCTATCAATGACATCAATTTATTGATGGAACTAAAGAGATCAGGGAAGAAAAATCAGAGAACTGAAAAGAAATTGGAATGGAATAACTAATGCAGATATATAATGTAATTATTTATGTATGTGTGTATATATCTGCTTGGGAGCTTTATTCATGGAACAGTGAGGGATTTTAACTAATAAAGTTACTTTATTTATATCTTGAAATACATCGAAGCAATAAATATTGTTAAGACAGAAGTGTCCTTTAAGGAAAAGCTGAAAATGCACGAAAAATGGTTGAGCAGTTATCTCCCCTTTTTTTCTAAGGCTGGAGTCACACTCAGCGTAAGACAATACGGTCTGTATATTACGGCCATAATACGCTGAAAAGTCCCCAAAATAGTGGTCCGTAGCTCCTCCGTAGGCAGGGTGTATCAGCGTATTTTGCGCATGGCATCCTCCGTATGTAATCCGTATGGCATCCGTACTGCGTGTTTTTCTCGCAGGCTTGCAAAACCAACATACCGCTATACAAGGGATCCATGTGTAAAAAAAAAAAAAAAACATATATACTGTATATATATATATATATATATATATATATATAGTCAGTAGACACATATATGTATATATATCATTACTTCATACAGCGCTAGATGGCTTTAAAGCCGGTAATTCAATTACCGGCTTTTGCTATCTCCTTCCTAAACCCGACATGATATGAGACATGGTTTACATACAGTAAACCATCTCATATCACCATTTTTTTTGCATATTCCACACTAGGGTTGAGCGACCTTCACTTTTATAGGATCGGGTCGGGTTTTACGAAACCCGACTTTTGGAAAAGTCGGGTCGAGTGAAATCGGCCGATCCTATAAAAAAGTCGGGGTCGGGGTCGGCCGAAACTCGAAACCCAATGCAGTGCATTGGGTTTCCATGGTTCCCAGGGTCTGAAGGAGCGGAAACTCTCCTTCAGGCCCTGGGATCCATATTTAAGTGTAAAATATAGAATTAAAATAAAAAATATCCTTATACTTACCCTCTGACGCGCCCTGGTACTAACCGTGAACCTTCCTTCCTTAGAATCAGCCTTCCAGGACCTTCGGTGACGTCGCGGGTGACGTCGCGGCTTGTGATTGGCCGCGCGGCCGCCCATGTGACCGCTCGCGCGGCCAATCACAAGCCGCGACGTCACCCGCGACGTCACCGAAGGTCCTGGAAGGGCTGATTCTTAGGAAGGAAGGCTGTCGGAAGGAAGCAGGGCGCTTCCGAGGGTGAGTATATACCTAATAGGAATATACTCACCCTCGGACGCGCCCTGCTTCCTTCCGACAGCCTTCCTTCCTAAGAATCAGCCCTTCCAGGACCTTCGGTGACGTCGCGGGTGACGTCGCGGCTTGTGATTGGCCGCGCGAGCGGTCACATGGGCGGCCGCGCGGCCAATCACAAGCCGCGACGTCACCGCGACGTCACGGCAAGGTCCTAGAAGCGCGGATTCGAAGGAGGAAGGCTGCCGGTTAGTACCAGGGCGCGTCAGAGGGTAAGTATTGCAATATTTTTTATTTTAATTCTATATTTTACACTTTAATCTTAATTCCGATACCAATTCCCGATATCTTAAACATATCGGGAATCGGGATCGGAATTCCGATTCCAGATTCAAAAGATCGCCGACTTCATGGCCGACCCCCCACTGGGGTCGGGTCGGGTTTCATGAAACCCGACCTTGCCAAAAGTCGGCGACTTTTGAACAATTTCGACCCGTTTCGCTCAACCCTATTCCACACTACTAATATTACTGTATGTAAACCATGTCTCATATCCTGTCACAATTGAATTACCGGATTTTCTGCTATCTAGCGCTGTATTAAATATAAATATATGTATATATGTGTCTCACTACATATATATAGACTGTATATATGTTTTTATGAATATTTGAGGCCATGGATCCATTCTATGTCCATTTTGCAAGCCGGCGAGAAAATCTCGCCGTACGGATGCCATACGGATGACACACGGATAATTTTTGCAGAAAAAAATCGCATCCTCGCATTGAATACGGATCAATGTTCAGGAAATGTTCTGCGTGTCTCGTGCCATCAAAAACGGACCATATTTTTATACGTTGTGTGTGACTCCGCCCGAAGAAGACGACTTGTGCACTTAGCCACTCTTCAAATCCTCCTCAAAAGCTTGGAGTTTCCGCTCCAAAAAGTCATCAAAAAGACTCAGTATGCACATACCCTAAACACTAAAAAAACTGAACATGTGAACGGCAAAATGTTTTTACAATGGAAATGAAAAGGAAATTTTTTTAGTGATTTTTCAGGTGTTTTTGAAGTCGACCTGCTTTAAAAAAATCCTCAAAAAACTCGGTGTGTACAAACAATTACTGCAGCTGCATCCCCCTCCTCCTCCTTCTATTTGTGTATAATTTTATTTTTTATGCTAGATGGATATTTGGTAACTGAAAATACGTATGATAATGAAATAAGATAATAATTATACATTTTTAGACATTTACAGGGAATACTAAATTATTTTATATTCAAACTTTAATCAGTAAATCTCTATGTGCCACTGATGGCCATAATAATGGTAAAAGATAAAGTAGGTACTTTCTTCAGTATAGAAAATCAAATCTGAGTAGGCCGTTAGCGGCCATATGAAACTGAATGTACATTTGGATCAAATTCAAAACCTTCTTTCTCTCCTTGCTACCAAGTTTGATTAAACACCTCTCAACCACAGATGGGGTTTTATTCCAAAGACTATAAATTCAAGCCACTTTCTGGCATTATCCCAGTCAGTAAAGTGGAAAATATAACTTTTTTCAGAACATATTGTCCCATTCTTAAGATTAGATTTTTTTTTTGTTAGAAAAATACAACAATTGATTTAAAAAACATAGCCAAAATAATAAATATAAAAATGCGTTAGAGTGTTTCCATATTTTTCCACATTTTTGGGGAATTTTTGAATTTAGCTTTAACAAGTGCATGCTTAGATAAACATATAGGGGCTGATTCATCAAAGCTTTCTCGCCAGTATAAAAGCTTTGAAAAATTGCAAAAGTTAGGAGCAACTCATAGATGCTCCAAAATGTTGCAACTTTTGGGGTTTGTACGCTTGTTTCTACCAGCTCTGCCAAAACGGGCTCAGCTGGGGTGTGACGGGGGCACAGCAGGGGCATGACGCCACAGTTCTTCTAATGTAGGACAAGCTGTGGCATTCTGGATGCCAGAATTCTCGCTCCAGTATCTCCATGAATCAGGAGTGTCTGGCTTGCCAATTCATCAGGACCAGCGTCACGTGGCCCATAGAGTCCCATTCATCAAAGCTTTTACTCCAGAAAACTGTTGAAAAAGCTTTGATAAGTCACAATGTTTTTGCGCAATGTGGAGTGTCGCGATCATTGTACAATTTTTGGCAGTTTGAAGCAGCTCTGCCAAAATGGGTGGGGATGAGAAGTCACAGATGGACAGGGCGTGGCCATCTTTTTGGACTGCAGCAATGGTAATCAAGTCGCTAATTGGAAAAGGATTTCTAGCGTGGCACAGGAGAAGATGCACCTAATTCTTAAAGAACTGGGCACCTTGTACTCTGGCAAGACTGGCGTAGAGCGGGCGTGACCTACTACAGTCTTAATTAGGCACTGATAGGGGAGCACATAGTAGATAATACACATTTTGCAATGTTTAATATACAATACTGTAGACAAAACTTTCAGGCTTTTGCAATTAAAACTGAGTATTATAGAAATCTACTCTCTGTGTCTCAGGAACTCAACCATGACCCTACCTCCTCCATCTTCTCACTGCATGTGTGTGGCTATAAGGCAACTGGATGCCGCAGGAGCTTCCCGCCACTGCTGTTTGTGCAGTAGAACAGATGATAGTGGATGGGGCTTTAGTTGATCACCAGCCAAAGATGGAAACAGTCAGCAGGAAATTAGATCCTTTAACCCCTTTCTGACATCTGATGTAATAATCCGTCCCTGTGCCCTGGGCCTACCTAACCAGGGATGGATTATTATGCAATTGCCCCAGCACGCTACATCTTGTTCCGCAAAAAACAAGCTGTCATACAGCTCCATCAGCGGAAAAATAAAAAAGGTACAGCTTTCAGAATAAAGTGATGCAAAAATAAATATTTTTGCTGAAAAATAGTTTTTATTGTATAAAACCGCCAAAACATAAAAAAAATATAAATGAGGTATCGCTGTAATCGTACTGACTCGAAGAATAAAGTTGCCTTACAATTTTACCACACATGGAACGGCATAAGCCCTCTCCCCAAAAAAATTCCTGAATTACTGTTTTTTGTTCATTCTGCCTCCCAAAATTCATAATAGAAAGCTATCAAAAAAATGTCATGTGCCCGAGAGTGGTACCAATAAAAACATCAACTCGTCCCGCAAAGAACAAGCCATCACATGACTATGTGGGCTAAAAAATGGAAAAATTACAGCTTTCAGAATATGGTGATGATAAAACTATTTTTTGCAATAAAAAGCGTTTTTTAGTGTGTGGCAGCAGCCAAACATAAAAACCCAATATAAATCTGGTATCGCTGTAATTGCACCGACTCGAACAATAAAGTCGCCTAATCGCTTATTCCGCACGAGGAATGGTGTAAAAAATAAATAAAACCAATTCTTCAACTGCTGTTGATTTTTTAATTCTGCCTCTCAAAGATCATAGTAAGGCTCGGTGCACATTTATCCTGCGCTCTGCGCTGACAGCTTACAGCGGGGTTTCCGTGTAAATCTCTGAAATATGTGGTTCAGATGGAACCTTTGCCCTATAATAAGGCAGATGGAGGTGCTGTGGATGCCGTCTGACCTGCGATCTGTTGGTGTTCATCTTTTGAGGATTGCATAAAAGTGTTATTGGCCACAGTTTTATGCACTTCTGAGAAGGACACTGCTGAACAGAGGCCAGAGGCAGAGGCGTAGCTAGGGGTTTAGCTCAGGGGGTCGAAATATCTCAGTGGTCCCTTAGCCAGGTAAACCTGATTACAACTATCGTGGCACACCCTAATTGTCGGCATAGGGGAACCTCTGCTGATGACCATGGTATTACTGAAAATAAATCTCTAGAAAAAACAGCACTGTTATTACCGCCATATGATGCTAGATACCGCTATTGCAGAACATATAGGAGATTACAGTACAATCAGGCTCGGACTGGCCTATAGGGGAACCGGGGAATCACCCGGTGGGCCCCTGTGTAGATATGAGCCCCCAACCCCACTATATGGGCAGTACTTGGCATAATTCACTAGATTTACTGTGTACAGAAAAAACTGCATATCACTCATTAACCAAACTACCCAGTTTACTCTTATATAGAAGCATAGGTAAATTTGTGAATGAGGGAAGTGTAATATTTACATGCATGTGAAAAGTGGGCTCCCCAAAGTAAATGTTACTGGTGGGCCCCTGGTACCCAGTCCGACACTGAGTACAGTTATAAATAGTGACTTACAGCTGGCTTTCTTTCTGATGGAAACATTCACTTTTCCCATCTTTTCCTTCTGGTCCAGACCGACATTACAACTTCTCCTGCCAGAACTCAACTGCAGAGATTATAACAAAGAGACATCTGACGTCTCACATTTTCAGCACAGTCCCCAATGGGACTATTCCCAACCTGCATAAACTCCTCATTCTGCTAATACCCTAATGCTGATCCGCTGCTGCCATATGTGTCCCTATTACTGCACCACAAAAACTACAAAAACAGGGCTCCTATTACTGCCCCACATAGTAATGCCACCACTGTGCCACTGTGAAAACAGTTTCCACATTTAGTCTCTAGAAAGAAATAATTCCATTTTTGGCAGTCACAAAACTCTGAGTGCCCCTATAACAATAATGCTTATTAAGTGCCCACTTAACATTTAATATTGTCCCCTGAGTCCCCAAAGTGTACAGCTCCCCTATACACAGTATGAGAGACCCATAGCTCCACTATACACAGTATATTTCCCCTACAGCTCCCCTTCACACAGTATGAAGGACCCACAGCTCCACTATACACATTATATTTCCCCTACAGCCCCCCTATACACAGTATGAAGGACCCACATCTCCACTATACACATTATATTTCCCCTACAGCTCCCCTGTACACAGTTTGAGGGACCCACAGCTCCACTATACACAGTATATTTCCCCTACAGCTCCCTATACACTGTATGAGGGACCCATAGCTCCACTATACACAGTATATTTCCCCTACAGCTCCCCTGTACACAGTATGAGGGACCCACAGCTCCACTATACACAGTATATTTCCCCTACAGCTCCCTATACACAGTATGAGGGACCCATAGCTCCACTATACACACTATATTTCCCCTACAGCTCAACTTCACACACAGTATGAAGGACCCACAGCTCCACTATACACATTATATTTCCCCTAGAGCTCCCCTGTACACAGTATGAGGGACCCACAGCTCCATTATACACAGTATATTTCCCCTACACTCCCAATACACTGTATAAGGGACCCATAGCTCCACTATACACAGTATATTTCCCCTACAGCTCCCCTATACACAGTATGTGGGACCCACAGCTTCCCTATACACAGTATGATGTGTCCACAGTTCCTCTATACATACAGGTCCTTCTCAAAAAATTAGCATATAGTGTTAAATTTCATTATTTACCATAATGTAATGATTACAATTAAACTTTCATATATTATAGATTCATTATCCACCAACTGAAATTTGTCAGGTCTTTTATTGTTTTAATACTGGTGATTTTGGCATACAACTCCTGATAACCCAAAAAACCTGTCTCAATAAATTAGCATATCAAGAAAAGGTTCTCTAAACGACCTATTACCCTAATCTTCTGAATCAACTAATTAACTCTAAACACATGCAAAATATACCTGAGGCTTTTATAAACTCCCTGCCTGGTTCATTACTCAAAACCCCCATCATGGGTAAGACTAGCGACCTGACAGATGTCAAGAAGGCCATCATTGGCACCCTCAAGCAAGAGGGTAAGACCCAGAAAGAAATTTCTCAACAAATAGGCTGTTCCCAGAGTGCTGTATCAAGGCACCTCAATGGTAAGTCTGTTGGAAGGAAACAATGTGGCAGAAAACGCTGTACAACGAGAAGAGGAGACCGGACCCTGAGGAAGATTGTGGAGAAGGACCGATTCCAGACCTTGAGGAACCTGAGGAAGCAGTGGACTGAGTCTGGTGTGGAAACATCCAGAGCCACCGTGCACAGGCGTGTGCAGGAAATGGGCTACAGGTGCCGCATTCCCCAGGTAAAGCCACTTTTGAACCATAAACAGCGGCAGAGGCGCCTGACCTGGGCTACAGAGAAGCAGCACTGGACTGTTGCTAAGTGGTCCACTCCCAAGTACTTTTTTCTGATGAAAGCAAATTTTGCATGTCATTCGGAAATCAAGGTGCCAGAGTCTGGAGGAAGACTGGGGAGAAGGAAATGCCAAAATGCCTGAAGTCCAGTGTCAAGTACCCACAGTCAGTGATGGTGTGGGGTGCCATGTCAGCTGCTGGTGTTGGTCCACTGTGTTTCATCAAGGGAAGGGTCAATGCAGCTAGCTATCAGGAGATTTTGGAGCACTTCATGCTTCCATCGGCTGAAATGCTTTATGGAGATGAAGATTTCATTTTTCAGCACGACCTGGCACCTGCTCACAGTGCCAAAACCACTGGTAAATGGTTTACTGACCATGGTATTACTGTGCTCAATTGGCCTGCCAACTCTCCTGACCTGAACCCCATAGAGAATCTGTGGGATATTGTGAAGAGAAAGTTGAGAGACGCAAGACCCAACACTCTGGATGAGCTTAAGGCCGCTATTGAAGCATCCTGGGCCTCCATAACATCTCAGCAGTGTCACAGGCTGATTGCCTCCATGCCACGCCGCATTGAAGCAGTCATTTCTGCCAAAGGATTCCCGACCAAGTATTGAGTGCATAACTGAACATTATTATTTGTTGGTTTTTTTGTTTGTTATTAAAAAACACTTTTATTTGATTGGATGGGTGAAATATGCTAATTTATTGAGACAGGTTTTTTGGGTTATCAGGAGTTGTATGCCAAAATCATCAGTATTAAAACAATAAAAGACCTGACAAATTTCAGTTGGTGGATAATGAATCTATAATATATGAAAGTTTAATTGTAATCATTACATTATGGTAAATAATGAAATTTAACACTATATGCTAATTTTTTGAGAAGGACCTGTAGTATGAAGGGCCTACAGCTGCCCTATACATAGCAGGGCGGCTCCACAGCTCTCCAATGCACAGTATGAGTGGCCCACAGCTTCCCTATACACAGTATGATGGGCCCATTGCTCCCTCAAACACAATATAATGATCCCCACAGTAACACCCACACTGTATAATGGCCTCCACACTGTCTAATGGCCCCCACAGTAGCCCCAATACTATATAATGGCATTCACACTTTATATTAACCTATATAGTAGTCTCCACACTGTATGATGACCTTTATCTGTGGAATGGTGCTCATATTAACTCTGACCCTGTATAATGGCCCCACAGTAGTCCCCACATTTTATATTGGCTCCCACAGTGTATGAGGGCCTCTCACAGTAGTCCCATATTAGCCCCCAAGCTGTATTATGGCCCCTGCATTAGCTTCCAAACTATGTAATGGCCCCAACAGTAGTTTCCAAACTGTATAATGGCCCCCACATTAGCTCCCACGCTGTATAATGGCCTCCACACTATATGAGGGCCCCTGAAATTTTATTCACATTGGACTACCGGTAATTTGATTGTGAATATAATGTAATTCTTGTTGCATATTTCTCGAGTGCCGAGTTCTACTCATACTAACATCTAATAATGTCCCCCAAGTACCCCCATGTACAGTAATAATGTCCCCTCATGTACAGCAATGTCCCCAAAGTCCCCCCATGTACAGTAATAAAGGCCCATGAGTCTCCCCATGTACAGTAATTATGGCCCCAGCTGTTATGAATAGGTAATTCAGAACCACAATGGACCTTGAAGTTCAGAGCACACAAGTGACCTGACAAAAACCACAAAACATAGGACGAGCTCTGAGACGTGGAAACTCTGCTGACCGCAATCCCTAAACCTATCAAACCACACTAGAGGTAGCCGTGGATTGCGCCTAACGCTCCCTATGCAACTCGGCACAGCCTGAGAAACTAGCTAGTCCTGAAGATAGGAAAATAAGCCTACCTTGCCTCAGAGAAATTCCCCAAAGGAAAAGGCAGCCCCCACATGTAATGACTGTGAGTTAAGATGAAAATACAAACTCAGAGATGAAATAGATTTAGCAAAGTGAGGCCCGACTTACTGAATAGACCGAGGATAGGAAAGATAGCTTTGCGGTCAACACAAAAACCTACAAACAACCACGCAGAGGGGCAAAAAGACCCTCCGCACCGACTAACGGTACGGAGGTGCTCCCTCTGCGTCTCAGAGCTTCCAGCAAGCAAGCAGAACCAAAAAAGCAAGCTGGACAGAAAATATAGCAACAAAAAGTAACACAAGCAGAACTTAGCTTATGCTGAGCAGATAGGCCACAGGAACGATCCAGGAGGAAGCAAGACCAATACTAGAACATTGACTGGAGGCCAGGATCAAAGCACTAGGTGGAGTTAAATAGAGCAGCACCTAACGACTTAACCTCATCACCTGAGGAAGGAAACTCAGAAGCCGCAGTACCACTCGTGACCACAGGAGGGAGCTTGATCACAGAATTCACAACAGTACCCCCCCCTTGAGGATGGGTCACCAGGATGAGCCATATGAAAGGCACGAACAAGATCGGCAGCATGGACATCAGAGGCAAAGACCCAGGAATTATCTTCCTGACCATAACCCTTCCACTTAACCAGATACTGGAGTTTCCGTCTCGAAACACGAGAATCCAAAATCTTCTCCACTATATACTCCAACTCCCCCTCCACCAAAACCGGGGCAGGAGGATCAACAGATGGAACCACAGGCGCCACGTATCTCCACAACAATGACCTATGGAATACGTTATGGATGGAAAAAGAATCTGGAAGGGTCAAACGAAAAGACACAGGATTAAGAACCTCAGAAATCCTATACGGGCCAATGAAATGAGGCTTAAACTTAGGAGAGGAAACCTTCATAGGAACATAACGAGATGACAACCAAACCAAATCCCCAACACGAAGTCGGGGACCCACACAGCGTCTGCGATTAGCGAAACGTTGAGCCTTCTCCTGGGACAAGGTCAAATTGTCCACTACATGAGTCCAAATCCGCTGCAACTTGTCCACCACAGTATCCACACCAGGACAGTCCGAAGACTCAACCTGCCCTGAAGAGAAACGAGGATGGAACCCAGAATTGCAGAAAAACGGTGAAACCAAGGTAGCAGAGCTGGCCCGATTATTAAGAGCGAACTCAGCCAACGGCAAAAAGGACACCCAATCATCCTGATCAGCAGAAACAAAACATCTCAGATATGTTTCCAAGGTCTGATTGGTTCGTTCAGTCTGGCCATTTGTCTGAGGATGGAAAGCCGAGGAAAAAGACAAATCAATGCCTATCCTAGCACAAAAGGCTCGCCAAAACCTCGACACAAACTGGGAACCTCTGTCAGAAACGATGTTCTCTGGAATGCCATGTAAACGAACCACATGCTGGAAGAACAATGGCACCAAATCAGAGGAGGAAGGTAATTTAGACAAGGGTACCAAATGGATCATCTTAGAGAAGCGATCACAAACTACCCAAATGACCGACATTTTTTGAGAGACGGGGAGATCCGAAATAAAATCCATAGAGATATGTGTCCAAGGCCTCTTCGGGATCGGCAAGGGCAAAAGCAACCCACTGGCACGAGAACAGCAGGGCTTAGCCCGAGCACAAATCCCACAGGACTGCACAAAAGAACGCACATCCCGCGACAGAGACGGCCACCAAAAGGATCTAGCCACCAAATATCTGGTACCAAAGATTCCAGGATGACCAGCCAACACCGAACAATGAACCTCAGAGATAACTTTATTCGTCCACCTATCAGGGACAAACAGTTTCTCTGCTGGGCAACGATCAGGTTTATTAGCCTGAAATTTTTGCAGCACCCGCCGCAAATCAGGGGAGATGGCAGACACAATTACTCCCTCTTTGAGAATACCCGCCGGCTCAGGCAAACCCGGAGAGTCGGGCACAAAACTCCTAGACAGGGCATCCGCCTTCACATTTTTAGAGCCCGGAAGGTACGAAACCACAAAGTCAAAACGGGAGAAAAACAGCGACCAACGAGCCTGTCTAGGATTCAACCGTTTGGCAGACTCGAGATAAGTCAAGTTCTTGTGATCAGTCAAGACCACCACGCGATGCTTAGCTCCTTCAAGCCAATGACGCCACTCCTCGAATGCCCACTTCATGGCCAGCAACTCTCGATTGCCAACATCATAATTTCGCTCAGCAGGCGAAAACTTCCTGGAAAAGAAGGCGCATTGCTTCATCACCGAGCAATCAGCACCTCTTTGCGACAAAACAGCCCCCGCTCCAATTTCAGAAGCATCAACCTCAACCTGGAACGGAAGCGAAACATCTGATTGACACAACACAGGGGCAGAAGAAAAACGACGCTTTAACTCTTGAAAAGCTTCCACAGCAGCAGAAGACCAATTGACCACATCAGCACCCTTCTTGGTCAAATCGGTCAATGGTTTAGCAATACTAGAAAAATTACAGATGAAGCGACGATAAAAATTAGCAAAGCCAAGGAACTTTTGCAGACTCTTCAGAGATGTCGGCTGAGTCCAATCATAAATGGCCTGGACCTTAACAGGGTCCATCTCAATAGTAGAAGGGGAAAAAATGAACCCCAAAAATGAAACCTTCTGAACACCAAAGAGACACTTTGATCCCTTCACAAACAAAGAATTAGCACGCAGGACCTGGAACACCATTCTAACCTGCTTCACATGAGACTCCCAATCATCCGAGAAGAGCAAAATATCATCCAAGTATACAATCAGGAATTTATCCAGGTACTCTCGGAAGATGTCATGCATAAAGGACTGAAATACTGATGGAGCATTGGCAAGTCCGAATGGCATAACTAGGTACTCAAAATGGCCCTCGGGTGTATTAAATGCAGTTTTCCATTCATCGCCCCGTTTAATACGCACAAGATTATATGCACCACGAAGATCTATCTTGGTGAACCAACTAGCCCCCTTAATCCGAGCAAACAAATCAGATAGCAGCGGCAAGGGGTACTGAAATTTGACCGTGATTTTATTTAGAAGGCGGTAATCAATACAAGGTCTCAGCGAACCATCCTTCTTGGCCACAAAAAAGAACCCTGCTCCCAATGGCGATGACGACGGCCGAATATGACCCTTCTCCAAGGATTCTTTTACATAACTCCGCATAGCGGCGTGCTCAGGTACAGATAAATTAAACAGTCGACCCTTAGGAAACTTACCACCAGGAATCAACTCGATAGCACAATCACAATCCCTATGCGGAGGTAGGGCATTGGACTTGGGCTCATCGAATACATCCCGGTAATCAGACAAGAACTCTGGGACCTCAGAAGGGGTGGATGATGAGATAGACAGAAATGGAACATCACCATGTACCCCCTGACAACCCCAGCTGGACACAGACATTGATTTCCAATCTAATACTGGGTTATGGACTTGTAGCCATGGCAACCCCAACACGACCACATCATGCAGATTTTGCAACACCAGAAAGCGAATATCCTCTTGGTGCGCAGGAGCCATGCACATGGTCAGCTGGGTCCAATACTGAGGCTTATTCTTGGCCAAAGGCGTAGCATCAATTCCTCTCAATGGAATAAGACACTGCAAGGGCTCCAAGACAAACCCACAGCGCCTAGCAAACTCCAAGTCCATCAAATTCAGGGCAGCGCCTGAATCCACAAATGCCATGACAGAATAGGAAGACAAAGAGCAGATCAAAGTAACGGACAAAAGAAATTTCGACTGTACCGTACCAATGGTGGCAGACTTAGCGAACCGCTTAGTGCGCTTAGGACAATCGGAGATAGCATGAGTGGAATCACCACAGTAGAAACACAGCCCATTCTGACGTCTGTGTTCCTGCCTTTCAGCTCTGGTCAAAGTCCTATCGCACTGCATAGGCTCAGGTTTATGCTCAGATAATACTGCCAAATGGTGCACAGATTTACGCTCACGCAAGCGTCGACTGATCTGAATGGCCAAAGACATAGACTCATTCAGACCAGCAGGCATAGGAAATCCCACCATGACATCCTTAAGGGCTTCAGAGAGACCCTTTCTGAAGATTGCTGCCAAAGCACATTCATTCCATTGAGTGAGCACAGACCACTTTCTAAACTTCTGACAATAAATCTCTATCTCATCCTGACCCTGACACAGAGCCAGCAAATTTTTCTCTGCCTGATCCACTGAATTAGGTTCATCGTACAGTAATCCGAGCGCCAGAAAAAACGCATCAATATTACATAATGCAGGATCTCCTGGCGCAAGGGAAAATGCCCAGTCTTGAGGGTCGCCACGTAATAAAGAAATAATAATCTTAACTTGTTGAACTGGGTCACCAGAGGAGCGAGGTTTCAACGCCAGAAACAGTTTGCAATTATTTTTGAAACTCAGAAATTTAGCTCTATCTCCAGAAAACAAATCAGGAATAGGAATTCTTGGTTCTAACATAGAATTCTGAGCCACAAAGTCTTGAATATTTTGTACTCTTGCAGTGAGAAGATCCACACATGAAGACAGACCTTTAATGTCCATCACCACACCTGTGTCCTGAACCACCCAAATGTCTAGGGGAAAAAAAGGCAAAACACAGTGCAAAGAAAAAAAAATGGTCTCAGAACTTCTTTTTTCCCTCTATTGAGAAGCATAGTACTTTAGGCCTCCAGTACTGTTATGAATAGGTAATTCAGAACCACAATGGACCTTGAAGTTCAGAGCACACAAGTGACCTGACAAAAACCACAAAACATAGAACGAGCTCTGAGACGTGGAAACTCTGCTGACCGCAATCCCTAAACCTATCAAACCACACTAGAGGTAGCCGTGGATTGCGCCTAACGCTCCCTATGCAACTCGGCACAGCCTGAGAAACTAGCTAGTCCTGAAGATAGGAAAATAAGCCTACCTTGCCTCAGAGAAATTCCCCAAAGGAAAAGGCAGCCCCCCACATGTAATGACTGTGAGTTAGGATGAAAATACAAACTCAGAGCAAAGTGAGGCCCAACTTACTGAATAGACCGAGGATAGGAAAGATAGCTTTGCGGTCAACACAAAAACCTACAAACAACCACGCAGAGGGGCAAAAAGACCCTCCGCACCGACTAACGGTATGGAGGTGCTCCCTCTGCATCTCAGAGCTTCCAGCAAGCAAGCAGAACCAAAAAAGCAAGCTGGACAGAAAATATAGCAACAAAAAGTAACACAAGCAGAACTTAGCTTATGCTGAGCAGACAGGCCACAGGAACGATCCAGGAGGAAGCAAGACCAATACTAGAACATTGACTGGAGGCCAGGATCAAAGCACTAGGTGGAGTTAAATAGAGCAGCACCTAACGACTTAACCTCATCACCTGAGGAAGGAAACTCAGAAGCCGCAGTACCACTCGTGACCACAGGAGGGAGCTTGATCACAGAATTCACAACACCCAGCATCAGTGATTTGAACAGGCGGTCATGTGACTTCAGGTATACAACTTGCAGTCTGTGTCGACTACACTCTTTCGGCTTCTCTCAATTCTTTTTTATTGAAAGACACCAAAACTATCTAGTAGGCACATGCAAATAGCAAACATTAGCTTACATGACCACCTGATCACACCTGATCGGATTCATGGCAGTAGGCGCACTGCACCTTGTCATGATATCGCAGTCTGCGGTCACTTAGATTGACTGCAGACTTTTATCCCAAGCCTGGACTACCCCTTTAAAGGGAACCTGACAGGTGATACAGGCTGCTCAAGCTATGTGCAGTGTGTATCAGCACCCTCTGTAGTATCTCTCCAGGTATGTTTGTCTCTGTAAAGCTGCAGCGTTTCAGAGAAAAACATACTAATAGCTGCTGGGGATCGAGTGGCAATGTGCACTAGTCCTACAGACAGGTCCCCGGTACTTCTCCCCACCTGCTGACAGTGCGGTGCTGTGCACTTGTCCTACAGACTGGTCCCTGGCGGCCTCTCCCTGCCTGCTGACAGTGACTGACAACTCTGCTATGTGCGCATGAAGGAAGACACTTGTCAGTCACTGTCAGAGGGCGAGGAGAAGTCGCCGGGGACCTGTTTGTAGGACTAGTGCACAGCGCCGCTCGCTTCCCAGCAGCTATTAGTATGTTTTTCAATGAAGCACTGCAGCTTTAGGGTATGTGCAGATGTTACAGTAATTGGCAGTGCTTTGGACACAGCACATGTCCGCTGTGTCCAATGCACTTCCCCTATTGAACGCAGGTGATTCCGCATGGGATCACTGAACCCAATATATTGTACGGGTGATATTTATCTTGCGGAGACTCACATCTCCACTGTTAGAAGTCGAGTTCCCGACGCTGCACAGGGGAATCTCGAACCATGTCTGCTGCGGTCTCCCATTCTGCATCAGCCGCAGTGGAGCCTGCTAAGCAGAGACGTCGGTCCCAGTGTCTCACTGAATCTGATACTGTGCAAAGGGTTACTGCTGCCTCTCCAGGCTCTACTATTGTACCCTGCACTGATCTGCGGTGAGCAGGCTTTTCTGGGACTAAGTCCTGCTTTGCACACACTGAGCATGCCCAGAGTAAGATCTCTCAGTGGAGATCAAGGGTCACATGCTCAGGTACTGCAGCAACTTCCATTGGTCCTCCAGGAAGGTCCTGTACCTGATCAAGTTCTGTGGCAGCCTTCCATTGGTCCTTCTTGGAAGGTCCTGTAGGTGCTACAGCTATAAAAGGTTCTCATGACCGCATGGCCATGTGCAAGTATCAAATATGTACGAGCTCAGCGCCAGTGTGGTCGTGTGTGTGGTCAGGGACCCGGCTGAAATAAGCCCCTAGAATGCTGGCACCTCCGGCGAGGAGTTTTGTGTATGCAGTCAGAGACCCGGCTGAAATAAGCCATTAGAATTCCGGCTCCACCGGAGAGGAGCTGCGTGTTGGTTGGACTGCATGACCACTGTCGGCTCTACACAGTAGCTGTGTCCCCTGTGAGCTAAACAGGGCACAGCGTTCTCTTTACTATGGGCTCTGTGAAGTAACAGAGTTCGTTTGTACTAATTTGCTTCGCTGCCTTGCTTAGCAGCAGGTTCTTTCCTGCACGGTGGACCCCGGGTTGCGAACGCACTTATCTCAGCTAATAAACATATTCGGTGCGTTCCGCCAACCCTAACATCCACAAGATAAATAAACATGCTGCAGTCTGAAAAGACGCGCCGCATATCTGTCTCCACAGGTAAGCCACGGGTGTCGCAGACGTCCGTGCACGCATAGTGGACATGGGGTTTCTTGAAATCCCATCTACTATGCTGTAACATCTGGATGAAGCACAAGTACACAGCGTCCAACCGCAGCGTTTACTGACCGTGTGCACCTACCCTCACAGAGACAAACATGTCCACCTGGTACACTACAGCTGATGCTGATAGACACTGTGCAAACCATGAGAGGCCTGTATCACCAGTCAGGAGACCTTTAATAATTTTATTTATAACAATAATAAGTCACTTACTATAACAGTATTACATATAATGCAGCTCACGCCGTGGTTACTGCATGGGGGCTTGTTATACTATCAGGATGGGGCTTATAATAAGACCCTGGCTGTAACAATAATAAGCCCCCTATCTCCACATCAGCCCACCAAACAGCACTTATTACATGTGATGGAGTGCAGAGCACTAAACACTATTATAGTAAGTATAATAATAAGGACCCCTGCCCTGTCCTTTGTCCACCACCCCTTCAGTCCCCACCCTGCTCCATGCTCTCACATTCACCCCACAATGACCTTTACCTGAATTTAATTGGCCTAATACATTCTGGACCCCTCAGATAAAGTTTGCAGGCAGACAGTTCATGGAGGGCACCTGCAATTTCAGATCCAATTGCTGCAGGCGAAGAGCAGGAGATGAGGTCAGACATGGCCAGGCAGTATCTGAGGTCAATCAAGGGAGAGCACTAGGATCCAGGGGAGCTCCTCCATGCATGAACAAAAGCACCAGGAGTGGAGCTCAGCTTAGGCTGGGTTCACATTGCGTTCATGGTGTCCGTTAGACGGACTACGTTACACAGCAGCATAACGTGGTGTAACGTAGTCCGGTAAGGCTGCCATTGAATGCAATGTCGGACGCATCGCTAGCACACATGCACAATGGGCATGCGCTAGCCATGTGCCGTCATTGAGTGACGGACCCTGAGACGCGGGCTGCAGTGTTTCCGGGTCCGTCACTGCTAGCGCAGATAGAGCTAGCAGATGCTCTATCTGCGCTAGCATGCTGCCATAATGACACTTGCGTTGACAGCAGCCCGTTAACGTATGTGTTTATCGGGCTGCTATTAACGCAATGTGAACCCAGCCTTACTGCAGCACTGACAGTGGAGCCTGTCAGGAACTTATCAGGTGAGCTCCGGCCACACATTACACTGCACTGAGGACTCTCTCAATGTGCCAGCCTGTGTGTAGCCTCTCAGAAAGGGGAGCAGGCCATTTGCTGTGCTCTCCCTCAGTGCTGCCTGATAACAGAAGCTGCCATGGGTGTGGGTGGGCCCCTTAATGACACTGGGCCCGGGGCGACGGCCCTCTCTGCCCCCCCAGTAGCTATGCTACTGGCCAGACGGAGTCCACAGTAACTCTGCTGCCTCATTATAGTGAATGAATCCCTCAGGTTTTCATCTGAAATACTTCACTCAGAAATTTAGATAGAAACGCCAAAGTAAGTGGTCAGTGTAAAGCACAGGATAAATGTGATCCCAAATATTATGTAAAATGTTCCCAACAAAGGCTTCAACGCAATCCACAAAAGAAGCAAGTCTCCACTCATATCCATTATCTGTTAACAAAAATATTGGGGGCTTCCACGTTACTGGTAGTACAAAGGCTCTGGAAAAGCAAAATGGCTCCATAACCTTCCAAAAGAAATTCAGCTAATTCTGCTTTCCCAAATCCAAATGCCATGTCCATTCCGAGCCCCATAGTGTACCTAAACCACATATTGCATCCACATGCATAATTGGGGCTACTGTCGGAGCCATTAGACAGTGTGGAGGCCATTATATAGTATGGGTGTTACTGTGGGGGTCATTATATTGTGATTGAGAGAGCAGTGTGCCCATCATACTGTGTATAGGTAAGCTGTGGGCCACTCATAATGTGCATAGGAGAGCTGTGGAGCCACCCTGCTATGTATAGGGCAGCCGTAGGCCCTTCATACTATGCATAGAGGAACTGTGGACCCATCATACATGGAGGACAGTATGTGAGGGAGAAAATAACATGGAGGACAGTCTGTGAGGGAGAGAATAACATGGAGGACAGTGTGTGAGGGCGAGAATAAAATGGAGGACAGTCTGTGAGGGAGAGAATAACATGGAGGACAGTGTGTGAGGGAGAGAATAACATGGAGGACAGTCTGTGAGGGAGAGGATAACATGGAGGACAGTCTGTGAGGGAGAGAATAACATGGAGGTCAGTCTGTGAGGGTGAGAATAACATGAAGGACAGTCTGTGGGGGAGAGAATAACATGGAGAACAGTGTGTGAGGGAAGAATAACATGGAGGACAGTCTGTGAGGGAGAGAATAACATGGAGGACAGTCTGTGAGGGAAAAAATAACATGGAGGACAGTCTGTGAGGGAGAGAATAACATGGAGGACAGTCTGTGAAGGAGAGAATAACATGGAGGACAGTATGTGAGGGAGAGAATAACATGGAGGACAGTCTGTGAGGGAGAGAATAACATGGAGGACAGTGTGTGAGGGAGAGAATAACATGGAAGACAGTCCGTGAGGGAGAGAACAACATGGAGGACAGTGTGTAAGGGAGAGAATAAATTTTTTTCCCGTTTTTAAGTTTATCATACGGTAAAATAAATGGTGTCTTTGAAAACTATAAGTCATCCTGTAGAAAACAAGCTGTCATACAGCGATAGATGACTAATAACGTTTTGACTCTTAAAATAAAGACAGGAGAAAAAAATGGCAGTGTGTCCAATGGGTTAAAACATAAATGTAAGCACCAATGTTTAAATGAATACTAGATGGTGGCCCAATTCTAACACATTGGGTATCTACTATATAATCATCTACTTCTGTCTCTTTGTCTGTAAAATCCCACGTCGCTGATTGGTCTCACCAGCTGCCCGCGACCAATCAGCGACAGGCGCAGTCCGGCCGCGAATTGGCACGGGATTTGAACAACGCTTCATTGATTGGTCGCGGCAGGCCGGCCACGACCAATCAGCGATATTGGTGCGGGATTTAAACCCCGCTGTGCTGATTGGTCGCGCCTGGCCGGCTGCAACCAATTAGTGATATTGGCGCGGGATTTAAACACCGCTTCACTGAAAATGTATATATTTTACCCGGAAAAACCTGTGTAATCATTGTATTATTCTTAAATCTTCATAAATAAACTACATACATATTCTAGAATGCCCGATGCGTTAGAATCGGGCCACCATCGTTTATAATAAATAATCAAATATTAATAGACAGTTGAAAATAGTGGAGCACATTTGATGAGTATTTACAATATAAAAATCAAATAGACCAAAAATATTCAGTAGAAAAGCCAAAGTGCCAAAATACATATATGTTATGCCAATAAATAGCTAAAATATATACAGTTAGGTCCATATATATTTGGACAGATACAATATTTTTCTAATTTTGGTTATAGATATTGCCACAATGAATTTTAAACAAAACAATTCAGATGCAGTTGAAGTTCAGACTTTCAGCTTTCATTTGAGGGTATCCACATTAAAATTGGATGAAGGGTTTAGGAGTTTCAGCTACTTAAAGGGAGGGTGCCGTGATTTTAGTTTTTGTATTAATAATTATTGATTATATAATCAATTATTTTTAATACAAAAGTAAATGTAGTACTTTAATACTTTTTTATTTATTCATTTTTACTTTTGCCACTGGAGGCCGCCATTTTCATTAGTGTGGGTGTGAGTGTCTGGGAACGACACTTGCACACCTCACTTACGGCAGCCATGGGCATAGGAGCCAACAGTCGGGCTCCGACCGCTCCTCCTGCCTCTCAGCTGTGACTTGGGCACGCCCCCTGGGCTGCTACGTCACAGCTGTAAGAGGAGATCGCGGCCATTTTGTTTTTTGTTTTCCTCTGTCATCGCTGCGATCATAGCAGGAGCTGCCAGGGAGAAGCTGCTGCTGGGAAGAGAGGTTCGAGGTGAGTATCTGCAGCCAGGAGCTGTGATTGCAGCCTGTACTTAGTATTACAGCACAGGCTGCAATCACTGCTCACTGCCGACCTGTTCAGAGCAGAGAGATCGTCACACTGCTCTGCCCTGAACATGATTCAGCACTTCCTGGGAGAGGACTGAAGGTAAGTACAGAGTTTTTATTTTCTTATGCATCTACCACTGCTACCAGCCCCTATATACCACTGCTACTAGCCCCTATATACCACTGCTACTAGCCCCTATATACCACTGCTACCTGCCCCTATATACCACTGCTACCTGCTCCTATATACCACTGCTACCTGCCCCTATATACCACTGCTACCTGCTCCTATATACCACTGCTACTAGCCCCTATATACCACTGCTACCTGCTCCTATATACCACTGCTACCTGCCCCTATATACCACTGCTACCTGCTCCTATATACCACTGCTACTAGCCCCTATATACCACTGCTACCTGCTCCTATATACCACTGCTACCTGCTCCTATATACCAATACCACTGCTACCTGCCCCTATATACCACTGCTACCAGCCCCTATATACCACTGCTACCTGCCCCTATATACCACTGCTACTAGCCCCTATATACCACTGCTACTAGCCCCTATATACCACTGCTACTAGCCCCTATATACCACTGCTACCTGCTCCTATATACCACTGCTACCTGCCCCTATATACCACTGCTACCTGCTCCTATATACCACTGCTACCTGCTCCTATATACCACTGCTACTAGCCCCTATATACCACTGCTACCTGCTCCTATATACCACTGCTACCTGCCCCTATATACCACTGCTACCTGCCCCTATATACCACTGCTACCTGCTCCTATATACCACTGCTACCAGCCCCTATATACCATTGCTACTAGCCCCTATATACCACTGCTACTAGCCCCTATATACCACTGCTACTAGCCCCTATATACCACTGCTACTAGCCCCTATATACCACTGCTACTAGCCCCTATATACCACTGCTACTAGCCCCTATATACCACTGCTACTAGCCCCTATATACCACTGCTACCAGCCCCTATATACCACTGCTACTAGCCCCTATATACCACTGCTACCAGCCCCTATATACCACTGCTGCTAGCCCCTATATACCACTGCTACTAGCCCCTATATACCACTGCTACCAGCCACTATATACCACTGCTACCTGCCCCTATATACCACTGCTACCAGCCACTATATACCACTGCTACCTGCCCCTATATACCACTGCTACCTGCCCCTATATACCACTGCTACCTGCCCCTATATACCACTGCTACCTGCCCCTATATACCACCGCTACCTGCCTCTGTGTACCACCGCTACCTGCCTCTGTATACCACCGCTACCTGCCTCTGTATACCACCGCTACCTGCCTCTGTATACCACCTACCACTGCTGCCTGCCTCTATATACCATCTACCACTGCTGCCTGTCTCTATGTACCATCTACCACTGCTGCCTGCCTCTATATACCATCTACGACTGCTGCCTGCCTCTATATACCATCTACGACTGCTGCCTGCCTCTATATACCACCCACCACTGCTGCCTGCCTCTATATACCATCTACCACTGCTGCCTGCCTCTATATACCATCTACCACTGCTACCTCTGTCCTGTGTAGCTAATCTAGTCTTGTGTAGCTAATCCTGTCCTGTGTACAGTATCACACAAGATAGGATTAGATACACGGCGCAGCACAGTATCACACAGGACAGGATTAGATACACGGCTTAGCAGTCAGTATCTAATCCTCTCCTATGCACTCCTCTCCCCCCTGCGTGTCTTTCCCCATTGTGGTTTATTATTTTTGTTGTGGGAGATGAGGGAGTCGAGGATTATGCGTTCGGTATGGTATAAAAAAGATTAATAAAGGACTTTATTCTGGCCGAGTCTTTATTTACAATACATGTGAGATCTATGTGGCGGCATTATGGGTGATCTATATGGCGGTATTATGTGAGAAGCATATGGTGGTATGTGAGAACACTGGCGGTATTATGTGTGATCTATATGGTGGTATGTGAGAACACTGGCGGTATTATGTGTGATCTATATGGCGGTATGTGAGAACACTGGCGGTATTATGTGTGATCTATATGGCGGTATGTGAGAACACTGGCGGTATTATGTGTGATCTATAAGGCGGTATGTGAGAACACTGGCGGTATTATGTGTGATCTATATGGTGGTATTATGTGAGAACTGTATGACAGTATTGTGTGATCTATTTGATAGTATTGTGTGTGATCTATATGGCGGTATTATGCGAGAACACTATGGCAGTATTATCTTCAGAAAGCGGACCCATTCTATGGTGGTTCTGGCTGAGCACCTGCACGCGGGTCTGGGGTAATAGAGGGTAAAGCATGACCTCCAGTTAGGTGCAGTCAGGGCTGGTGAGGCAGCTGAAGAGAGGGGTCTCATTTTTATCGTTACTATATGGCTACATTTCCTTCCCAGCGTCACCCCGGACTGCGCCTGTCGCCTCGCTTTCACACATTGCCAGGACAGGATGGAGAAGACAGGATCTGAGGAGGGGAATGGGGTCTGCATGCAAAGTCTGGATCCGACAAGGCCATCAATCCGCAGAAATGTTTCCTGGATTTCTGTGGAGCAGACGGTCCATCCATGTGTATAAAAGACACTCCTATATACCACTGCTACCTGCCCCTATATACCACTGCTACCTGCCCCTATATACCACTGCTACCTGCTCCTATATACCACTGCTACCAGCCCCTATATACCATTGCTACTAGCCCTATGTAGCTCTATGTACAATCCCTGGCTGCTCCGCGCACCAAACAGGGGACCCCTATAGACCAGCACACTGCTCTCCTGAAATACTCTGTGCTGCTGTCACCCTGCTCCCTCCACCACATATCTCCCAGAATGCTTTTGCTGCCTGCCATCCTTGGTGACTGTCTACTTGTCAGTATAAGGCTGCCTTCACACTATCATTATTTGGTCAGTATTTTACCTCAGTATTTGTAGCCAAAACCAGGAGTGGGTGATAAATGCAGAAGTGGTGCATATGTTTCTATTATACTTTTCCTCTATTTGTTCCACTCCTGGTTTTGGCTTATAAATACTGAGGTAAAATACTGACCAAATACTGCTAGTGTGACGGCAGCCATACTCTGCAGTCACCAACAAAATGGCTGCTCACTGGGTTCCTGAATATCATCCTCTCTAATCCCTTAGCAAACACCCATAAGGAGAGGAGACATCACACACGTCAGCAGACTCCGCCCATAATTACTGCAGTGCAGTAATGTGAGCTATTTGTACACTAGGTTTTTCTGAAATTTCAGCAGCTGCTCCCCCTAGTGTTGAAAAGTGGAAATTCCAAAACTTTTCAAATTATTTTTCATATTT
This sequence comes from Ranitomeya imitator, assembly GCF_032444005.1. Lineage (NCBI taxonomy): Eukaryota > Metazoa > Chordata > Amphibia > Anura > Dendrobatidae > Ranitomeya > Ranitomeya imitator. The sequence goes on along the minus strand of NC_091282.1, from coordinate 755,261,851 downwards.
TACTAAATTATAAACAAATGATAATATTTTTTAAGAAAATGTAATCATTAATTCTTTACATTTTTACAATTTCTGAAAAAAAATTTTTTTTGATGGCACCTTCCCTTTAACATGTGCCACCATGTTTTTAAAGGGACCAAAAGTAATTGGACAGAGTCAATAATTTTAAATAAAATGTTCATTTTTTGAATTTGGTTGAAAACCCTTTGTTGGCAATGACTGCCTAAAGTCTTGAACTCATGGACATCACCAGACGCTGTGTTTCCTCCTTTTTGATGCTCTGCCAGGTCTTCACTGCGGTGGTTTTCAGTTGCTGTTTGTTGTGGGCCTTTCTGTCTGAAGTTTAGTCTTTAACAAGTGAAATGCATGCTCAATTGGGTTGAGATCAGGTAACGGACTTGGCCATTCAAGAATATTCCACTTTTTTGCTTTAATAAACTCCTGGGTTGCTTTGGCTTTATGTTTTGGGTCATTGGTCGTTGTTTCATACTACAGATGGACAATCAGTTTGGCTGCATTTGGCTGGATCTGAGCACACAGTATGTCTCTGAATACCTCAGAATTCATTCGGCAGCTTCTGTCTTGTGTCACATCATCAATAATCACTAGTGACCCAGTGCCACTGGCAGCCATGCATGCCCAAGCCATCACACTGTCTCCGCTGTCTTTTACAGATGATGTGGTATGCTTTGGATCATGAGCTGTACCACGCCTTCACCATATTTTTCTCTTTCCATCATTCTGGTAGAGGTTGATCTTGGCTTCATCTGTCCAAAGAATGTTCTTCCAGAACTGTGCTGGCTTTTTTAGATGTTTTTAGCAAAGTCCAGTCTAGCCTTTTTATTCTTGATGCTTATGAGTGGCTGGCACCGTGCAGTGAACCCTCTGCATTTACTTTCATGCAGTCTTCTCTTTATGGTAGATTTGGATATTGATACGCCGACCTCCTGGAGAGTGTTGTTCACTTGGTTGGCTGTTGTGAAGGGGTTTCTCTTCACCATGGAGATTATTCTACGATCATCCACCACTGTTGTTTTCCGTGGGCGGCCAGGTCTTTTTGCATTGATGAGTTCACCAGTGCTTTCTTTCTTTCTCAGGATGTACCAAACTGTAGATTTTGCCACTCCTAATATTGTAGCAATTTCTCGGATGGGTTTTTTTATGTTTTCGCAGGTTAAGGATGGCTTGTTTCACCTGCATGGAGAGCTCCTTTGACCGCATGTTTACTTCACAGCAAAACCTTCCAAATGCAAGCACCACACCTCAAATCAACTCCAGGCCTTTTATCTGCTTAATTAAGAATGATATAATGAAGGGATTGCCCACACCTGTCCATGAAATAGCCTTGGAGTCAATTGTCCAATTACTTTTGGTCCCTTTAAAAACAGGGTGGCACATGTTAAGGAGCGGAAACTCCTAAACCCTTCATCCAATTTTAATGTGGATACCCTCAAATGAAAGCTGAAAGTCTGAACTTCAACTGCATCTGAATTGCTTTGTTTAAAATGCATTGTGGTAATGTCTATATCCAAAATTAGAAAAATTTTGTCTCCGTCCAAATATATATGGACCTAACTGTATAATATATCCAATTGTATAGCACCAAAATGAAAATAGCAATAACCAACACTTGCTGTGAATGCACAAAATAAATAAATAAAATAAATAATGTGGGTGTTAGGAGTCGAGTTTCCTCTGCTGCACAGGGGGAATCTCGATCCGTGTCTGCTGCGGTCTCCCATGCGGTATCGGCCACAGTGGGCTCTGCTCAGCGGAGACGTCGCTCCCAGCGTCTCGCTGGGGCTGATTCGGTGCATAGGGTCACTACTGCCTTTTCTGGCTTTCCTATGGTACCCTGCACTGATCTGCGGCGAGCGAGCCTCTCTGGGACTAAGTCCTTGTTTACTCACACTGAGCATGCCCAGGGCAGGGTCTCCCATTGGAGGTCGAGGGCCACATGTTCGGTCACATGCTCAGGTGCTGCAGTACATTCCATTGGTCCTTCTGGAAGGTCCTGAAAGGGCAAAACATGCTCAGGTACTGCAGCACTTTCCATTGGTCCTTCTGGAAGGTCCTGAAAGGGCAAAAACTTCAGTAGCAGCTTCCTGTGCTGCAACTATATAACCTGCTCATGACCGCACGGCCATGCGCTAGTATTGTCTTGTGTTATGTGCTTTGCGCCAGTGTGGTCACATGTATGTGTGTTCAGGGACCCGGCTGAAATAAGCCCCTAGAATGCTGGCTCCTCCGGCGAGGAGATTGAGTCTGAGTGTATTCAGGGACCCGGCTGAAATAAGCCCCTAGAATGCTGGCTCCTCCGGCGAGGAGTTTTGTGTGTTTGTGTGACCACTGACTGCTCTCTGTTTGGGCAGTTGGCCTGTGCCTCTGTGGAGTCTAACAGGGCACAGTGCTTTCCTTTCACGGCTACTCAGTGAATTAACTGAGTTAGTCTATACCGCCATATAGCTCCGCCGTTTGCTGGCAGCAGGTACTCCTGCACGGTGGACCCCGGGCTGCGAACGCACCAATATCAATAAACATCTCTATTTACTCAGTGCGTTCCGCTAGCCCTAACAGAATACTAGCGCCAGGGTCTGGCTAGTAAATGGCGGACATTCAGCAATCTTTGCGGTATATCCAACAGCTGGAGGGTAGGTTGGCGGCTCTCGAGAGCTCAACCTCAGCTGTGGATGTTACCGCAGTTGCTGTACAGGCTGCTAGCGTGGCTGCAGCAACCTTGTCCACTGCTACCCCTGTTCCGACGTTATCTCGCCTCCCGCTGCCAGAAAAATTTTCTGGAAATAGCAAAACTTGTAGGGGATTCGTGAGTCAGTGCTCTATTCACCTCGAGCTCCTGGCTGCACGTTTTCCTACAGAGCGGGCTAAGGTGGGATTTATTGTGTCTCTTTTGTCGGACAGGGCGTTGGAGTGGGCTACGCCGCTGTGGGAGCGTGGTGATCATGTGGTGCAGAGTGCTCCGTTGTTCCTGAGCACTCTGAAAAAGGTCTTATTAGGACCTCAAGTCACCCATGACACAGCGCTCCAACTACTGGCATTAACTCAGGGTGAGTCCTTGGTCAGCCATTTTTCCGTCCGCTTCCGTACTTTAGCTTCCGAGCTGGAGTGGTCGGATAAAGCCCTTATCCCCATATTTTGGAGGGGCCTGGCTGACCACATTAAGGACGCTCTGGCCACTATGGAGATTCCTGCCACACTGGAGGAGTTAATAACTGTCTCTACTCGTATTGACCTCCGTTTTAACGAGCGGAGGTTGGAGCGAGCCCAGTGTAGGCAGAGGTTTTGGCTGGCTCCCACCTTCGCCAAACCTTTGGAATCTCCAGTCCAGGCATCCGAGTCACATGATGCCTTAGAGGTGACACGAGCGGGATCCAAGTCTCAGTCTGCCCGTGCACATAAGGTCCGTCATGTTTGCCAGCAGTCAGGACACTTTGCCTCCAAGGGTCCTCAGCGGTCGGGGAAACGTCAGTGTCTAGTGGCAGTTGGAGGAGGTACACTAGACACGGCGACGTTTGCCTCAAAGTTGTCCTTCAAAGGGACAATTACCATAGGCCCATCCACTCTTATGGTCGAGCTATGCGTGGATTCTGGGGCAGAGGGTAACTTTATGTCTTCCGCTTTTGCCCAGCGTCACGCAATACCCTTGGTGATGCTCGCCAAGCCAGTAACCGTTCGAGTGGTAAATGGGTCAACACTACCTTCACAGATTACCCACCAAACCATTCCTTTCACGCTATCTGTGTCTCCATCACATCAGGAGATAATCTCCCTATTAGTCATTCCTGAGGGAATTGATGAGGTCCTGTTGGGGATACCATGGCTTCGCTACCATTCTCCTCATATTGAGTGGTCCTCTGGGAGAATTTTGGGATGGAGTAAATCCTGCGAGGGTAGATGTCTGAGGGAGTGCGTTCAGGTTGCTACTACACAGGTCCCCGCAGATCTTTCCTCTCTCCCCAAGCACTATTGGCCCTATGCAGACGTGTTCTCCAAAAGAGCTGCGGAGACCCTTCCGCCTCACCGCCTCTATGACTGTCCTATTGACCTCTTGCCTGGTGCTGAGCCTCCCCGGGGTCGAGTCTATCCGTTATCTCTCCCGGAGACGGAGGCAATGTCCCAGTACATCCAAGAGAATCTGGCAAGAGGATTCATTAGGAAGTCAGTGTCACCGGCAGGGGCAGGGTTCTTCTTCGTACAAAAGAAGACTGGAGACTTACGTCCATGCATAGACTACAGGGGTCTTAACGCCATCACCGTTAAGAACAAGTACCCACTACCCCTGATATCTGAGCTGTTTGATAGGCTACGGGGAGCGAGGGTATTTACAAAGTTAAATCTGCGGGGTGCTTACAACCTGATTCGCATCCGTGAGGGGGATGAATGGAAGACGGCTTTTAACACCAGGGATGGGCACTATGAATATCTGGTGATGCCCTTCGGGCTCTGTAATGCCCCAGCCGTTTTCCAAGACTTTGTGAACGACATCTTCCGGGATATGCTCACCACCTCGGTCGTAGTCTATCTGGATGATATTCTCATCTTCTCTCCAGATATTGACTCCCATCGGAGAGATGTTCGCAAAGTTTTCGACCTCTTACGGGCAAACTGGAAGGTCCTGAAAGGGCAAAAACGTCAGCAGCTTCCTGTGCTGCAACTATATAAACTGCGCATGACCGCACGGCCATGCGCTAGTATTGTCTTGTGTTATGTGCTTTGCGCCAGTGTGGTCACATGTATGTGTGTTCAGGGACCCGGCTGAAATAAGCCCCTAGAATGCTGGCTCCTCCGGCGAGGAGTTTTGTGTGTTTGTGTGACCACTGACTGCTCTCTGTTTGGGCAGTTGGCCTGTGCCTCTGTGGAGTCTAACAGGGCACAGTGCTTTCTTTTCACGGCTACTCAGTGAATTAACTGAGTTAGTCTATACCGCCATATAGCTCCGCCGTTTGCTGGCAGCAGGTACTCCTGCACGGTGGACCCCGGGCTGCGAATGCACCAATATCAATAAACATCTCTATTTACTCGGTGCGTTCCGCTAGCCTTAACATTGGGTAACGGTGATATATGTAAAGTGGAAATGTGCTAGAAAATTGTTGAAGAAGAAATAGTGTAATCAAAATATGAATTAATAAAGTGCCAAGGTGCTAAAAAATTGATGATTTTTTTTTTTAAATATTGCATTCAAAACAATGGAGGGCCACCAACACACAATACAGCAAAATCCAGAGAGAGAGAGAGAGAGAGAGAAAAATGAATCATAACAAGGTTAGAATCCTCTGAGGCAATAAATAATGCTGGAATCTATTTAGATAAACTGGTGCAGTGCATATAAATAGGGTGCTACTATAAAAGGTCAATAAAGAGTTAAGGCAGAGGCATAGTTTACCTAAATCAAACCTGCTGCCAGGTCCCTATGCGCGTTTCGGCGCTAGCCTTCTTCCGGGGGTGTGTACATTCCTTGAGGGGTCTAGTTTCCAAAATGGGGTCACTTATCGCGGGGTTTCTACTGATTAGGCACATCAGGGGCTCTCCAAACAGGACATGGCATCCGGTAATGATTCCTGGAAATTTTACATTCGAAAAGTCAAATGACGCTCTTTCCCTTACGAGCCCTGCCGTGCGCACAAACAGTAGTTTTCTCCGTCATATTGGGTATCGGCGTATTCAGGAGAAATTGCACAACAAATTTTATGGTGCAAATTCTCCTGTTACCCTTATGAAAGTTATACATTTCTGTGAAGCACCTGAGGGTTCAGTGTGCTCACCACACATCTAGATCAGTTCCCTGAGGGGTCAAGTTTCAAAAATGGTGTCACTTGTGGGGGATTTTCATTCTTTAGGCACATCAGAGGCTTGCCAAACTTGACAAGGTATCTGCTAATTGTTCCAGACATTTTTGCATTCAAAAAGTCAAATGGCGCTCCTTCCGTATGGTGGTTTTGTCCCTCATATGGGGTATTAGCATACTCAGGAGAAATTACACAACACATTTTGAGGTCCATTTTTAGTGTTACCCTTGTCAAAATAAAAAAATTTGGATCTGAAATACATTTTTAAATGTTAATTTTTTTTCCACATTCCAAAAATTCCTGTGAAGTACCTGAAGGGTTAATAAACTTCTTTAATGGGGTTTTGCGCACCTTGAAGGGTGCAGTTTTTAGAATGGTGTCACTTCTGGGTATCTTCTGTCATATACACCCCTCAAAGTTACTTCAAATGTGATGTGGTCCCTAAAAATAATGGTTTTGTAAATTTTGTTGGAAAAATGAAAAATTGCTGGTCAACTTTTTTTTAACCCTTATAACTTACTAACGAAAAAAAAGTTGGTTCCAAAATTGTGCTCATGTAAAGTAGACATGTGGGAAATGTTATTTATTAACTATTTTGTGTAACATCTCTGTGATTTAAGGGCATGGAAATTCAAAGTTGGAAAATTGCGAAATTTTTAACAATTTTGCCAATTTCCATTTTTTTCACAAATAAACGCAAGTAATATAGAAGAAATGTTACCACTATCATGAATTAAAATATGCGCAGAAATGTTTTTCTCAGAATCACCGGGATCCGTTGCAGTGTTCCAGAGTTATTACCTCATAAAGGGACAGTGGTCAGAATTGTAAAAATTGGCGCAGTCATTAACCCCTTTCTGACATCGGACGTACTATCCCGTCCATGTGGGGTGGGCCCCTATGACCATGGACGGGATAGTACGTCCAGCGCGATCGGCGGCGCTCACGGGGGGAGCGTCGCCGATCGCGGCCGGGTGTCAGCTGCCTATCGCAGCTGACATCCGGCACTATGTGCCAGGAGCGGTCACGGACCGCCCCCGGCACATTAACCCCCGGCACACCGCGATCAAAGATGATCGCGATGTGTCGGCGGTACAGGGAAGCTTCCCGCAGGGAGGGGGCTCCCTGCAGGCTTCCCTGAGCCCCCCGCAGCAACGCGATGTGATCGCGTTGCTGCGAGGGTCTCACCTCCCTCCCTGCTCCCTCCAGCCCCGGATCCAAGATGGCCGCGGATCCGGGTCCTGCAGGGAGGGAGGTGGCTTCACAGAGCCTGCTTAGAGCAGGCACTGTGAAGGCTGCAGCGCTGCATGTCAGATCAGTGATCTGATAGAGTGCTGTGCAAACTGTCAGATCACTGATCTGTGATGTCCCCCCCTGGGACAAAGTAAAAAAGTAAAAAAAAAAAATTTCAAATGTGTAAAAAAAAAAATAAAAAAAAATATTCCAAAATAATGAAAAAAAAATAAAAATATTATTCCCATAAATACATTTCTTTATCTAAATAATAAAAAAAAACCAATAAAAGTACACATACTTAGTATCGCCGCGTCTGTAACGGCCCGACCTATAAAACTGGCCCACTAGTTAACCCCTTCAGTAAACACCGTAAGAAAAAAAAAAAAAAAACGAGGCAAAAAACAACGCTTTATTATCATACCGCCGAACAAAAAGTGGAATAACACGCGATCAAAAAGACAGATATAAATAAACATGGTACCGCTGAAAACATCATATTGTCCCGCAAAAATCGAGCCACAATACAGCATCATCAGCAAAAAAATAAAAAAGTTATAGTCCTGAGAATAAAGCGATGCCAAAATAATTATTTTTTCTATAAAATAGTTTTTATCGTATAAAAGCGCCAAAACATAAAAAAATGATATAAATGAGGTGTCGCTGTAATCGTACTGACCCGAAGAATAAAACTGCTTTATCAATTTTACCAAACGCGGAACGGTATAAACGCCTCCCCCAAAAGAAATTCATGAATAGCTGGTTTTTGGTCATTCTGCCTCACAAAAATCGGAATAAAAGCGATCAAAAAATGTCACGTGCCCAAAAATGATACCAATAAAAACGTCAACTCGTCCCGCAAAAAACAAGACCTCACATGCCTCTGTGGACCAAAATATAGAAAAATTATAGCTCTCAAAATGTGGTAACGCAAAAAATATTTTTTGCAATAAAAAGCGTCTTTCAGTGTGTGACGGCTGCCAATCATAAAAATCCGCTAAAAAACCCGCTATAAAAGAAAATCAAACCCCCCTTCATCACCCCCTTAGTTAGGGAAAAATAAAAAAAATGTATTTATTTCCATTTTCCCATTAGGGCTAGGGTTAGAGTTAGGGCTAGGGTTAGGGCTAGGGCTAGGGCTAGGGTTAGGGCTAGGGTTAGGGCTAGGGTTAGGGCTAGGGTTAGGGCTAGGGCTAGGGTTAGGGCTAGGGTTAGGGTTAGGGCTAGGGTTAGGGCTAGGGTTAGGGCTTGGGTTAGGGCTAGGGTTAGGGCTAGGGTTAGGGCTAGGGTTAGGGCTAGGGTTAGGGCTAGGGTTAGGGTTAGGATTAGGGTTAGGGCTAGGGTTAGGGCTAGGGCTACAGTTTGGGTTGGGGCTAAAGTTACAGTTAGGGTTTAGATTACATTTACGGTTGGGAATAGGGTTGGGATTAGGGTTAGGGGTGTGTCAGGGTTAGAGGTGTGGTTAGGGTTACTGTTGGGATTAGGGTTAGGGATGTGTTTGGATTAGGGTTTCAGTTATAATTGTGGGGTTTCCACTGTTTAGGCACATCAGGGGCTCTCCAAACGCGACATGGCGTCCGATCTCAATTCCAGCCAATTCTGCGTTGAAAAAGTAAAACAGTGCTTCTTCCCTTCCGAGCTCTCCTGTGTGCCCAAACAGGGGTTTACCCCAACATATGGGGTATCAGCGTACTCAGGACAAATAGGACAACAACTTTTGGGGTCCAATTTCTCCTGTTACCCTTGGGAAAATACAAAACTCGGGGCTAAAACATATTTTTTGTGGGAAAAAAAAGATTTTTTATTTTCACGGCTCTGCGTTATAAACTGTAGTGAAACACTTGGGGGTTCAAAGTTCTCACAACACATCTAGATTAGTTCCCTGGGGGGTCTAGTTTCCAATATGGGGTCCCTTGTGGGGGGTTTCTACTGTTTAGGTACATTAGGGGTTCTGCAAACGCAATGTGACGTCTGCAGACCATTCCATCTAAGTCTGCATTCCAAATGGCGCTCCGTCCCTTCCGAGCTCTGCCATGCGCTCAAACGGTGGTTTCCCCCAACATACGGGGTATCAGCATACTCAGTACAAATTGGACAACAACTTTTGGGGTCGAATTTCTCCTCTTACCCTCGGGAAAATACAAAACTGGGGGCTAAAAAATAATTTTGGGGGGAAAGATTTTTTTTTTTAATTTTCACGGCTCTGCGTTACAAACTGTAGTGAAACACTTGGGGGTTCAAAGCTATCACAACACATCTAGATGAGTTCCTTAGGGGGTCTAGTTTCCAAAATGGTGTCACTTGTGGGAGGTTTCTACTGTTTAGGTACATTAGGGGCTCTGCAAATGCAATGTGACACCTGCAGACCATTCCATCTAAGTCCTCATTCCAAATGGAGCTCCTTCCTTTCCGAGCCCTGCCATGCGCCGAAACAGTGGTTCCCCCCCACATATGGGGTATCAGCGCACTCAGGACAAATTGGACAACAAATTGTGGGGTCAAATTTCTCCTGTTACCTTCGGGAAAATACAAAATTGGGGGCTAAAAAATAATTTTTGTGGGAAAAAATTTTTGTTTTATTTTTACGGCTCTCCATTATAAACTTCTGTGAAGCCCTTGGTGGGTCAAAGCGCTCAGCACACATCTAGATAAGTTCCTAAGGGGGTCTACTTTCCAAAATGGTGTCACTTGTGGGGGGTTTCTACTGTTTAGGTACATTAGGGGCTCTGCAAACGCAATGTGACACCTGCAGACCATTCCATCTTAGTCTGCATTCAAATGGCACTCCTTCCCTTCTGAGCCCTCCCATGTGCCCAAACAGTGGTTCCCCCCACATATGGTGTATCATCGCACTCAGGACAAATTGGGCAACAAATTTTAGGGTCCAATTTCTCCTGTTACCCTCAGGAAAATACAAAACTGGGGGCTAAAAAAATAATTTTTGTGGGAAAAAAATTTTGTTTTATTTTTACGGCTCTGCATTATAAACTTCTGTGAAGCACTTGGTGGGTCAAAGTGCTCACCACACCTCTAGATAAGTTCCTTAGGGGGCTACTTTCCAAAATGGTGTCACTTGTGGGGGGTTTCAATGTTTAGGCACATCAGTGGCTCTTCAAACGCAACATGACGTCCCATCTCAATTCCTGTCAATTTTGCATTGAAAAGTCAAACGGCGCTCCTTCCCTTCCGAGCTCTCCCATCCGCCCAAACAGTGGTTTACCCCCACATGTGGGCTATCAGCGTACTCAGGACAAATTGTACAACAACTTTTGGGTTCCAATTTCTTCTCTTACCCTTGGGAAAATAAAAAATTGGGGGCGAAAAGATAATTTTTGTGAAAAAATATGATTTTTTATTTTTACGGTTCTACATTATAAACTTCTGTGAAGCACTTGGTGGGTCAAAGTGCTCACCACACCTCTAGATAAGTTCCTTAGGGGGTCTACTTTCCAAAATAGTGTCACTTGTGGGGGGTTTCAATGTTTAGCCACATCAGGGGCTCTCCAAACGAAACATGGCGTCCCATCTCAATTCCAGTCAATTTTGCATTGAAAAGTCAAATGGCACTCCTTCGCTTCCGAGCTCTGCCATGCGCCCAAACAGTGGTTTACCCCCACATGTGGGGTATTGGCATACTCAGGACAAAATGTACAACAATGTTTGGGGTCCATTTTCTCCTGTTACCCTTGGTAAAATAAAACAAATTGGAGCTGAATTAAATTTTTTGTGAAAAAAAGTTAAATGTTCATTTTTATTTAAACATTCAAAAAATTCCTGTGAAGCACCAGAAGGGTTAATAAACTTCTTGAATATGGTTTTGAGCACCTTGAGGGGTGTAGTTTTTAGAATGGTGTCACACTTGGGTATTTTCTATCATATAGACCCCTCAAAATGACTTCAAATGAGATGTGGTCCCTAAAATAAAATGGTGTTGTAGAAATGAGAAATTGCTGGTCAACTTTTAACCCTTATAACTCCCTAACAAAAAAAAATTTTGGTTCCAAAATTGTGCTGATGTAAAGTAGACATGTGGGAAATGTTACTAATTAAGTATTTTGTGTGACATATCTCTGTGATTTAATTGCATAAAAATTCAAATTTGGAAAATTGCAAAATTTTCATAATTTTCGCCAAATTTCCGTTTTTTTCACAAATAAATGCAGGTACTATCAAAGAATTTTTACCATTGTCATGAAGTACAATATGTCACGAGAAAACAATGTCAGAATCACCAGGATCCATTGAAGCATTCCAGAGTTATAACCTCATAAAGGGACAGTGGTCAGAATTGTAAAAATTGGCCCGGTCATTAACGTGCAAACCACCCTTGGGGGTAAAGGGGTTAACGTGCAAACCACCATTTATTTTAAAGTCACTTTTCTTTTTTTACCTTGTAATTTTTTCGTTTTTAACTCAAGATTTTTCAAAATGGTGCACTCTGATTTAGAAATTTTGCTCAAAATTAAAAAATGCCTCCTGTATTTGCTTTTCTCCTTTTTGTTCCTTTTTAAAGCAAAGAGTTGCATGATCTAATACAATATTGCAATAAAAGAAAACCTAAAATTTCTGCCATGCAAAATATTACACCAGGTGGGAACTGGTGCACATTTGCTCAAAAATGTTGTTTTTTTTTAAAATAGTTAGAAATAATGAATCGGTAAATCTGCATTAAAATGGTTGGAGAATAGAAGCAGACAAGCAAATAGAAAGTAGACTTCAAAATAGGCGCAACGTAGAAGAAGAATTTGACACAAAATTAAAAAAACCCTAAATAGAGGATAATAATGAATCAGGGACTAACAAGTCATAGGGACCACCAGATTTCCCTTCAGCAAAGCCAATTTATGAATCATCTTTTGTACTATATTCATAGTTTTGTATCTAAAAACATGGGAAACAAGCTGGAGGTTGCAGCAAAGGTTAAGACTATCAACAAGATCCTCTGTATAATAATAATAACTGCTAGACAGGATAGGACCTGGGCGTGCATCCATTATATAACATTTGTAGAAAGAACTTATTTTAAAGGGCAAACTTTAAATATACTTTGTAAAAGATAACACTTCTGTAAGGTGTTTTCATGATATACAGATGTAGTAGAGCCAACTGGAGTTAAATCACATCCATGGATTATGTTATTAAACTCACCTATACACTTTTCAATTGCAATTAAAAAATGATTTACCGTATATACTCGAATATAAGCCGACCCGAGTATAAGCCGAGGCACCTAATTTAGCCACGGAAAACTGGGTAAGCTTATCGACTCGAGTATGAGCCGGGTATGTATTGTCCCCTTATCCCTGTCCTGCTATGCATCGCTCCCCCTGTCCTGTCCTGGTATGTGTGGCTCCTCCGTCCTGTCATGCTATGTGTGGCTCCCCCGGTCCCGCATGGCTCCCCCGCTCCCGCATGGCATGGCTCCCCCAGTCCCACATGGCTCACATCCCCCCCACCGCCCTACTCACCCTCGCACCGTCACTGCATCTCCATTGTCCCAGCGCGGAAGCTCTTCCTGTGCTCAGCGGTCACGAGGTACCGCTCATTAAGGTAATGAATATGCGCTCCACGCCTAAGGGAGTGGAGACGCGTGCATACTCATTACCTTAATTAGCGGTACCAAGTGACCGCTGAGCACAGGAAGAGCTGGCGGTGCTGGGACGAAGATGCAGCAATGGAGAGGCAGCAACAGAGTTGCAGCGATGGCACGAGGAGGGTGAGTATGATGCCTTCTGTTAGCCGGCGGCTGCAGCTGTCACTGTGCCACAGCCAGCCGCTGGCTCCTGCTGCTGCTCCGCCATTCCCCCCTCCTCCGCTGGCTTTCTGGACAATGACTCGTGTATAAGCCAAGGGGGTGTTTTCAGCACAAAAAGAATTTGCTGAAAAATGTCGGCTTATACACGAGTATATACGGTATACAGTTATTATGATTATTATTTATTTATATAGCACCATTAATTCCATGGTGCTGTACATAAGAAGGGGTTACATCAAAATACAAATATCCCTTACTGTAAGCAAACTAACAATATCAGACTGGTACAGAGGGAAGAGGACCCTGCCCTTTGCGGGCTTACATTCTACAGGATTATGGGGAAGGAGACAGTAGGTCGAGGGTTGCAGTAGCTCCGATGGTGTTGAGGTGGCCGTGTGGTCTTTACAGGTTGTAAGCTCCTTTGAAGAGATGGGTTTTCAGGTTTCTTTTGAAGGTTCCAAATGTGGTGGATAACCGGACGTGTTGGGACACAGAATTCCAGAGGATGGGGGATATTCGGGAGAAGTCTTGGAGGCGATTAGGTGAGGAGCGAATAAGCGCAGAGGAGAGAAGGAGGTCTTGGAAGGACCGGAGATTACGAGAGGGAAGATATTGAGAGATTAGTTTGGAAATATACAGAGGAGAAAGGTTATGGATGGCTTTGTAGGTCAGTGTTAGTAGTTTAAACTGGATACACTGGGAAATTGGGAGCCAGTGAAGGGGTTTGCAAAGAGGGGAAACAGGAGTGTAGCAAGGAGAGAGATTAATTAGTCGAGTCGGGCAGCAGAGTTAAGGATGGACTGGAGGGGTGCGAGAGTGTTAGAAGGTAGGCCACAAAGGAGGATGTTGCAGTAGTTGAGGCGGGAGATGATTAGGGCATGCACAAGCATTTTGGTAGAGTGAGGGTTGAGGAAAGGATGGATTCTGGAAATATTTTTGAGCTGGAGGCGACAGGAGGTGGCGAGAGCTTGGATGTGTGGTTTGAAGGACAGGGCCAAGTCAAGGGTTACTCCGAGGCAGCGGATTTTGGGGACAGGGGAAAGTGTGATTTCATTTATTGTGATTAGGGTTGAGCGAAACGGGTCGGCCATTTTCAGAAGTCGCCGACTTTTGGCAAAGTCGGGTTTCATGAAACCCGACCCCTGTGTGGGGTCGGCCATGAAGTCGGCGATCTTCTGAATCTGATATCGGAATTCCGATCCCGAGTTCCGATATGTTTGCAATATCGGAAATCGGTATCGGAATCCATATTTAAGTGTAAAATAAAGAATTAAAATAAAAAATATCGCTATACTTACCCTCTGACGCGCCCTGGTACTAACTGGCAGCCTTTCTTCCTTCGAATCAGCACTTGCAGGACCTTGCGGTGACGTCGCGGCTTGTGATTGGTCGCGCGACTGCCCATGTGACCCCTCGCGCGACCAATCACAAGCCGCGACGTCACCGCAAGGTCCTGCAAGCGCTGATTCTTAGGAAGGAAGGCTGCCGGAAAGAAGCAGGGCGCGTCCGAGGGTGAGTATATACCTAATAGGAAGGAAGGTTCCCGGTTAGTACCAGGGCGCGTCCGAAGGTGAGTATAGCGATATTTTTTATTTTAATTCTTTATTTTACACTTAAATATGGATCGCAGGGCCTGAAGGAGAGTTTCCTCTCCTTCAGACCCTGGGAACCATTGGAAACCCAATGCACTGCATTGGGTTTCGAGTTTTGGCCGACCCCGACCCCGACTTTTTTATATGATCGGCCGATTTCACTCGACCCGACTTTTGAAAAAGTCGGGTTTCGTGAAACCCGACCCGATCCCATAAAAGTAAAAGTCGTTCAACCCTAATTGTGATAGATAGATCAGGTAGGGAAGGTGTGCGAGATGGAGGAAAGATAATTAGTTCAGATTTGTCCACATTGAGTTTGAGGAAACGAGAGGAGAAGAAGGAGGATATTGCTGCTAGACACTCTGGGATACTGGAGAGCAGAGAGGTGACCTCAGGGCCAGAGAGGTAGATCTGAGTGTAATCAGCATATAGATGGTACTGGAAGCCATAGGACCTTATGAGTTGTCCCAGGCCAAGTGGGACAATAGTTGAAACCAAAAGTTTCCATACACTACTGTATATAAAAAGACACATCTGCATTTTTTTCTCAATATGTCATTAAATCATTATAAACCTTTTCTGTTTTAGGTTAATTAGAATGACCTTAATTATTAATATTTGCCAAATGCCAGAATAATAAGAGAGAGAATGATTTATGCATTTTTATTACTTACTGCAAAGTCAAAAGTTTACATACACTAAGATTACTATGCCTTTAAACAATTCTGGACTGCCCATATGATGATGTCATTTGTTTGGAAGCTTCTGCTTCTTTGTGTAGCATCATGGGAAAGTCTCAAGAAATCAGCCAATATGTCAGGAAGAGAACTGTGGCCTTACACAAGCTCATCCTTGGGTACAATTTCAAGATATCTGAGGGGGCCTCGTTCATCTGTACAAACAATTATACGCAAGTACAAACAAGATGGGAATGTCCAGCCATCATACCGCTCAGGAAGGAGACGGGTTCTGTGTCCCAGAAATAAACGCGCTTTGGTCCGACATGTGCATGTCAACCCAAGGACAAAAGTAAAAGACCTTGTGAAGATGATGGCGGAAGCTGGTAAGATTGTGTCAATATACACATTGAAACGAGTACTGTATCGACATGTGCTGAAAGGACACTCTGTCAGGAAGAAGCCATTACTCCAAAAGAAACATAAAAAAAGCCAGATTAATGTTTGAAAATGCACACAGGAATAAAGACCTTAATTTTTAGAGACATATCCTGTGGTCTGAAGAAACTAAAATTGAACTTTTTGGGCATAATGACCATCGTTACGTTTTGAGGAAAAAGGGAGAGGCTTGGAAGCCTAAGAAAACCATCCCAACTATGAAACACAGGGAAAGCAGCATCATGTTGTGGGGTTGTTTTGCTGCAGGAGGGACTGGAGCACTTCACAAAACAGATGGCATCATGAGAAAAGAAGATTATGTGGCAATACTGACATCAGCCTGGAAGTTAAAGCTTGGGCGGAAATAGGTCTTCCAAATAGACAATCACCAAAAGCATACTGCCAAGATCATAACAAAGTTGCTTAAGGATAACAAAGTCAAGGTTTTGGAGTGGCCATCACAAAGCCCTGCTCCCAATCCTATTGAAAATGTATAGGTAAAGCTGAAAAGTAGGGTTGAGCGAAACGGGTCGGTAATATTCAGAAGTCGCCGACTTTTGGCAAGGTCGGGTTTCATGAAACCCGACCCGACCCCAGTGTGGGGTCGGCCATGAAATCGGCGATCTTCTGAATCTGGAATCGGAATTCCGATACCGATTCCCGATATGTTTAAGATATCGGGAATTGGTATCGGAATTCAGATTTAAGTGTAAAATAAAGAATTAAAATAAAAAATATCGCTATACTTACCCTCTGACGCGCCCTGGTACTAACCGGGAACCTTCCTCCTTCGAATCAGCGCTTCCAGGACCTTGCGGTGACGTCGCGGTGACGTCGCGGCTTGTGATTGGTCACGCGACCGCCCATGTGACCGCTCCTAATATTCCTATTAGGTATATACTCACCCTCGGACGCGCCCTGCTTCTTTCCGACAGCCTTCCTTCCTAAGAATCAGCGCTTGAAGGACCTTCGGTGACGTCACGACTTCTGATTGGTCGCGCGAGCGGTCACATGGGCGGTCGCGCGACCAATCACAAGCCGCGACGTCACCGCGACGTCACCGCAAGGTCCTGGAAGCGCTGATTCGAAGGACGAAGGTTCCCGGTTAGTACCAGGGCGCGTCAGAGGGTAAGTATAGCGATATTTTTTATTTTAATTCTTTATTTTACACTAAAATATGGATCGCAGGGCCTGAAGGAGAGTTTCCTCTCCTTCAGACCCTGGGAACCATGGAAACCCAATGCACTGCATTGGGTTTCGGGTTTCGGCCGACCCCGACCCCGACTTTTTTATAGGATCGGCCGATTTCACTCGACCCGACTTTTGAAAAAGTCGGGTTTCGTGAAACCTGACCCGATCCTATAAAAGTAAAGGTCGCTCAACCCTACTGAAAAGGCCGGTGCGAGCAAGGCGACTTACAAACCTGGATCAGTTACACCAGTTTTGTCAGGAGGAATGGGCCCAAATTCTGACTAAATATTGTGAGAAGAAGCTTGTGGAAGGATATCCCAAATGTTTCACCCAAGTCATTCAGTTTAAGGGCAATGGTACCAAATATTAAGGAAATGTACGTAAACTTTTAACTTTGCAGTAATAAAAATGCCTTAAAACATTTTCTTTCATTATTCTGGCATTGAGTTCAGGCAGCATTCGAGCTGGGCAAGAGAGCAAGCGCTATCAATCAAGTTCAAGCAAAGTACTGGGTATGCAAAACGGAGGGTGAAATGGTGCACTCAGCCCTAGGCTAAGCTGAGTGCACCAAAGCCCACTCATTTGCATATGGAAGAAAAGTCGTTTCTTCTACCACTAAAACACTAAGATGTAAACACTGTGTGCAGAATTATTAGCCAAGTTGTATTTTAGAGGATTATTTTTATTATTGATCAACAACTATGTTCTCAATCAACCCAAAAGACTCATAAATATCAAAGCTTAATATTTTTGGAAGTTGGAGTGTTTTTTTTTTTAGATTTCGCTATCTTAGGAGGATATCTGTTTGTAGAGGTAACTATTACTGTGCAGAATTATTAGGCAACTTAATAAAAACCAAATATGTTCACATCTCACTCGTTTATTTTCACCAGGTAAACCAATATAACTGTACAAAATTTAGAAATAAACATTTCTGACATGCAAAAAACATAACCCAAAAAATTAGTGACCAATATAGCCAGCTTTCTTTATGATGACACTCAACAGCCTTCAATCCATAGATTCTGTCAGTTGCTTGATCTGTTTACGATCAACATTGCGTGCAGCAGCCACCACAGCCTCCCAGACACTGTTCCGAGAGGTGTACTGTTTTCCCTCCCTGTAGAGATCACATTTTATGAGGGACCACAGGTTCTCTATGGGGTTCAGATCAGGTGAACAAGGGGGCCATGTTATTATTTTTTCTTCCTTGAGACCTTTACTGGCCAGCCACGCTGTGGAGTAGTTGGAGGCATGTGATGGAGTATTGTCCTGCATGAAAATCATGTTTTTCTTGAACGATACGACCATCTTCCTGTACCACTGCTTGAAGAAGTTGTCTTCCAGAAACTGACAGTAGGTCTGGGAGTTGAGCCTCACTCCATCCTCAACCCGAAAAGGTCCCACAAGTTCATCTTTGATGATACCAGCCCATACCAGTACCCCACTACAGTGTTCATTTTAGGACATGGTCAAATATCAAAGTCAAACATCAGAAATACTCTGTCTGATACCTCATTCTGATACTTGAGTCTGATACCTGACTCTGATACTTGAGTCTGATACCTGAATATGATACCTGACTCTTATGCCGGACTCTGATACCTGACTTTGATACCTGACTCTGATACATGAGTCTGATACCTGACTCTGATACCTGACTCTGATACTTGAGTCTGGTACCTGACTTTGATACCTGACTCTGATACCAGACTCTGATACCTGACTTTGATACTCGAGTCTGATACCTGACTGTTATGACCTGGTGGTTAAGAGGCCACACTGAAATGACCTGGTGGCTAAAACGCAACATGGAACGAGCTCTGAGAAGGTGGTATCTCTACTGACCGCAGTCCCTAATCCTAACAACACAACTAGAAATAGCCGTGGGATGTTCCTGACACTCCCTAGACACCTCGTCACAGCCTCAGATATAACTACCCCTAAAGAAGGAAATAGAAAGCTATCTTGCCTCAGAGAAACCCCCAAAAGGAAAGACAGCCCCCACAAATATTGACTGTGAAAGTAGAGGGAAATGACGAACACAGAAATGAAATTAGATTTCAGCAAAGGGAGGCCAAAACTAAACTAGATAGACAGAGAGCAAAGGATACTGTGCGGTCAGTATTAAAAACTACAAAATCCACGCAGAGTTTACAAAAATGAACTCCACACCGACTCACGGCGTGGAGGGGCAAATCTGCTTTCCCAGAGCTTCCAGCTAGCCTGAATAAGACATAGTGACAAGCTGGACAAAAGAGACAAAATGCAAAGCAATAGAGTCCAAACAAATGGACAAACAAAACTAGCAAAACTTATCTTTTGCAGACAAGGACTGGCCATATGAGAAATCCAAGGGAAGAATCAAATCCAACCAAGAACATTGACAGCAGGCATGGACTAAGGCTCAGAGCAGGTTTAAATAAAAAACCCAGGCAAGGCGATTAGTTAAGACAGCTGCTACAGCCACCCAATGGAGCAGCAGTTCCACTTGAAACCACCAGAGGGAGCCCAAGGGCAGAACCCGCAAAAATACCATTAGCAACCACAGGAGGGAGCTCCAGAACGGAACTCACAACAGTACCCCCCCTTGAGGAGGGGTCACCGAACCCTCACCAGAGCTCCCAGGCCGATCAGGACAAGCCAAATGGAAAGCATGAACCAAATCGGGAGCATGAACATCGGAGGCAACAACCCAAGAATTATCCTCCTGGCCATAACCCTTCCACTTGACCAGATACTGAAGCTTCCGCCTCGAAAAACGAGAATCCAAAATCTTCTCTACCACATATTCCAATTCCCCCTCAACCAACACCGGAGCAGGAGGATCAACTGAGGGAACCATAGGTACCACATATCTCCGCAACAAGGATCTATGGAACACATTATGAATGGAAAAGGAAGCTGGAAGGGCCAAACGAAAAGACACTGGATTGATAATTTCAGAAATCTTATAAGGCCCAATAAAGCGAGGCTTGAACTTAGGGGAAGAAACCTTCATAGGAACATGACGAGAAGACAACCAGATCCTATTCCCCAACACGAAGCCGGGGACCAACACACCGATGACGGTTAGCAAAACGCTGAGCCTTCTCCTGAGACAACGTCAAATTGTCCACCACATGAGTCCAAATTTGCTGCAACCTGTCCACCATGGAATCCACACCAGGACAGTCAGAAGGCTCAAGCTGCCCTGAAGAAAAACGAGGATGAAAACCAAAGTTACAAAAAAAAGGCGAAACCAAGGTAGCCGAACTAGCCCGATTATTAAGGGCAAACTCGGCCAACGGCAAATAGGTAACCCAATCATCCTGATCAGCAGACACGAAGCATCTCAAATAGGTTTCCAAGGTCTGATTGGTTCACTCCGTTTGGCCATTTGTCTGAGGATGGAATGCAGAGGAAAAAGACAAATCAATGCCCATTCTAGCACAAAAGGACCGCCAAAACCTAGAAACGAACTGGGAACCTCTGTCAGACACAATATTCTCCAGAATACCATGCAAACGAACCACATGCTGAAAAAATAATGGAACCAAATCAGAAGAGGAAGGCAACTTAGGCAACGGCACCAAATGGACCATCTTAGAAAACCGGTCACAAACCACCCAGATGACAGACATCTTCTGAGAAACAGGAAGATCAGAAATAAAATCCATGGAAATATGCGTCCAGGGCCTCTCAGGAATAGGCAAAGGCAAAAGCAACCCGCTGGCATGGGAACAGCAAGGCTTAGCCCGAGCACAGGTCCCACAGGACTGCACAAACGAACGCACATCCCGCGACAAGGAAGGTCACCAAAAGGACCTAGCCACCAAATCTCTGGTACCGAAAATCCCAGGGTGACCAGCCAACACGAAACAATGAACCTCAGAAATTACCCTACTAGTCCATCTATCAGGAACAAACAATCTCCCCACAGGACAGCGGTCAGGTTTATCAGCCTGAAACTCCTGAAGTACCCGCCATAAATCAGGGGAGATGGCAGAAAGAATCACCCCCTCCTTGAGGATCCCAGCCGGCTCAAGAACTCCCGGAGAATCTGGCAAAAAACTCCTAGAAAGGGCATCAGCCTTCACATTCTTAGATCCAGGAATATACGAGACCACAAAATCAAAACGTGAGAAAAACAAAGACCACCGAGCCTGTCTAGGATTCAACCGCTTAGCAGACTCGAGGTAAATCAGATTCTTGTGATCAGTCAAGACCACCACGCGATGCTTGGCTCCCTCAAGCCAATGTCGCCACTCCTCAAATGCCCACTTCATAGCCAACAACTCCCGATTGCCGACATCATAATTACGCTCAGAAGACGAAAATTTTCTGGAGAAGAAGGCACAAGGTTTCATCAAAGAGCCATCAGAATTTCTCTGAGACAAAACGGCCCCTGCCCCAATCTCAGAAGCATCGACCTCAACCTGAAAAGGCTGACGCAACACAGGGGCAGAAGTAAAATGACGTTTAAGCTCCTGAAAGGCCTCAACAGCCACAGAGGACCAATTCACCACATCAGCGCCCTTCCTCGTCAAATCGGTCAGAGGCTTCACCAAACTAGAAAAATTAGCAATAAAGCGACGATAAAAATTGGCAAAGCCCAAAAATTTCTGAAGGCTCTTTACAGATGTAGGTCGAGTCCAATCATGAATGGCCTGCACTTTAACAGGGTCCATTTCAATAGCCGAGGGAGAAAAAATGAAACCCAAAAAAGAAACCCTCTGAACTCCAAAGAGGCACTTAGACCCCTTCACAAACAACGCATTAGTACGAAGGACCTGAAACACCATCCTAACCTGCTTCACATGAGACTCCCAATCATCGGAGAAAACCAAAATATCATCCAAATACACAATCATAAATTTATCCAGATAATTCCGGAAGATATCATGCATAAAGGACTGAAATACCGATGGAGCATTAGAGAGCCCGAATGGCATTACAAGATATTCAAAATGGCCTTCAGGCGTATGAAATGCTGTTTTCCATTCATCACCTTGTTTAATACGCACAAGATTATACGCCCCTCTGAGGTCGATTTTAGTAAACCAACTAGCACCCTTAATCCGAGCAAACAAATCAGAAAGCAAAGGTAACGGATACTGGAATTTGACAGTGATCTTATTGAGAAGGCGATAATCTATACAGGGTCTCAAGGAGTAGTGTTGAGCATTCCGATACCGCAAGTATCGGGTATCGGCCGATACTTGCGGTATCGGAATTCCGATACTGAGATCCGATACTTTTGTGGTATTGGGTATCGGTATCGGATACATAGAGATGTGTAAAATAAAGAATTAAAATAAAAAATATTGATATATTTACCTCTCCGGCGGCCCCTGGACTCAGCGCGGGTAACCGGCAGGCTTCGTTGTTCAAAATCAGCGCTTTTAGGACCTGAGAATCACGTCCCGGCTTCTGATTGGTCGCGGGCCGCCCATGTGACCGCCACACGACCAATCACAAGCAGCGACGTCACCGCAAGCTATTAACGCGCTCATTTTTAAAAATGAGCGCGTTAATGACTTTCAAAGACGTAGCGGCTTGTGATTGGTCGCGGCCACGAGACCAATCACAAGCCGCTACGTCTTTGAAAGTCATTAACGCGCTCATTTTTAAAAATGAGCGCGTTAATAGCTTGCGGTGACGTCGCGGCTTGTGATTGGTCGCGTGGCGGTCACATGGGCGGCCCGCGACCAATCAGAAGCCGGGACGTGATTCTCAGGTCCTAAAAGCGCTGATTTTGAACAAAGAAGCCTGCCGGTTACCCGCGCTGAGTTCAGGGGCCGCCGGAGAGGTAAATATATCAATATTTTTTATTTTAATTCTTTATTTTACACATCCCTTTGGATCCCAGGGCCTGAAAGAGAGTTTCCTCTCCTTCAGACCCTGGGAACCATGAGAATACCTTCCGATACTTGATGTCCCATTGACTTGTATTGGTATCGGATATCGGTATCGGCGATATCCGATATTTTTCGGGTATCGGCCGATACTATCCGATACCGATACTTTCAAGTATCGGACGGTATCGCTCAACACTATCAAGGAGCCATCCTTCTTGGCAACAAAAAAAAATCCCGCTCCCAACGGTGACGAAGACGGGCGAATATGCCCTTTCTCCAAGGACTCCTTTACATAACTCCGCATAGCGGCATGCTCTGGCACAGACAGATTGAAAAGTCGGCCCTTAGGGAACTTACAGCCAGGAATCAAATTAGTGGCACAATCGCAGTCCCTATGAGGAGGCAGGGAACTGGACTTGGGTTCATCAAATACATCCTGGAAATCCGACAAAAACTCAGGAACTTCAGAAGAAGGGGACGAGGAAATGGACATCAAAGGAATATCACTATGTATCCCCTGACAACCCCAACCAGTCACAGACATAGATCTCCAATCCAGCACTGGATTATGTTCCTGTAACCATGGAAAACCCAGCACAACAACATCATGCAAATTATGCAACACCAAAAAACGAATATTTTCCTGATGTGCTGGAGCCATGCACATGGTTAACTGTGTCCAGTACTGAGGTTTATTCTTGGCCAATGGCGTAGCATCAATCCCCCTTAAGGGAATAGGACTCTGCAAAGGTTCCAAGGAAAAACCACAGCGCTTGGCAAATTCTAAGTCCATTAAGTTCAGGGCAGCGCCAGAATCCACAAATGCCATAAAAGAAAAGGACGACAATGAGCAAATCAGGGTAACAGACAAGAGAATTTTAGGCTGCACAGTACTAATGGTAACAGACCTAGGGACCCTCCTAGTACGCTTAGGGCAATCAGAAATAGCATGAGCAGAATCGCCACAGTAAAAACACAGGCCATTCTGATGTCTGAATTTCTGCCTTTCTGCTCTAGTCAAAATCCTATCACATTGCATAGGCTCAGGACTTCGCTCAGAGGACACTGCCATATGGTGCACCGCCTTGCGCTCACGCAAGCGCCGATCAATCTGAATGGCTAGAGACATAGATTCGCTCAAACCGGTAGGCGTAGGAAAGCCCACCATAACATCTTTAAGGGTTTCAGAAAGACCTTTTCTGAAAATAGCAGCCAGCGCCTCTTCATTCCATTTAGTGAGCACAGACCATTTTCTAAATTTCTGGCAATATAACTCTGCCGCTTCCTGACCCTGACACAGGGCCAACAGTGTTTTCTCAGCATGCTCTACAGAGTTAGGTTCGTCATACAACAATCCGAGCGCCTGAAAGAATGCATCTACATTCAATAATGCCGGATTCCCTGTTTCAAGAGCAAATGCCCAGTCTTGAGGATCACCACGCAGTAAGGATATGATGATTTTCACTTGCTGAATGGGATCACCAGAAGAACGGGGTTTCAAAGCAAAAAACAATTTGCAGCTATTTTTCAAGTTCAAAAACTTAGATCTGTCCCCAAAAAACAAATCAGGAGTAGGAATTCTTGGCTCTAGAGCCGGAGTCTGAACAACATAATCTTGGATACTCTGGACTCTTGCAGCAAGTTGATCCACATGAGAAAACAAACCCTGAACCTCCATACCAGAGCATATATCCAGCACCACCCAGATATCAAGAGGAAAAAGAAGACAGAACAGAGCACAGAAAAAAAAATGGTTCAGAACTCTTTTTTTTTCCTTCTTTTGAGATGCATTCAATTCATTCTTGGCCTGCTGTACTGTTATGACCTGGTGGTTAAGAGGCCACACTGAAATGACCTGGTGGCTAAAACGCAACATGGAACGAGCTCTGAGAAGGTGGTATCTCTACTGACCGCAGTCCCTAATCCTAACAACACAACTAGAAATAGCCGTGGGATGTTCCTGACACTCCCTAGACACCTCGTCACAGCCTCAGATATAACTACCCCTAAAGAAGGAAATAGAAAGCTATCTTGCCTCAGAGAAACCCCCAAAAGGAAAGACAGCCCCCACAAATATTGACTGTGAAAGGAGAGGGAAATGACGAACACAGAAATGAAATTAGATTTCAGCAAAGGGAGGCCAAAACTAAACTAGATAGACAGAGAGCAAAGGATACTGTGCGGTCAGTATTAAAAACTACAAAATCCACGCAGAGTTTACAAAAATGAACTCCACACCGACTCACGGCGTGGAGGGGCAAATCTGCTTTCCCAGAGCTTCCAGCTAGACTGAATAAGACATAGTGACAAGCTGGACAAAAGAGACAAAATGCAAAGCAATAGAGTCCAAACAAATGGACAAACAAAACTAGCAAAACTTATCTTTTGCAGACAAGGACTGGCCATATGAGAAATCCAAGGGAAGAATCAAATCCAACCAAGAACATTGACAGCAGGCATGGACTAAGGCTCAGAGCAGGTTTAAATAAAAAACCCAGGCAAGGCGATTAGTGAAGACAGCTGCTACAGCCACCCAATGGAGCAGCAGTTCCACTTGAAACCACCAGAGGGAACCCAAGGGCAGAAGCCGCAAAAATACCATTAGCAACCACAGGAGGGAGCTCCAGAACGGAACTCACAACACCTGACTTTGATACCTGACTCTGATACCTGACTTTGATACTTGACTCTGATACCTGACTTTGATACCTGACTTTGATACCTGACTTTGATACCTGACTTTGATACCTGACTCTGATACCTGACTCTCATACCTGAGTTTGATACATGAAGCATTCAAACATCAGAATCAGAAGGTTATTTAGATTCCCTCCATACAGTATGTGAATGGTTCATCTCATAAAATTAGTACCTGGTATCACTTGAGCTTGTGGTGCAATGGTAAGGCTGACGGCTGTAGTCTCTAGACTTAGGCCAGCATCACACTCAGCGTATGAAAATACGTTTTTTACGGCCGCAATATGCACAAATGTTCCCAAAATAGTGATCCGTATGTCATCCGTAGGCAGGGTGTGTCAGCGTATTTTGTGCATGTCATCCTCCGTATGTAATCTGTATGGCATCCATACTGCGAGATTTTCTCGCAGGTTTGAAAAACGGACATACAATGGATCCTTGGTCTCAAATATTCGTTAAAACATATATACTGTATATATATATATGTCAGTGAGACACATATATGTATATATACAGTATATTAATATTTCATACAGCGATAGCAGAAAAGCCGGTAATTCAATTGCCGGCTTTTCCTATCTCCTTCTCAAACCCGACATGATATGAGACATGGTTTACATACAGTAAACCATCTCATATCCCTTCTTTTATTACATATTCCTCTTTAGTAATGTAAATAGTCTCTTGGTGTAAAATTTGGGCGCTCTAGCTATTAAATTAAAGGGTTAAATCGCGGAAAAAATTGGCGTGGGCTCCCGCGCAATTTTCTCCGCCAGAGTGGGAAAGCCAGTGACTGAGGGCAGATATTAATAGCCTGGAGAGGGTCCATGGTTATTGGCCCCCCCTGGCTAAAAACATCTGCCCCCAGCCACCCGAGCAAAGGCACATCTGGAAGATGCGCCTATTCCTCTGCTGGATGAACTCATATGAACTGGAGCGTGGGAAAATATTCTGAAAAGTTCCCAGGCTCGAGTTCATATGAGGACATCCAGCAGAGGGCGCATCACTGCGACTCAAGGTAACTACAGGTCATTCCTCTGCATTCCATTCATTCCCTGGGTTTTTTTCTGCCGGATGTTTTTTCCGCCAGATCCGTTTTTTTCCGCAGGATCGTTTTTTTCCCGCAGGATCGGTTTTTCTCTGCCGGATCGTTTTTTTCTGCCGGATCCGTTTTTTTCCCGCCGGATCCGTTTTTTCCACAGGATCCGTTTTTTTCCATCGGATCCGTTTTTTTCCCGCCAAATCAGTTTTTTTCCGCAGGATCCGTTTTTTTCCTGCAGGATCCGTTTTTTTCCGCCAGATCCGTTTTTTTCTGCCGATCTGTTTTTTCCGCAGGATCTGTTTCCGGCAGAAAAAAAACATCCTGCAGAAAAAAACGGATCCGGCAGAAAAAAACAGATCCGGTGGTAAAAAACGGATCCGGCAGAAAGAAACCAGATCCGGCTGAAATAAACAGATCCAGCTGAGGAAAAAAAACATCCTGCGGAAAAAAACGGATCCAGCAGAAAACATGGATCTGGTGGAAAAAAGACGGATCCAGCAGAAAAAAACGGACCCTGCAGAAAAAAAATGGATCCGGCAAAAAAACCCGGATCCGACGAAAAAAAACCCGGATCCGGCAGAAAAAAACGGATCCTGCGGAAAAAAAGGATCTGGCTGAAAAAATGGATCCGGCAGAAAAAATGGATCATGCGAAAAAAACGGATCTGGCGGAAAAAATGGATCCGGCAGAAAAAAACGGATCTGGCGGAAAAAACGGATCCTGTGGAAAAATAACGGACGGCAGAAAAAAAACAGATCCTGTGGAAAAAACGGATCCGGCAGAAAAAAACCGATTCTGCGGAAAAAACGGATCCTGCAGAAAAAAAAACAGATCAGGCAGAAATATACGGATCCAGCTGAGGAAAAAAAAACATCCTGTGGAAAAAAACGGATCCAGCAGAAAACACGGATCTGGTAGAAAAAAGATGGATCCAGCAGAAAAAAACGGACCCTGCAGAAAAAAACGGATCCGGCAGAAAAAAACGGATCCTGCGAAAAAAAGACGGATCGGCAGAAAAACGGATCCTGCGGAAAAAAATGGATCCAGCAGAAAAAACAGATCCGGCGAAAAAAAATGGATCCGGCAGAAAAAAATGGATCATGCGAAAAAAACGAATCTGGCGGAAAAAATGGATCCGGCAGAAAAAACGGATCTGGTGGAAAAAACGGATCCTGTGGAAAAATAACAGACGGAAGAAAAAAAACAGATCCGGCGGGAAAAAAAGGATCGGCAGAAAAAAACGGATCCTGCGGAAAAAAAAGGATCTGGCAGAAAAAAACGGATTGTGCGGAAAAAACGGATCCTGCAGAAAAAAAACAGATCCAGTGGAAAAAAACGGATCCGGCAGAAAAAACGGATCCTGCGGAAAAAAACGGATCCAGCAAAAAAATGGATCCGGCGGAAAAAATGGATGCAGCGGAAAAAAGGATCGGCAGAAAAAACGGATCATGCGGAAAAAAACGGATCCGGCAGAAAAAAATGGATCCTGCGGAAAAAACTGATCCAGCAAAAAAACGGATCCTGCGGAAAAAACAGATCTGGCAGAAAGAAACGGATCCGGCAGAAAAATACGGATTTGGCAGAAAAAACGGATCCTGCGGAAAAAAACGGATCCTGCAGAAAAAAACGGATCTGGCAGAAAAAAACAGATCTGGCAGAAAAAAAATGGATCCTGCGGAAAAAAACAGATGCGGCAAAAAAAACTGATCCGGCAGAAAAAAACGATCCTGCGGAAAAAAATGGATCCGTTTTTTTTTAAACTCGCCGGATTGTGCCTGACGGCAAAAACCTGATGTGTGAAAGCAGCCCAAGTCTAGAGACTACAGCCGAAAGCCTTACCATTGCACCAAAAGCTCAAGTGATACCAGGTACTAATTTTATGAGATGAACCATTCACATACTGTATGGAGGGAATCTAAATAACCTTCTGATTCTGATGTTTGAATGTTTCATGTATCAGACTCAGGTATCAGAGTCAGGTATCAGACTCAAGTATCAAAGTCATGTATCAAACTCAGATATCAGAGTCAAGTATCAGAGTCAGATAGAGTCAGGTATCAAAGTCAGGTATCAGACTCAGGTATCAGAGTCAGGTATCAGAGTCAGGTTTCAAAGTCAGGCATCAGACTCGAGTATCAGAGTCAGGTATCAGAGTCAGGTATCAAAGTCAGGTATCAGACTCAAGTATCAGAGTCAGGTATCAGAAACGCTTGATTGTTCGATGATCACGCTTCAAAAGTTTGGCAATTTCAACACTGCTGCATCCCTCTGCAAGACATCTCACAATTTTGGACTTTTCAGAGCCCGTCAAATCTCTCTTCTGACCAATTTTGCTCAAGGAAAGGAAGTTGCCTAATAATTAAGCACATCTTATATAGGGTTTTGATGTCATTAGACAACACCCCTCCTCATTACAGAGATGCACATCACATGATTTACTTAATTGGTAGTTGGCTCTCAAGCCTGAACAGCTTGGAGTAGGACAACATGTATAAAAAGTATCATGTGATCAAAATACAACTTGCCTAATAATTCTGCACACAGTGTACAGCTAATATGATTTTCTATAGGGGCTAAGTTCCCTATGTACCCTATATACTGGAGTATAATCCAAGATTTTCAGCCCATTTTTTTGGGCTGAAAGTCCCCCTCTCGGCTTATACTTGAGTCATACGCAGGGGTCGGCAGGGGAGGGGGAGCGGTGGCTGTGAAATTATACTCATCTACTCCTGGCGAGGTCCCTGCAGGTCCCTGGCTTCCCCGCTGCCGGCAGCTTCTTCCTGTACTGAGCGGTCACATGGTACCGCTCATTACAGTAATGAATATGCGGCTCCACCTCCCGTAGAGGTGGAGCTGCACATTCATTACTGTAATGAGCGGTAACTGTGACCGCTCAGTAAAGGATGAAGCTGCGGCGTCGGGGAAGCCAGGGACCTGCAGGGACCGCGCCAGGACCAGGTAAGTATAACGGGGAGGGGAAGCACTACGCGATAGTCACCATTCCTCGTTCCGGGTGTCGCTCTGTCTTCAGCAGTGATGCTCAGGTCAGAGGGCGCGGTGACGTGGTTAGTGCGCGCCCTCTGCTGAACGTCAGTGCAGAAGATGGAGCCGCATCGGAACAAGGAGCAGGTAACTATTGAAAGTGCCGGGGGCCTGAGCGACGGAGAGGTGAGTATGTGATTTTTTTTTTTTTATCGCAGCAAATGGGGCAAGTGTCTGGAGCATGGAGCATCTATGGGACCATAAGGTTTGTGCAGCACTATAATGGGGCCATAACATTTGTGCAGCACTATATGGGGCAATGTTATGATCAGGTGGCCTTGGAGCAGCATGAAAAGACCTTCGCTGGAGCAGTGGTAACTTTACTGACCGCAAACCCTGATCCTATCACCGCAACTAGAAGTAGCCATGGGGTGTGCCTAACCAGACCTAGACACCTCGACACAGCCGGAGAACTAAATATCCCTAAAGATGGAAATAGGAAAACTCTCTTGCCTCAGAGTAGACCCCCAAAGGATAGGTAACCCCCCCCACAAATAATGACTGTGAGTAGGAGAGGAAAAGACACACGCAGACAGAAAACAGGGATAAGCAAAGGAGGCCACTTCTACCTAGATAGGAAAGGATAGTACAGGATACTATGCAGTCAGCATAAAACACTACAAAATATCCACAGCAGAAAAATACAAAAACTCCACCACCTAACTAAAGATGTGGAGAGTATATCTGTGACTCCAGCGAATCCAACTAGACTGAGAAAAACATCAGGCACACTCTAGCAGGAACAAAATAGAAACAAGATCAGCACAGAAAATAAACACACAGCAGTGTGTCTAAAAAAAAGCAAACACTTATCTTTGCTAAATTGGCAGCAAGCAGGAGAGGCCAGGCAGAGGACCAACACTTCCAAAGGAACATTGACTACTGGCAAGGGCTAATGAGTCCTGCAAAGCTAAATACCCCAGTCCGAATTGCAATTAGCAGAAACACCTGTCCAAGACTGCTGCTCAGGAATAACTGCATTACCATCAACAACCACCGGAGGGAGCCCAAGAGCAGAATTCACAACAGGGCAAGTGTCTGTATGGGGCCATAATTAACGTTTGTGGAGCATTACGGTATATGGGGCAAGTGTCTGAATGGGGCCATAATCAAAGTTTGTGCAGCACTATATGGGGCAGATATCTTCATGGAGCATCTTATGGGGCCATAATCAAGGTTTGTGCAGCACTATATGGGGCAGATATCTTCATGGAGCATCTTATGGGGCCATAATCAACATTTGTGCAGCATTATATTGGGCAAATGTGTCTATGGAGCATCTTATGGGGCCATTATTAACCTTTATGCAGGATTATATGGGGCATATTTTAATATGGAGCATCTTATGGGGCCCATCATAAACTTTATGGAGCATTATATGGGGCTCCTGATTCAATATGGATATTCAAAAACACTTAATCTACTGATGTCTCAATTAATTTTACTTTTATTGGTATCTATTTTTACTTTTGACATTTACCGGTAGCTGCTGCATTTCCCACCCTAGGCTTATACTCGAGTCATTAAGTTTTCCCAGTTTTTTGTGGCAAAATTAGGGGGTTGGCTTATACTCGGGTCGGCTTATACTCGAGTATATACGGTAATTACCATAAGGCTGGGGACTTTGACCATGACTTAGAAGTAGAGAACACGACAAGCAAGTAGCAATCTTTTTTGCGATTATTATCTCTCCTGTCATAATATGGGAATGATCTCACTGATTGATTCTCAGTTAACTCATTATGCAGCCAACAATAAAAAGAAGCCACGGAAGGCAAGCTATGCCATATTTTAAGTGAAAACCAATTATTTTTGGCCCCAGTTACATAAATTTAATTAAGAAAAATTGAAAACACTCAAGCTAAATATAAATGCGTGTATATATATATATATATATATATATATACATATATACTGTATATATATATATATATATATATATATATATATATATATATTAAACTGTTCAGTAGCTGAATCCATTTGCGGCTGACTCTGTGTACACAAGATGTGAATTAACAATGTATGAATACCTGCATAATGGAGTTAAAGTGTATAATCCCTATTAACTTCTAATGCTTTCAAATAAATAGAGTTTTCGGGGGTTTGCCTAGAATGAGGCAGCTGTTTCATTATTAACCGAGTTCTTGTTATGAAAATTGAAAATGATTTAGTGTGACATTATTCAGCTCACCGAAAGATTTTACCAATGTTCACTGAGCAACTGACAAAACTCAACTTGACTCATGCTTAAATTAGTACCCAGAATTATCTGCAGAAAAAGAAAAAAACACATATTTGCATTCATATATTTTTCACAGTGTACAAATCTGAATGTATGTGTGAACGACAATCAATTTTTCATTGCGCAAAAACCTTTTACCATCATGTCGTGTTCAGGTCCCAGATTCTAAGCTTTTTTATTTCATCCTACACTTTTACATTGGTCGTACGTTTGTGTTTCTGCACATTAACTGGTAAAATTAGCTCCCTCCAGCCTCCACTAGAGGGAGCTTATGATCTCAACGGGATACTGATTCATGATTGAGTTCTATGTATTCACAGTCTGCATTGAGCTCTAGAGCTCTCTCTAATTGTGGCTACTGGAAGCCAGAATTGATTACTTATTGTGTCTATGTTTGTGCAGAGGATCAGGACCTCCATTAGAGAAATATGACGTTTTCAACACCAGAGTAAAAATTTGGATAGCACAAATTTCTGGACCTAAATAATATAGTGTCCCTCTACACCTTGGAGGAGCAGTGGAACAAACTCAAATCCAGTGTTTTTTGTTTTCTAGTCTAGTCACATGCACCCCTTCACACCCAAACATGGGTATACGCATCAGGATATTGTCTTTTTTGCCTCCTCCTCCACCACCATAACAACAGGGTGATCTCACTACCCTCGCTAAAATTTTTTAGCAAGGGTAGTTAGACAGCCCACATCTTTACAGGAACTCGAGGCTTTTTGCCAAGAAGAGTGGGCAGCTTTACCATCTGAGAAAATAAAGAACCTCATCCACAACTACCACAAAAGACTTTAAGCTGTCATTGATGTTAGAGGGGGCATTACACAGTATTAAGAAATGGGGTATATAAACTTTTAATCAGGGTCGTTTGGATGTTTTGGGTTGTCATTATGATTTCAAAAGAGAAAACACAGTGGTCTGACAATAAATGGCTTCACGCAACCACTAACCATGAGTGGAGAAAAATGTTTTGGTGTTATCATTCATATTCTCTGGAAAAACGCCAAGAAAGCAAAAATTCTGCCTGGGTATGTAAACTTTTGAGCACAACTGTGTATATATATACATATATACATATTAAATATTATTATTTATTTATATAGCACCATTGATTCCATGGTGCTGTACATGAGAAGGGCTTACATACAAATCACAGATATCACTTACAGTAAGCAAACTAGCAATGACAGAATCATACGGAGGGGATAGGGAGGGGATAAGACCCTGCCCTTGTGGGCTTACCTTCTATAGGAGGGTGGGGAAGGAGACAATAGGTTGAGGGTTGTAGGAGCTCCGGTGTTGGTGAGGCGGTAGCTCCGATAGTGATGAGGAGGCAGCGGGGTCAGTGCAGGCTGTAAGCTTTCCTGAAGAGGTGGGTTTTCAGGTTCCTTCTGAAGGATCTGAATGTGGTTGATAGTTGGATGTGTTGGGGCAAAGAATTCCAGAAGATGGGGGATATTCAGGAGAAGTCTTGGAGGCGGTTGGGTGAGGAGCGAATAAGTGTGGAGGAGAGAAGGAGGTCTTACCCCAGGGGTAAATGTTTTTCAGCACTTAGTTAGTGGACATTACCAGTCTAGGATACCCACTCCTTAATAATGGGAGAAAAATGTTTTCTGAGGCCCTCCACTACATCTCTTCAAAGGGGTATTGGAGTGCCTTGTTCTAATTTTTGGCATCTCTTGCAGTGTAGGAGACCCACTCCTTAGTAATGGGAAAAAAATACTTTCTGTGGATCCACCTTCTAGTCGAGGGAAAAAAATGAAACTGAAAAAGCCAATGGGTTCTATTAATATAATGTCACAACTCTTTTGTTGGGTGTCCCAGAACCAGGGGCTCCTTCCCTGTCCCTACCGCGAAGGGCACTCTAGATCGCCCTGTTCCCCTGATTTCTCCTGATAGTGAAGACAGCGGGGCCACATAACTTGCCTTAGCTCCTGAATCCGTCCTCTGTCTGTACCCTTCTCCCACCCATAGTATAGGGGAGTAGTAGTGTACCGTAATACACCAACCAGAATAGCAAGGTAATACGAACAGGGATATTGGAAAATACCAAACACACAAATACACTCAAAAAATTATCAAAGGGATGTTGGAGGTTGGGGTTGCACCAAAGTAGGAGAAGAAAGGGAATTATCACACACTCAGAACCTTGCAACAGTCACAGATAAATCCACCAAACACCTTCTCCAATAATAACCAACAACAACTTCCAGCCATGCAGCAAAAGCAATCTCTGATAATGAGTGCTAGTTTATATAGGAGATGGAAGTGGCTAACAGTGCACAGCTGAGAGCCTTAATGTAGGAAAGCTTCCAGGAGCTCTCAGCTGAGCTGTGCAGGGGTCAATCTGCTCAAAAGAAACTTTCACCATTTAATGTTAAGGTGAACAGCTTCTAATCAGTGCAGGAGTAGGAGAAATCAGATCCTGCGGTCTTCTTGGTCCTCTCTGTCACGGTAAACCATGATCCAGTGCCTTGTAGTGGGCTGTCAGGTGGTCATCACATAGGGAGTTCTCACACTGCATACAGGATTGCACAGCTGGGACAGTAGAGTTTGTACAGTTAGTACAGAAGATCCTGGTATCCTCCACATCAGGGCGAGTAGATGCAAAATACCCCACTATATTCCCCAGTAGGGTTAATGAAATAAGTCTTTGATGCTGTTACATTAAACTCATCACTTTTTTCAGGGCTAACTCAAAAAGATTATATTCTGTAATAATAATACTGCTCTTATCTACAATTCGCGTAGGGTGAGGTGTGGCAGTAGGTATAATTTATGACAGGCATCCAGTCAGGGAATATTGTCTTATAAATACTAAGCCTTGCTGTGTGTTTTTCTATGCACTCATTGACCGATTCATGATTTTTATGATCATTTGTACTCAGAAATTCATCAAAGCTGGCAGTGTTACTTACGTTACTCCGCAGTTTGTTGCTGCCATGTACAAGAAAAAAAAATTCAAATCCCTTTTATATTCTTCAATAATACCCCTCTTATCTACAATTCATCAATGGTGAGGTGGGGCAGTAAGTATGACAGGCATCTAGTCATTGATTATCTATATACATAATTGCCTAAGGGTCACTTCCGTCTGTCTGTCTGTCCTTCTGTCACGGTTATTAATTCGCTGATTGGTCTCGGCAGCTGCCTGTCATGGCTGCCGCGACCAATCAGCGATGGGCACAGTCTGATTAGTCCCTCCCCTACTCCCCTGTACTCACTGCCCAGCGCCCACTCCAAAATCCTCTCCACTCACCGCTCACACAGCGTTAATGGCAGCAGTAACGGCCCGCGGTATAACGCATTCCGTTACCGCTGCTATTAACCCTGTGTGTCCCCAACTATTTACTATTGATGCTGCCTATGCAGCATCAATAGTAAAAATATGTCATGTTAAAAATAATAAAAAAAAACAAAAAACCTGCTATACTCACCATCCGCCGCCTTTGCCGCTCCTTGCCACGCTCCCGGGACCGCTCCATTGCAAGCGGCAGCTTCCGGGCTGGTGTGCGACAAGGACCTGCCGTGACGTCACGTTCATGTGACCGTGTCGTCATCATAGGACTTGCTCACACCAGCCCTGGGAACGGAAGCTGCCGCTTGCAATGGAGCGGTCCCTGGAGCGTCACGAGGAGCGCGAAAGGCGGCGAATGGTGAGTATAGCATGACTTCAACGGGCCTTTGGAAGGTGAGTATATGTTTATTTTTTTTAAGTCTCTATACTACGTGGCTCTGTGCTGTATACTCCGTCGCTGTGCAATATACTATGTGGCTAGGCAATATACTACGTGCCTGGGCAATATACTATGTGGCTGGGCAATATACTATGTGGGCTGGGCAATATACTACGTGACTGGGCAATATACTACATAGCTCTGCTATATACTATGTGGCTGGGCAATATAGTACGTGGCCGGGCAATATACTACGTGACTGGGCAATATACTACGTGGCTGGGCAATATACTATGTGGCTGGGCAATATACTACGTAGGCTGGGCAATATACTACGTCGCTGGGCAACATACTACGTTGGCTGGGCAATATACTACGTGGGCTGGGCAATATACTACGTGGCTGGGCAATATACTACGTGGCTGGGCAATATACTACGTGGCTGGGCAATATACTACGTGATTGGGCAATATACTACGTGACTGGGCAATATACTACGTGACTGGGCAATATACTACGTGCACATGCATATTCTAGAATACTCGATGCGTTAGAATCGGGCCACCATCTAGTTGCCTTATAAATTGTAAGCCTTGCTGCTGTTTTCCATGCACTCATTGACCGATTCAAGTTTTTAGTGATGTTCTGTACTCATAAATTCATCATAGCAGGCAAAATTTAATTATTTAATGTGTCCATTCACAGTTTCTTTGTATCATCTGTATGTAACAGGTAGTGGTGGGAGACTTTACAGTACTGGAGCTGGAATTATCACTTCTGAATGCTCCAGTGCTTTGTTTCCATCTATTTCTGGGTGGTTCTTGAAGTATGTTTAGGGTCATTGTCCTGTTGGAAGACCCATGACCTACTATGATGCAAACCCAGTTTTCTGACCTGGGGCACTACAAAATTCATTGGGATTCTTCACAATTCAAGGCACCCAGGGCCACAGACAGCAAAACAACCTCAAAATATCTTTGAACTTCCATTCTATGTTCTTTGATTTGTAGGCCTCATTCTATTTACACTAAACAGTAGAATAATATACTTTACCAAATAACTCTATCTTGGTGTCATCTGTCCACAAGACACCTGCTGGCCCTCTACATATAATGATAGCCGGCTGATGGTCCTACAAAAAAAAAAAAGACTTTCGATGTGTCTGATCATGCCTCTCACACTGCATGGCCAGATAAGGTATAAAAATGATAAAATTATATCTCCTGTTGAATGTTTTTTTCACCATTGAAAGCAATGCAAATGTGCAAAAACACAGCAAAAACACCGTGTGTGAACTTAGCCCTCTTATTTATTTTCCCTTATATACAATTCATTATTCTGGAAAAAATGTTTCTTAACATTTTTTCCAGTGAAAACCATTTTAAGTACAGTTTTGTATGTTTTATTGTCAGTCTGTAAAGTGGCGTAATATTCTGACCTCAGATTCAGAGATGCTTCCAGGGGTCTCACTATGCTGTTCCCATGCCATTTCAGCGCTGTTTACATAATTTTCAGCTTTTTTAAGACCTCCTTCACAACTGGTGGGCCACTAGAAAAATTCTCGATCTCCCCTTGACTTCCATTATACTCGTTACTCGGGTCGAGCACCCGAGCATTTCGATTTGTTCGACTCGAGTAACGAGTACCCCAGCATTTTAGTGCTCGCTCATCACTACTCTGGATATGTAGAGCCAAGAGGAACATCAGAGAAGACTACGTCTCTACAATATGTCCAAGTAAGAATTATAATATTCTTGGTATTTTTTATTTGGATTACCTTCCTGAACTTTTGCTCTTGCAGCTAGGAAACAATTATTACGTATTCTGTAAATATGATTCTGTTTCCAAATTTTGGCTTCTGGGTTCTATAAATCTGTAAAACTGTTCATCTCTTTGGAATGAGACAAAAAAAAAGAAAGAGAAATGAACATTGAAATGATCATAAAAATTGGCTGCGAATCCAACCTACAAAAATCAATTGAGGTGCAGAGTGACAAGCTGGCCAAGCAAGTGAAGCTATGCAGAACACAATTAGGCAAGCGAACCATCAGAATACTAAGCCGGAGAGCAGTGAAATAATAATTACTAATTTAAGTGCCATACACATAATTGACAGTAACCAATTTCACATTTGCTGAACATTCAACTTGAGATGAGCTACATTCTAATATTTTCCAAGTAACGTTCGCAGTCGAGCCCCAATACCAAATTCTAGTGACATGATGACATTTTCTTGTCTTCGATAATTTGTTTTCTTAGCTCAGATGCACATAGGACAAGATTGTCTGTAACATATTTTGTGCAAATACTCAGTGAATCCTCAGTAATATCCAATTATTACAGTATTTATTTCGAAAAAACAAAACATGATTTCATGATACTTTGTTAGGAGATGTTGACGTTCTGTATGTCTATCGGGGGTTGTCTACCTGGTGGTTGTCATGTGGATCTCGAGCTGTTGAGGGTTTTATGATATATACTGTACATAAGACATAGGCTGAAAAGACGCAATTGCTTTGTTCTAATGACTGGTGCGAATACCAGGTTTGGATCCTGGTAATGAAACACTAATGGCCTATGCTGAGTACAGGAACCCTTCTTTGATAACTACTAATGAAACCACCAAAGATCCTGGGAAAGGGGCTCTGGAATGCCTATGAATGGGACATCTTGGACGGACTGCAGGCTCGCATGCTCAACTTCCGCACTATTCATTGTTAATGGAACTGCAAAAAATAGGGGAGTGCTGTGCTCAGCTTTAACCGGCAGTCTCATAGGCAATGAATGAATCTCCGCTCTGAATCCAGAGTCCCATTCTCAGGATCACTGAGGGGTCATTATCCCCTATCCTAAATTGTTGAAGGCATCAGAAGAACATTCAAGGGTTATTACTTACTGATAAGTGTTAACTTGCTGATTGCACATTTATGGGATGTTCATGGCAGTTAAGTACACAACTATCTTTGACAGTCTCTTAGACAATGAATGGAAAGCTGGAGCATATATAGTGTGGTGTGGAGTGGCAGCCATGGGCTAGGTACTCATTTTCTACTCACCGAAACGCTACAGGAAAATAGGGATCCTGGCTGGGTGTGTGGATTTTAGCTATAGGGGTGCTACGCCCTTGCAGACCGCATGATGCCAGTTCAGTGAGGGAGACGACCACTCCAAAATAATAATGTAGGGAGGAGAATGTACAGTGGATAGCGGGTGCAAAACTTTGTGGACGTTTCTCTTAGAACATATGACATTTTCCTACACTTTCCTTTTCTTCCTGCGCTCGCTCAGGTCTATGTCTGATAGCCTTTCTTTCTAGCTTCACCACCACCCAGGACTACACTTTGGGAGCTTTCCTAGCCTCCTCAGCACCACTAACCAGGAAACGAGAATCCTATTATTCAACACACACGTTTTCGTGGCCTGTTCCTCTTAGGGAAGCTACTTTTGCCACTCTGGCTGTTACTTGGCTTCTCTGCTTGCCGACGCCTTGGAACTACCACCCTCGACACTCTCTCTTCATCCTTTTTCCCTTCTCAGTGCTGCTCCGTCACTTGAATGCAGAGGCGTAGCTAGAGCCCGGGGCTGTTCCCGAGTTTGGCGCCCCCCTCCTCTCCCCATCACAATCCCTGCCCCTACGCACTGTCCATAACATTACACTTCTCCTATAGTTCCCCCCCTGGTCCCTGTGGCCCTATGCAGCTGCCTAGTTGGTTTCAGCACCTTGGAGAGCTCCAGCCCTGACAGCCCCGTCCACACTATGGAGGCCGATGCACCCTGAACACTGAGTTATTGACTGATTATCGCACTATTAATTTCCTCTCTAATTGCTCCTCCACCTCTCCATTCTAGGTCCCTGCTGGAGCCTGGAATATTATCAGCTGCACAGGGAGAAATCTGTCTATAACGCGCCTTATGCTGCAATGATAGGAAGATCAGAGGAACAAAATACAAGAATCAGGAGGAGAATTAATGATAACACTAATAATAAATATGATACAAATAATGTCATTTTCGGATATAAGACGCCTACTGTCAAGAATTACTGGGTATATGATTTCTATTCAGGGGTCGGTTGTGGACTATGGGGGTGTTTGGTACAAAATGGAAAAATGGGGATAAATAGGTGGTTGGTATTTTACATTTGGCTGAATTTTTGGATCTCAAAATTTTAATGATTGATATAAATATCACAAAATCTTGTTTTCATGAGATCGAACAAATTCTGACACACACACACACACACACACTTCAGATTGGGGACAATTGGGGGTACACCTATATAATAAAGTAGGGAATAGGGGGACCAGGAGCGAAATTGGCAGATAGGGGCACAACGATAGTAGTAGATGGGTGCGATATAAGATGAGGGGGCATTATTAGGGGTACCATGATGGGAGCAGATATGCATGTCTATCTTTATAACTATCCAGGGTGAGGGGGCATTAGGTGCAGCATTGACATTTTGGGGGGCAACAGGGCAGGAGGTGGAGGGATGTGTGTACCCTTATAAATAAAGCAGGGTGAGGGGGCACCATCAGCAGCTGAGGGGCACAATAATAGTAGATATGTGCTATAGAAAGGTGAGGGGGCACCAGGAGCAGCAGTGACATTTGGGGGGCACCAGGGCAGGTAGGGAGATGTGTGTACCCTTATAATGAAGCAGACTGAGGAGCACAATGATAGTAATAGATATATGTGATAGAAGGTGAGGGGGCACAGGGTGCAGAGTTGACAATTGGGGGGCACTGGGGCAGATGGGGGGGATGTGTGTATTCCTGTAAAGAAGCATGGTGAGGGGGCAAGGTGAGGGGCGCAATGAAAGCAGTAGATAAGTGCGATAGAAGATGAAGGGGCGCCAGGAGCAGCAGTGACATTTGGGGGGCACCAGGGCTAGTGGGGGGATGTGTGTACCCTAATATTAAAGGAGATTGAAGGAGATGTGCAGCTGATGGGCACGATGATATGTGCTATACAAGGTGAGTGGGCACCGGGTGCTGGATTGACACTTGGGGGGCACCAAGACAGATAGGGGGGATGTATGCATTACTATAAAGATGCAAGGTGAGGGGGCAGCAGGAACAGATAAGGGGCACCATGACAGTAGTATATAAGTGCTGTACATGGTGAGGGGGATTTTCAGCTGAGGGGCGCGATGATATGTGCTATACAAGGTAAGGGGGCACCAGGAGCAGCAGTGACATTTGGGGTTCACCAGGGCAGAGGGGGTGTGTATTACTATAAAGATGCAGGGTGAGGGGCAGCAGGAGCAGGTGAGGGGCACCTTGACAGTAGTATATAAGTGCTGTACAAGGTGAGGGGGCACCAGGAGCAGCAGTGACATTTAGGGGGCACCAGGGCAGGTGGGAGTTGCGTATAGTCCTATAAAGATGCAGGGTTCTGCTTACCTGACCGCGCTCCTGCTCTCTCCACGCAGCTGAAGCATGCACTCGCCGGCGACTGACAATGACGTCAGACGCCGGCCACATGCACGCTGGGACTGACGTCAGCTGCCAGCCTCAGATTGGCTGGCGGCTGTTAACTATTGACGTGCGGGTGCGGGCCCGCACGTCAATAGCGTTAAACAGCTGCAGCGCCGGCCGCGGCCCGGTGACCCACCCCCCACATTGTGCCACCCGGAGCGGCCCGCCCCCCCACACCCCTCTT
The DNA here is from genome assembly GCF_032444005.1 of Ranitomeya imitator. NCBI lineage: Eukaryota > Metazoa > Chordata > Amphibia > Anura > Dendrobatidae > Ranitomeya > Ranitomeya imitator. The sequence continues at coordinate 755,220,948 of NC_091282.1, read as the reverse complement.
CCTACGCCACTGCTTGAATGTTAGATAACTCCGTACCATCTAGCTTCCTGCCCCTGACCTCGTCTCCGGAGAATAGCTCACTCCTTCTAGCACTTTTCCTTCTTTGTCCTCTGGATAACGCTATCCGTTGCCTCTGTCAACGCTCACTATGGGGACACCCAATTCAAGCGCTAAATATTCTGCTCTAGCTGCAAGCTAAGCCCTATCTCCCTCCTGGCAGGAAACACTGTCTATCCCTTCATTTTAGCCCCTCCCATTCTGGGTTAGTCCCAACTGTTAACCCTAGCTATCTTTAATAACTACCTGTGATTGGGCAGAACAAGTCTCTATTAATAATAACGCATATCACTAAACACACTACACATCACATTTCATTGATACACTTGTCTTAAAGAGGGAACGAGGGCAGCACTTTCACTTCTTACGCATCCAATGGGACATTTCCGTGTTTCATTTTCAGAATTGATGAGGCTCCCACTGGTGGAACGCCCACTGATCACATATCCCAAGTTTGGGAATAACCCTTTGGTGGTACATTGGTGCCATGCTCTTGAATTGCTCATGCTAAAGTATCAATCCACCGTTAATGGTGAGCTATGAAAAGTCTAATATATGCTCCACAAAATGGATATCTAAAAGCCCCCAAAATACACAGCATTACCAGTCTTTACACTTCATCAAAGTCAAGTGCCTGTCCCTGTAATAATATGCGACAGGGACATTTCAGTGCACCTATGACTATGAGCGAGGGTCTGCTTCACTTGTGTATATTGGCCACACTCACCAACTCAAGTGCCCTCTTAAATTGATTGTTCTTCACAAAAAAATCCATCTTCTTTTCTTTGCTCTTGTTCATTAGAGAAGGCACCGTCTATAGAGTCTGTAATTTTCATTCTCAGAAATAAAACTATTCCATCGAGTCTGAGATGTAAATCCACAATTTACTGTGCTGTGCCGGATGCTATTATTTGTCATCTCGGTGGGTACAATAGGGAAAAGGCAGAAAGCTTGTATAGCACAAGTGGGCATATTAATCATGGAGTGGTTTGTTCTGATGCACAGTAAATCAGTTGATATTATGTGATTGGATGATAGAAATTCATCACACGCAGAATTTTACGGATTTTGATCAAGTAATTTCATAATATATCCCAGCATTAAAATACATGAACGTATTTTTAAGATTTGTTCTTTTTGCCCATTATATGTATTTTTTTTTATTTTTTACGCATTTACTATTTTTCTTGTGCAGCTTCCAAGTATTTCCATACACTGCAAGCTGCATTGTCCCCTCAAGGGCTTATTCAGATGACCATATTTTTGGTCCAAGTGCGATTCAACTCATCAGATCGCACTCGTTCCAATGTTATTCTATGCAACCGTGCACTTGTCCAATTTTTTCCTTGTACGGAGTCTATCCGAGGAAAAAGATTGCAGCACGCGCAATTTGCATCCACAAATCAGATTGCACTGTTCAATCTGATTTTCACAGATTGACATGAATTAAGAAGATGTAGAATTTTTTTTTCATCTTTTCCTCAGCCAAGAGAATCGGATCACACTCTGATCTTACTCTGATCCAACTCTGACCATAGTGTGATTAGCATAATTGAACTGATTTTCTCGAATGAGAGAAAATACAATCGTGCGACCCTAGCCTTATCCAAATCCATCAGTATAGCTGTCTGGTGGGAGTTCTCCTCTCAGTAAGACATGACACACAGTTTTGCGCATGCGCATGGTACCAATAAGTAAGGGGGTCCATTGTTCAATCACTCCTTTCCATCAGTAATCATGCCACCTTCCTTCTCTGCTCTACCACAGCTCAGTGAAGCTGCACATGCAGCAGAAACAGAAAGGAGTGGTGAAAACAATATCCATGCCCGTTTCCGCTGCTACTCCCTAACTCTAATCACGCCATTATGCAGAATCACTGCAATGTATTACAGCAGAGAGGGAGAGTGGGTAGATTATGACGCATGCGCATTGTTCTGATCAGTGGTGATGCCAATGCACATTGTAAACTTAGTCATTATGGGGGTTGAGTGACTACTGAAGAGCAATGGTGGCTGAAGTAGGGATTAGAATTGTTCCTCCCAATGATTGAAATCATGCACATGCACAAAATTGTTCATATTCACAAGCAAAAGTCGAGATTACGTACCAGAGAGCTCCACTGACAAACTTGGCTAATAGGGGAATAGAGCGGCTTGCAAGGCTTACAAACTGAGCTAAAAATTAAATTGGAAAATCAATTAAAGGGGAGACTTGCTAAAAAAAATTCATTAAATACCTTGTAAAAATCCCTGCGCTTCTCTGATTCTGCCGCTCTTTTCAATTTTGCACTGCGTCACTCCATGGCAGAGATATTAGCATTTGTTGCTTTTGGAGCGCAGTATGTGAAATCCCTGCTTGAAAACCAACTGGGTGATTCTTCGCAGTAGTCTCTAGGAACGTGCACTTTTACAACCCCCTTCCCAGATGTTGCCAATCACATCTCAGCAGTAACTGAGACTCCCGAATCAGCTGTTGAGATGTAATTTGTAGCATCTGGGAGAGAGAGCTGAAATCGCACACCTCATAGAAAACTCTAAAGAAACACCCAGTTGAACCACAATCAGAGATTTCACATACTGTGCTCGAAAAGTAACAAATATAAATATCTCTGCAATGGAGCGACGCAGATCAAAACGGAAAGGAGCATCTGAGTGAGGCGAGCTCAGGGGTTTTTTCAAGGCATTTAACTCAATTTTTTGAGCTAGTCACAGATCTTCTTTAAAAAAAAAGTATATATAAAATGCCGTTATACCCTTTAAGTAGTATAGCCTAGCTTTTGAGAATTGAGCAATATTATAAACCTGCTCTGCTTCCCATCTATTCAAGCATCACTATTAGTATTCTGTACGTTCTTCTGTTTCCTTTCTTCATCTTATTCATTATATGTGGCAGAAGTGAATGTATTCTATATAAAGAGGTACGTTATGCCGATGTGATCGGAATATTCTCACTTTATCCTTTATTGTGTACTCTGCTTTATTTCCCTTGTAGAAGAGCGAGCACCAATGAACCGAGGCTTGATCGCGCTCCATCGGCATTGTTAGGCCCCAGGCATTGCAAAGTTCATTGGTGAATGACATTTAATCTTTAGAAAAACCATTAAAATTAGAAATATCGGAAAGGATTATAATATCTGCGTACAAGCGAGCGCAGGCCTATTGTTAGTATTATCCTCAAGGATAGAAGTCTATGCATAATGAGATGCCTACACGGTGTAGAGATGTAGTAAGCTCCAAGCGAACATCTGACGCGCTTCATCTATTGATTTAACATGATAAACGCTCGTTAAGTGCTTTACGTTATTTATGTAGGATATGGTATCTGTATGGGAGGCATACTGTACAGATAGCGAAGGTGTGCTACTCTATTACAGTACTTTGCATTAATCAAAAAGTTGGCACTTAATACACTTGCATTTGTTGGAATGGGAAGGATGAGTTGGGCCCAACATTGAAGGATGCTGAGAGCAAATTTGTATGTGTACACAATAAAATGCATGATTTCTTGGGGTCTTATTTATGGTGCCCACACCATGAGAACTTGGGTTCCAACATGTGAATGGAGCAGAAGCGCACATGAATGACTACTAGTTCATTAGCATCTATGGGTCTATGGGAAAGGCAGTGCACTTGCGTGATCACTAGAGATGAGAAACTGTGTCTAAACTCGAACCACCATAATTGCTAGTAGAATGCGGTTAATTATGGACAGACCCCAGAGTATAATAGACAGAGGGGTTAAAAAATAAAAAAACATTTTTCTCCCTCTCCCTTCACCTGTCCTTGAGTCACAGCTACCCATTCGGTCCGTTACTGGCTCACTTCCTCCCTCTGCTCTTTTGTTTTTTTTACTTTTTGGCATTCTATAAGGCATCATAATGTACATTGCATCATAGGGTTATGATGTCATTTGAGGCCTAGTCAGACCTGGAGCTACAGAAGAGGAAAGACAATTCTGGTGAATCTGAATAGTTTCTGAAATTTGAAGCAAATTCAATATTCATCAAATTAATTCGCTTATTTCTAACCATACCATTCACTTCTTTTGGTCAGTTGGAGCCATAGTGACTGACCATGCATGATGACAACTCCCATAGAACGTGACTAGAGTGGTCAATCATGAATATTACTGTTCCATCCACACCGGCGACTTTATTCTGTTATCATCATAGTTGGTGGTGACCACAGTGGAAAGACTCCCATAGATCTTGCCTTTAACCATGGTTTGTCAACAATGAATTTGAATGGGATTATAGACTAGTTGGTGTTGAGTCATGAAAGGTAACTCAAGATATTATTTTATGTCATGATTGCCATCTGCACTCAATAAATAGATGGAGGCAATTTCTATAAAATATTTCAAAACAGTATTTTGCTGTTGTACCCACCTTTTTCAGAACCCTTAATGATGATGTTATCATTTTCATGTTGGTAATGTTATTACTACAGTCTAGTAAGTTTTTTGGGAATCTATATATTTAATTGTCTAAGGGTTTTTCCCTCTGTCTGTCTTTCTGTCTGTCTGTCTGTCTGTCTTTCTGTCTGTCTGTCTGTCCTGGAAATCCCACGTCTCTGATTGGTCGAGGCCGCCAGGCCTCGACCAATCAGCGACGGGCACAGTATCGACGTAGAAATCCCACGTCTCTGATGTCATAATGGTTGCCATGGCGACGATGATGTCATAAAGGTTGCCTCAACCAATCAGCAACGGGCACAGTCTGCCGCGAATTCTGGAATCATCAGTGTCCATATACTACGGGGACATGCATATTCTAGAATACCCGATGCGTTAGAATTGGGCCACAATCTAGTCTATATATATAATTGTCTAAGGGTTTTTCCGTCTGTCTGTCTTTCTGTCTGTCTGTCTTTCTGTCTGTCTGTCTGTCCTGGAAATCCCACGTCTCTGATTGGTCAAGGCCGCCAGGCCTCGACCAATCAGAGACCGGCACAGCATTGACGTAGAAATCCCGCGTCTCTGACTGGTCGAGGCCGCCAGGCCTCGACCAATCAGCAATGGGCACAGCGACGATGATGTCATAAAGGACGTAGACATCTCACGTTTCTGATTCAGCGACGGGCACAGTATCGACGTAGATGTCATAATGGTTGCCATGGCGACGATGATGTCATAAAGGTTGCCTCGACCAATCAGTGACGGGCACAGTCTGCCGCAAATTCTGGAATCATCATTGTCCATATACTACGGGGACATGCATATTCTAGAATACCTGATGCATTAGAATCGGGCCACAATCTAGTAAATAATAATTGCCAATTCTTGGAACATCCATGAGGCTTTGGGAAAAAGGTGAAACCTTTAGACCTCCAGGAAGAGTTTAGTGAATCCTGCATTGAGCAGGTGGTTGGATACAAGGATACAAGGTCTCTTCCATGATTCTAAGAAGAGTTGGCGCTTCCTGGAAGAACATCTTCCAGGAGGTTGCAAGTCAGGTGCTAGGTCCTAAGCTTTGGCATCCAATTGTGCATTTCATATGGCAGGGAAAAGTATGTCAAAATAGCTTAGACAAGGCATAGGAATGTATACAAAGTGGATGGTTTGGGAAATTGTGTATCTACTAGTAATTCCTCCTGGTAAGCTCTCCTTCAATTTCTTGTCATACTTTCCAACTTTTACTGACTCCAAATCAGTTTCAAGTAGAGTGGTCTTCTGCTGAACCATTGGTCTCATAGTGTCAGAACTTAAGACCAATGTAGGATTCTTCTCCTTGCAAAATGATTTTCCAATAGCCAATGCTAAGATGTCAAGTTCATGTTGACCAAACTGTTGTTGCCATTACCCAATACAACTCTAACAGTTTTTTTCTGATGCTTGCTCAGATCAGGTGGACCAAAACGGCAGGAAGTGCGTCCGATAGATTCCAAGACTCCAGTGTATTCAATGAGACCTTGAGGATTACAAACATCCAGAGACATCAAGGAGGAAGATATTATTGCAAAGCAGAAAACGGGCTGGGCTCTCCTGCAATAAAGTCTATCCGAGTGGATGTATATTGTGAGTACAAAAGGCCATGATTCTCTTCTAGCCCTTTCATATTGTGTAGGGTATAATGATGTATGGGGTATCATCTCTCTTTATGTACAGCCCATACAGTTGCTGATTACTCTCATCCATCGCTTTATTGTTGCATGTCACATAGAGTTGTGCTGAGCATCCGTTCCCGATTATTCTCTGCAGTTGCGGAGCGCATGTGATTGAGTGCTGGATATAGCTTCTGTCTACACATAAATAGAAGAGGTTATGACAAAGGATGAACCTAAATGACAAAGTCTATAATATAAGATGAAAAGTGATGCTATAAAAATAAACAGATATAGACGAAGGAAGGGCACCAGAGACTTACTGCAGGTCATTGGATTTATGGAATGCACTGGGAAAAATCTGGCATCCATAGGGCCATAAACATGACCGAATATCAAAAATGCTAATAGGTAGCCAGTCAGATTCTGCAGAATGATGATCTGAGCCCTCAAGGCCCAATGTGCCATATTTAATTTTAATCAATGCTAGTTACTTCACCGACATTCATTTCCACACGTAAGTAACGGCATCAAAGTGATGATTTGTCCCCAATTATGGGAGGAATTAGAGATGAACGAATCTGATGAGACTTGGTTTTGCTCGAATTCGTCTGAGAAATTTGGGTTGAGACAAATTTATTTGAAGCAAATCAAAATGCCGGTAAAAGCCATTTATCATGCCATGATGTCTCTTCAAAGCACAGCAGATAATAAACAGAGGGGATAAAAATATCAAAAATGGTCACAACCATGTAGGCTCTCATTGTTTCTAGCACCACAGCTCCTCGCCCGATCTTCCACTAGTTTGCTCCTCCTTCCGGCTTCAGTCTTCTCTTCTATTCTTCTTTACTCTTCATGTCTTAAGTGTTCACTAAGCCTCAAATAACACTATGTCACCACTGTAGGTCTAAGCAGCACCAAGATGCCAAAGAGTTAAAACGGAAAAGAATACCAGAGCCGGAGGGAAGAAGTGAGTTCGCTGCAGCCACCATTTTGCTTAACTGTAAAGAGCAGGACAAACAATTAAAACAATGATAATGGACACCTCACCGCTCAACTATCCCACCACCCCTACATCTCTTCTTTTCCCCTTCCCTCAGTATGCAAATCTTCAGCCTGTTAAATACAGGCTATGGCTTCTGGCTTCACAAGACCTCTGATGTAACCGCACTCCATGCCGTCACTCAGGGAAAGGGAAAAAAAGAGCCACGGAGGACAGATGGCAGTCTATGGGGATGAAGGGAACGGTGACCAGTGAGGTATTTTTTTTTTACATTCTACATTTGCTATGCTCTGGTGTCTACAGAAAACATTGAATTTGCATCAAAAAACTTTGCTGCCTATCAAATTTTTCTGTAAAACCCACGCAATTTGACGAATTCGAAATTTGGGAGATTTGATCATCTCTAACAAGAGAATCACTTTTTTATATAACTGTCATGGTGCCTATGTAGAACCAAGGAAGATCTAAAAAGAGCTTCTACGGACAGTGTAATGGCCAGAGAATGCTGAGATAGAATGGTTGGGAGGCCACATCATTACCTAGACGTCAAAAGCAAGAGCAAAACGTTGCCAAAATATGGTCAAAGAACATGAATTAAGAGCAGAGTAGAAGCTAGAACACAAGCATGTAGGAGGCTAAGCTCATAAATGGCAACCATTGGTGATAGTCATGGGATTTGATAGCGGGAGCCTCACACAGGTTCATAGAAAGAACAACTAGGTAATAGGTTTAATAGTTAACTCCCAAGCTCCTAGTCAGGAAGGTAACCCCCAAGTCCCAGAATTAATCAAACTGTTTGTCTTTGATCCAACAATGCCCGTTACGGAGGTGCAGCACAGTCTGGCAAAAGAAGAAGAAACAGTGAAGACAAATATGCAACAATTAACTTTTTGCAAATGTGGAATTAATAGATTTCAGGTGGTCGCTCATCTGTTAACCAGATCAGAAAGGAGTTGCAAAAAGCAACAAATCTGTGGTGGATTGTGCAATTCTTCATTTTCCCTATAGAGGCACTGCAGAAAACCTGAGAACATATAGCTGGTTTTCGCGCACTGTTTACAGCTGGAGATTCCAATAGCAAGAAGCCAATTGTGGACCCTTCTAAAAAAGCAAAATTATCCAAAGTGTTTAATCCATTATTTATGGGTGAACTGTAATACTTTTCTATAAACCCTTGTGTTCCTTTATTGTGAACCTTAGTGCTACTTGCTCATGAAGGATACTCGTATTTATTGTTATATAATGGAGGGAGTTTCTATGGCTTGACAGTAGATTATTATTTTTTGTGAAACATACAGCTTAATATGCTGTCATGGCAAGAAAAAAAAAACAACATAAAAAAAGCTTAAAAATAATAAGCATTTGTATCCTTAGAATGGACATTGTTGGGTTACAATAAAGCCAGTGGTAAACAGCCGAGTGATTATTTCTGAATTGTACTGCGAGTATACAGAGCAATCAGCCAAAGAGTTCTGTGAGCCGCCAAGTGCTGTCAGGTTGTTTATGATGTATGTGGAAATTAGAGATTTTTGCTTGTGGAAGCAGTGATGGAAAAATCATACGTAACAAAAAGGAATTTATTTTACAATGAGGATTTAAAGTAAATGTCTGACTTTTAACACAAGTGCAATTCTCACACCGGACACTGGAGCTTTTTTAGACTTGTACTTCCTGTTGTTTCAGGAAATAACACATGTACATAGCAGCAATGAAAAGACTCTGACATTAGCTGTTGTATTAACGCATCAGCTAATGAGTGTGTACAAAAGTTAGTGTGAAGAGGGTCAGCTGTGAAAAAACTCCTATTGTGAATGGTGGATCCTGTGTTATCAGCTGTGTATAGAGGTGTTATCAGTCACTGTAATCCTGCCTCTGATGACAAAGAGACTGTTACAGAACCCCCCAGCACCAAGAATGTTATGCAGTATATGTATGTATAATAGTTTTCATGTGAAATGCATCAGTCCACAGACTGCGCCCCTGGACAAGATATTCTCTTTCTGACCTCCCCCCACCTTTGTAATTCCCACAGTAAATATCGGCAGGCTCCGGCCCCCTGTGGCTATTGTAATGTATGTCTGGCCTGCTGTTTTCCTATTGGCCTGCCCTGTGTATCTGTGTTATATATTCTGTGTGCTGTAAATAAAGGGTGTTCTTAGACTGGAAATACGTGGAGAAGCAGTCAGTTTTATATGCTCTCATGTAATCAAGAAATTCCTGCCAGCGTCCTTCATTCAGAATCTAGCAAAAGCAAAGTGGACCTCCTGAAACACGGGGTGGTACTGAAAGAGGTACCAGCTTGGTAGACCCCGTTACAGAGACTGTCAGAAATTATCTCCAGAAAGGACTGGATGTATGAATTTAATGAGTGTTTACAAAAGTCATTGAAAATTGAGGAGTGTCAGATGTGACAACAACACCTATTGGGATTGGTAGCTTCTGTGTTATCTACTGTATATAGAGGTGTTGTCAATTATTGTTCAGAAGGAGGAGGTGAGCTGTGACATCACCTACTATGAATGGTGGATCCTGTGGTACCTACTGTATATAGAGGTGCTGTCAGTCATTGTACAGGAGGAGAAGGTGAGCAGTGACATTACTTAGTGTGTATGATGGTTCCTGTGTTATCTACTGTTTATAGAAGTGTTATCAGTTATTGTACAGGAGGAGGTGAGCTGTGATATCACCTATTGTGAATGTTGGATCCTGTGTCATCTGCTGTATATAGAGGCGTTATCAGTCAGTGTACAGGAGGAGGAGGTGAGCTGTGACATCACCTATTGTGTATGGTGGATCCTGTGTTATCTACTGTATATAGAGGTGTTATCAGTCATTGTACAGGAGGAGGGAAAGGTGAACTATGACATCACCTATAGTAAATGGTGGATCCTGTGTTATCTACTGTATATAGAGGTGTGATCAGTCATTGTACAGGAGTACAAGCTGAGCTGTGACATCACCTATTGTGTATGATGGTCCCTGTGTTATCTACTGTTTATAGAAGTGTTATCAGTTATTGTACAGGAGGAGGTGAGCTGTGATATCGCCTATTGTGAATGGTGGATCCTGTGTTATCTACTGTACATAGAAGTGTTATCACTTATTGAAGAGAATGAGGTGAGCTGTGATATCACCTATTTTGAATGGTGGATCCTGTCTTATCTACTGTATATAGAGGTGTTATCAGTCATTGTACAGGAGGAGGAGGTGAGCTGTGACATCACCTATTGTGAATGTTGGATCCTGTGCTATCTACTGTATATAGAGGTGTTATCAGTCATTGTACAGGAGGAGGTGAGCTGTGACATCACCCATTGTGAATGGTGGATCCTGTGTTATCTACTGTATATAGAGGTGTTATCAGTCATTGTACAGGAGGAGGTGAGCTGTGACATCACCCATTGTGAATGGTGGATCCTGTGTTATCTACTGTATATAGAGGTGTTATCAGTCATTGTACAGGGGGAGGAGGTGAGCTGTGACATCTATTGTGAATGGTGCATCCTGTGTTATCTACTGTATATAGAGGTGTTATCAGTCATTATACAGGAGGAGGAGGTGAGCTGTGATATCACCTATTGTGAATGCTGGATCCTGTGTTATCTACTGTATATAGAGGTGTTATCAGTCATTGTACAGGAGGAGGAGGTGAGCTGTGACATCTCCTATTGTGTATGGTGGATCCTGTGTTATCTACTGTGTAGAGAGGTGTTATCAGTCATTGCACAGGAGGAGGAGGTGAGCTGTGACATCACTTATTGTGAATGGTGGATCCTGTGTTATCTACTGTATATAGAGGTGTTATCAGTCATTGTACAGGAGGAGGAGGTGAGCTGTGACATCACCTATTGTATATGGTGGATCCTGTGTCATCTGCTGTATATAGAGGCATTATCAGTCAGTGTACAGGAGGAGGAGGTGAGCTGTGACATCACCTATTGTGTATGGTGGATCCTGTGTTATCTACTGTGTATAGAGGTGTTATTAGTCATTATACAGGAGGAGGAGGTGAGCTGTGACATCACCTATTGTGAATGGTGGATCCTGTGTTATCTACTGTATATAGAGGTGTTATCAGTCATTGTACAGGAGGAGGAGGTGAGCTGTGACATCACCTATTGTGTATGGTGGATCCTGTGTTATCAGCTGTATATAGAGATGTTATCAGTCATTGTACAGGAGGAGGTGAGCTGTGACATCACCTATTGTCAATGGTGAATCCTGTGTTATCTACTGTATATAGAGGTGTTATCATTATCAGTCATTGTACAGGAGGAGGAGGTGAGCTGTGACATCACCTATTGTGAATGGTGAATCCTGTGTTATCTACTGTATATAGAGGTGTTATCAGTCATTGTACAAAAGGAGGAGGTGAGCTGTGACTTCACCTATTGAGAATGGTGGATCCTGTGCTATCTTTATAGAGGTGTAATCCTGACTGGATTGATGTCTGTGACCGCTGTATGAAAGAGGGAGTACTGTCTCTTACCTACCTATATTCTTCTTATGATTAGATTGCCTGGCGTGACATCAAATGTGCGTCAAGCAGTAACAATGATGTCACCCCAGGTCGGCTAATAAAAAAAGACCACGTACATCAGCAGGCAAAAGGCAGTACTCTTTTGCCACTGTCATAGCTGATGATAGATAATAGATAGACAGATAATAGATAGATAATAGATAAATAGACAGATAGATAATATATAGATAGATAATATATAGCTATGAGATAGATGATAGACAGATAATAGATAGATATGGGATAGAGAGATAGACAGATAATAGATAGATAGATAGACAGATAATAGATAGATAGATAGATAGATAATAGATACTGTAGATAGATAGATAGATAGATACAGATAGATAATCCATTCCCTTTCCCTTTTTGCCTCTGCAGTTTAGAACAAACAATAAAACCTTTAACTTATGTTAACTAAAATATAATAATTACTAGAGGGCGCGCTGTGACTTTTCCAGTTTTGTAGCTGATCCTTACAGCTCAGAGGACATCTTTATATTACATAGTGATGTTTCCACCGATTGCTCAACCTGTCATTTGTGCACTTTCAAGACTTGAACACTTACAAAATGTCACTGATATGTGTCACATCGCCAGCGCTGACTCACAAAGAAGATGTGCCCTACGGTACTTAGTTTCTATTTTATGATTTTTATGGTGTTTTTTTCCCTCTGATTTATAGAATATTTACATTTTACAATTCATTGTCCTACAAAGTTTTGTGCTGTGATCCATTATTAGTGAAAACTGAAACGCATGATTTCTGTGATTCGCTATGAAACTTTTGCAAATCACGCATATTTTTCCCAAACTGTTCTTGGTATCAAACCATAATACGGCTCTGTAAATACAACCCAAAAGCCCAGCATATTGTATTTTCATGGAAATACTGTAATACACATGTGGTCTTCCAACAAAACTAAAAAAAAAGCTCTTGTTTTCTGATCTTTAAATATAATGTAATTCTGGCTGCATCCTGTCACCAGTAGGTATGATCCTTTGCATGGTGTGTAGAGGACACTTGATTTTTACATGGGCTATCCGGCTCAATTTTTTTTTTTTTGTAAAGCACCGAGATTATTTGAAATAACAAAATAAATAATATTCACATTACTGATTCACCACCGATCCTGTTCTAATGCTGCCCAGGTCAATTATTGGACTTTATGCTTCCTGTTCCGTATGCGTGAGAATGAGACTACTGCACCAGTGATTGGCTGCAGCAGTGAAATATCCGTCTGAGCATCCATACAGTAAAAAACTGGTCTGTGTATATCCCATTCTATCTGGGACAGACATATGTCTAGCTGCAATGGTTACGTGTTTGTCTGCATCAGTCATATGTTTATCCAGGCCAACAGAAGACAATGGTGGAACAGGAGCAACAATGAATCAATGAGTTGCGTTGAACAAATCTCCCAGATTCGCTGATATTCGGTGAGCAAATTCAATTACATCCAAAATTGAAAGGGGGTTAATAGATTAAAAAACACTTATACTTCCCTTTATGCAGCTGTTCCTCCCCTCTTCCTACGTCACTTACACCATGTCATAACTTGTTTTGCTCCCCTTTGTGGCTGCGTGAAGACAAATTTCTCAGATTGGCCTGAGCATCAGTATAGAGTACCAGAAGAAGAGAAGACCAGAAAGGAAGAACCTGACTCTGAGTAAGATTAGGTGACTAAAGGGCAGTACAATTTTTTTCCTAATTTTAACCAATTTTCAGTAACCCCCCCCAAAAATCTAGTAACATGGCAGCCGCCATTATGCTAAATTTGTGTGAATCGAAACCTGAAAAAATTGGATTCTAATTAATCCAAATATTTTGGATATGCATAACTAATTTGATTTGTTATATACGAATTTGTTCTATTTATTATTTATAATTCTGGATGGATTATAAAACATTCAGCTTCAAAAAAGCCATTAAATTACACTTGTCACCAAGTTGAAAGTGACAAGTGTTTGAACTTGTTTTATTCCTGCGGGTCCTCTGACTGATCTGTTGTTTTGCTTTTTCATTTATGCCATTCGGTTCCAGAGATAAAGGCCTTTTCATTTATGGATCCTGGTGTTAGGGCTGGCAGAACGCACAAAAAAATAAGGAAGATATAAGGTGCGTTCGCAGCCCAGGGTCCACTGTGCAGAGATGACACCTGCTGCTCGGTAATGGCGGACAGTATATGGCGGTATAATGTGAACACACAGGTTAGCTTCACCCGATATGTAAAGAGGCGAACCCTGTTGCCTCACAGGGCTGCAATACCGCCGAGTGAGCACTAGAGCGAGGTCACAGGACTCTGCCCCAAGGACATAGGGTTAGAGTCCCTCTAGACCCACTAGCGCTCGGCGCCACAATTGCGGTGCCAGGAGAAAGCTAAATGCTTGTAGATTTAGCGCACTAGGTGCGCGCTGCGCCGCTCTGGCGGATGCCGCTAACCACCCTAACTAGGGCATGGAAAGCGCATTGGTTGCGCACGGCACCGCACTGGCGAATGCTTCTGAAATGATGCAGTATTTCGTGCTCTTGTTCTGGATTACACTGTCTGGCGCTAGTCAGCTCCAAAAACCCAACCACATACAACAACACTAGGGAAGGGGTTCAATTAGGAGCTTTCATCAGATTGCATACACACATCAACACATACACAATTTTAGGTTTATACTAGCGCATGGCCGAGCAGCCATGCAACCTTTTATAGCTGCATCCTTCCGGGAGCTTCCCGGTGGTCCAATCAGGGCAGCTTCAGGAACTGGACATGAGACCTCCAACGAGAGGTGGTCCCAAGGGCATGCTCAGTTGACCGAAAGCAGTAGTACTTAGTCCCTGGAGTGTCTCCGCGCCGCTGATTACTGCTGGTTACAATAGCTGAACCTGGGAGGGCAGCAGTAACCAGACGCTCAGCATCAGCTTGAGCAAGACGCTGGGAGCGATGACTCCGCTGAGAAGGCTCCTCTGTGGCTGGGGAAGTATGGGAGACCGCAGAGGACATGGTTCGAGATTCCCACTGTGCAGTGGTGGGGACTCGATACCTACCACATGGCTCACTGGATCCTCTAGGATGTGTCCTTAGACTGCTTTGCATACTTACCCTGTGAGCCACACCCCTCCGGGAAAGGCCATAAAAATCAGCACTAAATAAAAAAGCCCATGTCTCTGGAATGTTAAGGAGGAATTAGAAAATATAAACAATAGAATACTCAGGGGAACAGCAGGAATAAAATAATAAGAGCAAAAACTGGTCATTTTTGACCTGGTGACAAGTCCACTTTAACCTTTAGGATAGTTTAGATATTTAAGTTAATTTTGCTCTTTTAGTTCTATTTCAGCTCAAAGACTTTTCTGTTACTTTTGTATAGTTTATAAAAGTACCTGCAGATAATCAGTTGACCTAATGGTGAGACAACTGGTGGTCATCACTTTTGGTCCTGGTGGAACTTGTTGGAGTGGCAGTGCTGGATCAGGAGGGATTCTAGGATAAGTATTACTTCTTTCTTTCTTTTAGAAGGATCCATATCCCCTGTAAACTTTTTTTTTTAAGTTGCAAATACCTCTTTAACTCCTTATGGCAATATCACGTACCTGTGCATGATTACGAGGGTAATGCGGTATACAGTATAAGAGATTGGACGATCACAGGGTCAAGTCCCTAAAAGACTAAAAAATATGCTAAAAAAGTTTTTTTAAAATAGAAAAATGTAAAAGCTAAAATGACCTCCCTTTATCTTCATAAAAAAATCATAAATAAACATATCTTGTATTGTCACATTCATAAGAGTCTGATCTATCGAAATATATCATTAATTAAACTAAATATTATGTAAAGACTGTAATGAGAAAAAAGAATAAGGTTGCCAGAAATGCATTTTTTTCAATCATCTCACCTTCCTGAAAATATGTAAAAAAAAAACACATCAAAAAGTGGATTTCCCCATATTGTATCAATAAAACCATCAGCTCATCATGCAAAAAAAGGTCATTACTCAGAATTGATGGAAAAGTGAGAATCGTGACATAAACCAAAAGGTTGTTTTTTACAAATTTATTAACTTTTTTCTTAATTTACATAAAATCTATATATAAGATTTGTATCACCATAATTGTACTGAAGTGGACAATCATGATTCACAGTTACTTTTATCCTAGAATTTACACAGTAAAAACAAAACCCCAAAATCCATTTTGGAGTATAATTTTTAAAACTTTTATTTATTTATTTTTTTTTAATTGATGGGGTCTTAAAAAAAACAGCAAAAAAATAACGAGCCATCATACAGCAAAGTGGATGAAAAAAAAATAAATAAAAGCTATAGCTCTTTGAAAAAGGGGATGGGAGTGTAGCTTTGGAAGGGGGAAAGCTGGTGCCAAGTGTCTGGTGTCTTACCAAAGAGTCACTCTGCCTTACTAAAAGAGTAGTCCACTACTTGGACAGCCCCTTCTTGATGAAAATGTTTGTCCCCCATAAAATAGTAAAGCTTATACTCCCTTCCCGTGCCGACACCATTCCCGCGGTGTCTGCACTTGCTATCCCCGGGGCTCTTGTGTGGTGTTGTGACACGTGACGCTGGAGCTTAATCAGCACTGGGGTCACTGTCTCCACCTTGGGACAAATCGAACATGAAGAGGAAGTCTGGGCTGCAGCTGATCTCTGACTTCCTCTTCCTTCTCAATTCAACAGGAAGCGTGGACAGTGATGCCAGCTCTCATTGGGCGCAGAGGTCACGTGTCACAACAAAAGCACTTGAGCCCTGGGACCGTGAGGGCCGACACCTCGGGAACGGTGTTGACACGGGAGGCTATTATAAGCTTTATTATTTTAAGGTGACCAAGCAAGGGGTATGAGAAGTAGTAAACAACTTCTTTAAGGGAATTTACCTATAGCGTGAGTGCTGCAAATTGATTTTTTGCCTTCTATGTTACTTTCCAGCTTGGATTCCGCTTATTTTCTTCCACTGCCAATCTCCGTCTTTGCGGATAACAATTGCTTAATGTAAACTTAATTGCTCATCATAAATGTACACATTTAATTTTATTTGAAATCCCCGTGTAATTTCAGGTGCGGTAATTGAAATGTTTGCACAGTCATTTCCTAAAACAATAATTTGCTTTCCTCTTACACGGATCCATTTTCATCAGTGTCCAATCAAAAGAGTTTTATTAAAACAAGGTTACTGTAATGATCTAGTTTTCCAATGTTAGATCGCGCACATGCAAATTTGGTATGCTAATGATAAACTGACGAATACCACGACATCATGTAAACAATTCAGCCGACGTCTTAAAAAAACGAAGCGACAGAAGGAATAATGGGTGAAAGATTTGTATTTTTATTCTATTTCCGTAGACAAGGCCCTGGGAAAAGAACGGAGGGCGACTATATTTAGACCGCAGTCTGATTTGAGAGATAAATATACATAATTTCCAGAAGTATTTTGAAACTCCGGCTGAATGAAGCAATCAAGTCTCTTTTCAATGCTTGAACACATTCATTTTAGGTGGGAGAAAATAAATTATCATATTAGGCATCTCTATAGTCTGACCCAAGCATCCACTGTCATTATGATAAAAGCTCTGTTTTTGCAGACGCATTTGGCGATTTTCTGCTATTCAGAGCTTCGGTGCATCGTGGAGTGGATGGATTGCATGTTAACATGACATCCGACACTCAAACTAATGAGAACTTCTATCTGCAATTTTTGGCCAATCAAAACTGCCTAAAGAGGCAGATTGGAGACCCATAGACCTAAGTGTAGTTTTTGTCACATGACTATGAAATAAAATTTTATTTTGTCTGAGGCTTTCCTCTATTTTCACCAAAAGCGATCACCAGAGATAGGAGAATTTAATTGACTGGAATTAAATTCTTCTCCAACTTCACAATGCAGATTCTGCATGCAAATTCATCAAAATCCGCTGCGTGCAAATTCATTAAAATGGCGGTGAGCTGGCTGTCATTTCACTGAACCGCAAATGTCTAACAAAAGGTAAAAAAAAAAGAAAACCTAATACTTACTTCACTCCCCATAGTTTCTGCCATCATCGTTGCTCGCTCTCGTGCTGAAATCCCGGATCTTCACATTAGGCAGGTGACTGTATGGTGCACACTAGGCCTGGAACGTCTTTGCACATGTGTAGGGACATACAAGGCCTAGTCATGGCTGTAAGTCCCAAAATAGCATGAGGATGCCCAAGGTTTCAGCATTCGGCAGCAGTATGAACAGGGTGCCGACCACTATATGGGGGAGGGTGATCAGCAGAGGTAAGCGGTGATGTGATTATTAGTTGTTTTCAGTTTTTTTTTTTAAATCTTACTTTGTTGTGCCCTTGGGTCTCTCCACTCCCTATAATATAATATGGGACATTCAATTTCTGGAGACTAAATTAACTGCAAATTGAATTTCTTGGTAAAATGTATACAATTTGGTCAATGTGAATCCCATCAAATCTGCTCATCTGCAGAGATACCTTGTGATGAAATCAGCACTCTAAAACCCCTCCATTTTGCCGTTGATTGATGGCTATAGTGTCCAATGAAGAGCCTGCTATAGGAAGGATAGTTTGGTGCACTTACAGGAACGGTCATAGGAGTGAATTTTCTGTTTGAGAATAATGCCGAGACAAAAACATGTAGGCATGTCTCCAATCTAGCAATAAGCAGTTATGCACGGTCAATACTTCTGACGGCTTCAGTCTAAAAAGAGCTTCAGTCTGTAGGCAGTATGTTTTAGAGCAGGAAGAGCTGAGCAAATTGATATATACATTTTCAGAAAAAGATTCATTAGAACTTGTAGACTTGACTTAGGAGTCCGGTGGGTGGAGTTAACAGTAATTCACAATAATCCTTACATGGGCATTAACAAATAAAATAGCTGTCAATCAGTGAGCAGGACCACCCACTGGACTCCTAAGTTACAATAGAAATTAAATTGAAAATGAATAAATAAAAGAATGCAAAACATTTTCCTACTAAACCACTTATAAATCTGCTCAGCTTCGCCTGCACTCTAACATTCCTGCCTGGAAATTGAACTACAATATGAAAGGTTCCCTTTAAAATAGTACTCTGAGTAAAACTAATGAATCCTAGTACAGGGCCAGAAAGGTCAATGTGTAACACATGGATTCTCTCAAGGGTTTCTTGGCCTACACTATACTTATCACAATGGGTCTGATT
Organism: Ranitomeya imitator; assembly: GCF_032444005.1. Classification (NCBI taxonomy): domain Eukaryota; kingdom Metazoa; phylum Chordata; class Amphibia; order Anura; family Dendrobatidae; genus Ranitomeya; species Ranitomeya imitator. Next base: position 755,202,150 of record NC_091282.1, on the reverse strand, counting down.
CATAATTGCATTTGTGCCTTGTTTTCTCTCATTTTTGATGTTTTTTATGATACTGAGTCACTACTCACTGCCAAGTCGTGAGACGGGATAGTCAAGGAGTCCAAGGTCAAAAGCCAGGAAGGTACATCGTAAACAGAAGAAAGAGACAAAGGCATAGTCCGGTAACATTCTGAGGTCAGAATAACAGGAGGACAGCGGATTAGAGCAGAAGGAATTAAACAGAAGGATGGTCAGAATGAGGTCCAAGGTCAGAAAATGAGAGTTCTACAAACAGAACGCTAGCCATAGATAGAAAACCACACAGTAGCTGAATGCACATGTGGCGGAGGTCTTGGAGTAACAGACCAGCTAAGTAGCCTAGCAATCACCTAGGACAAAGAACACCTGGAGACAGCCAGTGTCTCCCAGTCTCAGATTGGACAGCCGTGCTGTCGATCAACACACTGACAGCTGGGTGCTGTGATGCACACCTGTAATCCTGGCTACTATGGGAGTCTTGGGCTGTGGGATCACTTGAGCTTGTCAGTTCTAGTTCATGCAATGCCATGTGGATCAGGTGACTGCTCTGTCTTCAGTATAAATATAGTGACTCTGAGCCAGCTGCTTGGAGACACTAAGTTGATGGAGGAAGGGGTGTCCTTGGTAAAATTGGCAAAGTAAATACTCAGAACGCTTAATAGATATATATCACTGACTGCCCAGCACGCCCATACAGCGGACTGGACGCCTGAGCTGTCAATCAAAGTACTGGCAGCTCCAGCACAACCCTGTACCAGATTGGATGGCTGAGCTGTCAGTAACTTCATTTTAGGCACACTAAGGAGTGGAACTGTGACAGTACCCTCTCTACGAGGGGGCACAAGACCCCCTGCCTTCCCAGGAAATTTTAGATGGAAGGCAGTGACTAACTGATCGGCCTTCACATTTCAAGCTGGGAACCAGGATCTCTCCTGTGGTCTGTGTCCCCTCCAGTGGATAAGGTATTGGAAGGAATTTCGGGACCCTATGAGAATCGACAACCCTTTGAACCTCATACGCCAACCCACTGTCGACCGAAACCAGAGTAGGCGGGGATGAAGGAGACAATGTCAAAGGGACAAACTTCTTTAATAGGGATTTATGGAACATGCTTGAGATGTGAAGGGATGGAGGAATCTTTGATCTGAATGCCACCGGATTGACCACGCCTAGGATCTCAAATGGACCAATCCTGACAAAGAGACCAAATGAGCTTTTTTGCTGAATCGGTCAACTACCACTCTAATAGAAGTTTTCCTACCAGACAGAGGTCTTTCTGGAATTGGCAATGGAGGCAATTCCTCAGCACGCTGTCTATGACTGAATTTAGCACGAGCGCAAACTTCATAAACTGATACAATATTTTTAATATCATTATGCATGGACGGCCACGAAAAAAGTCTAGCAATGGCTTTCCGTGTAGCAGTATCCCCAGGATGACCACTCAAGAAGGAGTCATGAAGTTCCTGTAACACCCGCAATCTTAGGTACAAAGGCACAACTAATTTGGACCCTGAGGTAGCGGAAGGAGCCAATGACTGGACTTTGTGCATCTCTTCATCCAATTCTGATGTCACCATAGAAACCACAATACCCTGAGGAGGGTTGTGGTTCTGAAGGAGAAACTGAATCGAGACTACTAGATAATGTGTTAACTTTCACATTCTTATGTCCCGGCTTGAATGTAATTGAAAAATTAAACCTACAGAAAAATAAAGACCATCTGGCCTGCCTTGGAGTTAACCTTTCTTGTGATCAGTGACTATGGTAACTGGATGAACCGGCCCCTCCAAAAAATGCCTCCATTCCTCAAAGGCCAATTTGACAGCAAGTAACTCACAATTTCCAATATCATAATTTATTTCTGTTGGCGTAAATGTTTTAGAAAAAAATTACATGGTCGCAGGTTAGTAAGAGCTTTTGGCCTCTACAATAAAACTACCCCTACGCCCACCTCTAAAGCATCCACCTCCACAATGAATGGTTCTTGGAGATCATCTTGGATCAGAATAGGAGCAGACATGAAACACTCAATTTTTTTCAAAAGCCCTGTTAGCATCTGGCGACAAAACCTTGAGATTCACCCCTTACGTGTAAGGTCAGTAAGAGGTTTAGCAATCTGAGAAAAACCCTTGATAAATTTACTATAATAGTTGGATAATCCCAAAAAACAATGCAAAGCCTTAAGATCACGATGGTGAACTCAATCAATTATGGCCTGCACCTTCCCAGGGTCCATCTAAAATCTTTATGCTGACAAGAATGATATTTCCTGAACAGAAAAAAAACAAAACATTTCTGTAATTTAGCAAACAAAGTTCTCCCTTAATCTCTGTAACACAACACGGATATGTTTCTGGTGAGAGTCCAAATCTGGCAAGAAAATAAGAATATCATCCAGGTAAATCACAACACATCTTCCAACATAATCAGAGAAAATATAATTCATAAAATTCTGAAACACAGCAGGTGCATTGGATAACTCAATTGGCAAGACATGTTTTCAAATAGAGCTTCAGACGTTAAAAATTCCATTTTCACTCCTCACTAGTGTTGAGCGATACCGTCCGATACTTGAAAGTATCGGTATCGGATAGTATCGGCCGATACCCGAAAAATATCGGATATTGCCGATACCGATATCCGATACCAATACAAGTCAATGGGACATCAAGTATCGGAAGGTATTCTCATGGTTCCCAGGGTCTGAAGGAGAGGAAACTCTCCTTCAGGCCCTGGGATCCATAGGGATGTGTAAAATAAAGAATTAAAATAAAAAATATTGATATGTTCACCTCTCCGGCGGCCCCTGGACATCACGCTGCTAACCGGGAGGCTTCTTTGTTTAAAATGCGCGCCTTTAGGACCTGCGAATGACGTCCCGGCTTCTGATTGGTCGCGTGCTGCCCATGTGACCAGCACGCGACCAATCAGAAGCCGCGACGTCATTCGCAGGTCCTCAATTCCTAGAATTAGGAGTTTTTGTGAATGAGAATGACGTCGCGGCTTCTGATTGGTCGCGTGCCGGTCACATGGGCAGCACGCGACCAATCAGAAGCCGCGACGTCATTCTCATTCACTAAACTCCTAATTCTAGGAATTGAGGACCTGCGAATGACGTCACGGCTTCTGATTGGTCGCGTGGCGGTCACATGGGCGGCACGCGACCAATCAGAAGCCGGGACGTCCTTCGCAGGTCCTAAAGGCGCGCATTTTAAACAAAGAAGCCTCCCAGTTAGCAGCGTGATGTCCAGGGGCCGCCGGAGAGGTGAGCATATCAATATTTTTTATTTTAATTCTTTATTTTACACATCCCTATTGATCCGATACCGATACCCGATATCACAAAAATATCGGATCTCGGTATCGGAATTCCGATACCGCAAGTATCGGCCGATACCCGATACTTGCGATATTGGAATGCTCAACACTACTCCTCACCCTTCCAGATGCTTATCAAATTGTAAGCCTCTCTAAGATCCAGTTTAGAAAACACCCTGGCCCCCAGAAGTTGATTATATACATGTGCTTCTCACAATATTAGAATATCATCAAAAAGTTAATTTATTTCAGCTCTTCAATACAAAAAGTGATACTCATATATTATTTAGAGTCATTACAGAGTGATCTATTTGAAGTGTTTATTTCTGTTAATGTTGATGATTATGGCTTACATCCAATGAATATCCAAAAGTCGTTATCTCAGTAAATTAGAATAACCCCTTCCCGACCCATGACGCCACGTAGGCGTCATGAAAGTCGGTGCCAATCCGACCCATGACGCCTATGTGGCGTCATGGAAAGATCGCGTCCCTGCAGATCGGGTGAAAGGGTTAACTCCAATTTCACCCGATCTGCAGGGACAGGGGGAGTGGTAGTACAGCACAGGGGGGGTGGCTTCACCCCCCCCCCCCGTGGCTGCGATCGCTCTGATTGGCTGTTGAAAGTGAAACTGCCAATCAGAGCGATTTGTAATATTTCACCTATTAAAACTGGTGAAATATTACAATCCAGCCACGGACGATGCTGCAATATCATCGGCCATGGCTGGAAACACTGATGTGCCCCCCCCCCCCACCGATCTGTCCTTTACACTGCTCCGCTCCCCTCCGTCCTCCTGTCCGCTCCCCCCGTGCTCTTGTCCACTCCCCCCGTGCTCCAATCCCACCCCCGTGCTCCAATCCCACCCCCCTGCACTCCGATCCACCCCCCCGGTGCTCCGATCCATCCCCCGTGCTCCGATCCACCCCCGTGCTCCGATCCACCCCCCCCGCGCTGCGATCCAACCCCCACCCTCCGATCCACCCCCCGCCCTCCGATCCACCCCCCCGTGCTCCCTCCCACCCCATCATACTTACCGAGCCTCCCGGGGTCCATCCGTCTTCTCTATGGGCGCCGCCATCTTCCAAAATGGCGGGCGCATGTGCAGTGCGCCTGCCGAATCTGCCGGCCGGCAGATTCGTTTCAAGTGCATTTTGATCACTGTGATAAAACCTTTCACAGTGATCAAAATAAAAAAAATACTAAATGACCCCCCCCCTTTGTCACCCCCATAGGTAGGGACAATAATAAAATAAATAATTTTTTTTTCTTCCACTAAGGGTTAGGGTTTCGGTATGTGCACACGTATTCTGGTCCTCTGCGGATTTTTCCGCAGAGGATTTGATAAATCCGCAGTGCTAAACTGCTGCGGATTTATCGCGGATTTACCGCGGTTTTTCTGCGCATTTCGCTGTGGTTTTACAACTGCAGTTTACTATTGGGGCAGTTGTAAAACCGCTGCGGAATCCGCAGAAAGAAGCAACATGCTGCAGAATGTAAACCGCTGCGTTTCTGTGCAGTTTTTCTGCAGCATGTGTACAGCGATTTTTGTTTCCCATAGGTTTACATTGAACTGTAAACTCATGGAAAACTGCTGCGGATCCACAGCGTTTTCCGCAGCGTGTGCACATACCTTTAGAATTAGGCTATGTGCACACTGTGTGGATTTGGCTGCGGATCCTCAGCGGAATGGCCGCTGCGGATTCGCAGCAGTGTTCCATCAGGTTTACAGTACCACGTAAACCTATAAGAAACCAAATCCGCTGTGCCCATGGTGCGGAAAATGCCGCGTGGAAACTCTGAGTTGTATTTTCCGCAGCATGTCAATTCTTTGTGCGGATTCCGCAGCGTTTTACACCTGTTCCTCAATAGGAATCCGCAGGTGAAATCCGCACAAAAAACACTGGAAATCCACGGTAAATCCGCAGGTAAAACGCAGTGCCTTTTACCCACGGATTTTTCAAAAATGGTGCTGAAAAATCTCACACGAATCCGCAACGTGGGCACATAGCCTTAGGGTTAGGGTTGGAATTAGGGTTGTGGTTAGGGTTAGGGTTGTGGTTAGGGGTGTGTTGGGGTTAGGGTTGTGATTAGGGTTATAGCTACAGTTGGGATTAGGGCTAGGGGTGTGTTGGGGTTAGAGTTGGATGTAGAATTGAGGGGTTTCCACTGTTCAGGCACATCAGGCGTCTCCAAACGCAACATGGCGCCACCATTGATTCCAGCAAATCTTGTATTCAAAAAGTCAAATGGTGCTCCCTCACTTCTGAGCTCCGACATGCGCCCAAACAGTGGTTTACCCCCACATATGGGGTACCAGCATACTCAGGACAAACTGCGCAACAATTACTGGGGTCCAATTTCTCCAGTTACCCTTGTGAAAATAAAAAATTGCTTGCTAAAACATCATTTTTGAGGAAAGAAAAATGATTTTTTATTTTCACGGCTCTGTGTTGTAAACGTCTGTGAAGCACTTGGTTCAAAGTGCTCACCACATATCTAGATAAGTTCCTTGGGGGGTCTAGTTACCAAAATGGGGTCACTTGTGGGAGTTTCTACTGTTTAGGCACATCAGGGGCTCTGCAAACGCAACGTGACGCCCGCAGACCATTCCATCAAAGTCTTCATTTCAAAAGTCACTACTTCCCTTCTGAGCCCCGATGTGTGCCCAAACAGTGGTTTACCCCCACACATGGGGTATCGGCGTACTCAGGAGAAACTGGACAACAAATTTTGGGGTCCAATTTCTCCTGTAACCCTTGGGAAAATAAAAAATTCTGGGCTAAAATATTATTTTTGAGGAAAGAAAACGTATTTATTATTTTCACGGCTCTGCGTTATAGACTTCTGTGAGGCACTTGGGGGTTCAAAGTGCTCACCACACATCTAGATAAGTTCCTTTCAGGGTCTAGTTTCCAAAATGGGGTCACTTGTGGGGGGTTTCTACTGTTTAGCCACATCAGGGGCTCTGCAAACGCAACGTGACGCTCGCAGAGCATTCCATCAAAGTCTGCATTTCAAAACATCACTACTTCCCTTCCAAACCCCGACATGTGCCCAAACAGTGGTTTACCCCCACATATGGGGTATTAGCATACTCAAGAGAAACTGGACAACAACTTTTGGGGTCAAATTTCTCCTGTTACCCTTGGGAAAATAAAAAATTGCGGGCTAAAAAATCATTTTTGAGCAAAGAAATTTTTTTTTTATTTTCATGGCTCTGCGTTATAAACTTCTGTGAAGCACTTGGGAGTTCAAAGTGCTCACCACACATCTAGATTAGTTCCTTTGTGGGTCTAGTTTCCAAACTGGGGTCATTTGTGGGGGATCTGCAATGTTTAGGCACACAGGGGCTCTCCAAACGTGACATGGTGTCTGCTAATGATTGGAGCTAATTTTCCATTTAAAAAGCCAAATGGCGTGCCTTCACTTCCGAGCCCTGCCGTGCGCCCAAACAGTGGTTTACCCCCACATATGGGGTATCACCGTACTCAGGACAAACTGGTCAACAACATTTGGGGTCCAATTTCTCCTGTTACCCTTGGCAAAATAGGACATTCCAGGCTAAAAAATAATTTTTGAGGAAAGAAAAATTATTTTTAATTTTCATGGCTCTGCATTATAAACTTCTGTGAAGCACCTGGGGGTTTAAAGTGCTCAATATGCATCGAGATAAGTTCCTTGGGGGGTCTAGTTTCCAAAATGGGGTCACTTGTGGGGGAGCTCCAATGTTTAGGCACACAGAGACTCTCCAAACGCGACATGGTGTCCGCTAACAATTGGAGCTAATTTTCCATTCAAAAAGTCAAATGGCGCGCCTTTCCTTCTGAGCCCTGCCGTGTGCCCAAACAGTGGTTTACCCCCACATATGAAGTATGGGTGTGCTCAGGAGAAATTTCCCAACAAATTTTAGGATCCATTTTATCCTATTGCCCATGTGAAAATGAAAAAATTGAGGCGAAAAGGAATTTTTTGTGAAAAAAAGTACTTTTTCATTTTTACGGATCAATTTGTGAAGCACCTGAGGGTTTAAAGTGCTCACTAGGCATCTAGATAAGTTCCTTGGGGGGTCCAGTTTCCAAAATGGGGTCACTTGTGGGGGAGCTCCAATGTTTAGGCACACAGGGGCTCTCTAAACACGACATGGTGTCCGCTAACGATGGAGATAATTTTTCATTCAAAAAGTCAAATGGCGCTCCTTCCCTTCCAAGCCTTACCATGTGCCCAAACAGTTGTTTACCCCCACATGTGAGGTATCGGTGTACTCAGGAGAAATTGCCCAACAAATTTTAGGATCCATTTTATCCTCTTGCCCATGAGAAAATGAAAAAATTGAGGCTAAAAGAATTTTTTTGTGAAAAAAAGTACTTTTTCATTTTTATGGATCAATTTGTGAAGCACCTGAGAGTTTAAAGTGCTCACTATGCATCTAGATAAGTTCCTTGGGGCGTCTAGTTTCCAAAATGGGGTCACTTGTGGGGGAGTTCCAATTTTTAGGCACACGGGGGCTCTCCAAACGCGACATGGTGTCCGCTAAAGAGTGGAGCCAATTTTTCATTCAAAAAGTCAAATGGCGCTCCTTCCCTTCCAAGTCCTGCCGTGCGCCCAAACAGTGGTTTACCCCCACATATGAGGTATCAGCATACTCAGGACAAATTGGACAACAACTTTCATGGTTTAGTTTCTCCTTTTACCATTGGGAAAATAAAAAAATTGTTGCTAAAAGATCATTTTTGTGACTAAAAAGTTAAATGTTCATTTTTTCCTTCCATGTTGCTTCTGCTGCTGTGAAGCACCTGAAGGGTTAATAAACTTCTTGAATGTGGTTTTGTGCACCTTGAGGGGTGCAGTTTTTAGAATGGTGTCACTTTTGGGTATTTTCAGCCATATAGACCCCTCAAACTGACTTCAAATGTGAGGTGGTCCCTAAAAAAATGGTTTTGTAAATTTCGTTGTAAAAATGAGAAATCGCTGGTCAAATTTTAACCCTTATAACTTCCTAGCAAAAAAAAATTTTGTTTCCAAAATTGTGTTGATGTAAAGTAGACATGTGGGAAATGTTATTTATTAACTATTTTGTCTCATATAACTCTCTGGTTTAACAGAATAAAATTCAAAATGTGAAAATTGCGAAATTTTCAAAATTTTTGCCAAATTTCCATTTTCATCACAAATAAACGCAGAATTTATTGACCTAAATTTACCACTAACATGAAGCCCAATATGTCACGAAAAAACAATCTCAGAACCGCTAGGATCCGTTGAAGCGTTCCTGAGTTATTACCTCATAAAGGGACACTGGTCAGAATTGCAAAAAACGGCCAGGTCATTAAGGTCCAAATAGGCTGGGTCATGAAAGGGTTAATAAAAAAACACCTGCAAAGGCTTCCTAAGCATTTCAAAGGGTCCCTTCTTCTGGTTCAGTAGACTCCACAATCATGGGGAAGACTGCTGACTTGACAGATGTCCAGAAGGCAGTCATTGACACACTCCACAAGGAGGGTAAGCCACAAAAGGTCATTGCTAGAGAGGCTGGCTTTTCACAGAGTGCTGTATCCAAGCATATTAATGGAAAGTTGAGTTGAAAGGAAAAGTTTAGTAGAAATCGCAGCCTAGAAAGGATTGTTAAGAAAAGCCCATTCAAAAATTTGGGGGAGATTCACAAGGAGTGGACTGCTGCTTGATTCATTGCTTCAAGAGCCACCACACACATATGTATACAGGACATGGGCTACATGTGTCATATTCTTTGTGTCAAGCCACTCATGACCAATAGACAATGCCAGAAGCATCTTACCTGGGCCAAGGAGAAAAAGAACTGGACTGTTGCTCAGTGGTCCATGGTGTTGTTTTCAGATGAAGGTAAGTTTTGCACTTCATTTGGAAATCAAGGTCCCAGAGTCTGGAGGAAGAATGGAGAGGCCACAATCCAAGCTGCTCGAGGTCTAGTGTGAAGTTTACACAATCAGTGATGGTTTGGTGAGCTAAAACCAAAGTCAGCACAGCGGTCTACCAGGAAATTTGAAAGCACTTCATGCTTCCCACTGCTGACAATCTTTTTGGAAATGGAAAATTCATTCTCCAGCAGGACTTGGCACCTGTCCACACTGCCAAAAGTACCAATACCTGGTTTAAAAAAACAGTATAACTGTGTTTGAGTGGCCAGCAAACTCGCCTGACCTATTGCAGATGAGCTGAAGACTGCTATTAAAGCAACCTGGGCTTCCATGACACCTCAGTAGTGCTATAGGCTGATCGCTTCCATGTCATGCCGCATTGATGCAGTAATTGATGCAAAAGGAGCCCTGACCAAGTATTGAGTGCATTTCCTGAACATACATTTCAGTAGGCCAACACGTTGGATTTTAAAATCAATTTTCAAGCTGGTGTTATAAAGTATTCTAATTTACTGAGATAATGAATTTTGTGTTTTCATTGCTGTAAGCCATAATCATCAACATTAACAGAAATAAACTCATGAAATACATCACTATGTTTGTAATGACTTTATATAATATATGAATTTCACTTTCTGTATTGAAGAACTGAAATAAATTAACTTTTTGATGATATTCTAATTTTGTGAGAAGCACCTGTAAATCAGGGATGAGTGGAAACGGGTAAGTATTTTTAAAAATGATTTTATTTAGTTCTCGGAAATCCAGGCAAGAACGGAGACCCCATCTTTCTTTTTAACAAAGAAAAAATCTGGTATCTACAGGGGAAGAGGAAGGATGAAAATGACCTTTCTATAAACTTTCGTTAACATTCTGTCATTGTGGTCTGTTCCATCCCTGTAAAGGCAAGCTTTTGGCACTTTAGCGCTAGGAATAAGATCAATAGCGCAATCATAAGGACCATGGGGAGTATCTCTGCCTTTTTTCCAAGAACACATCTCCAAAGTCCTTCAGGTACCCTGGCAGACCCTTCAGACTAGCAGAGCATATTTGTACAAGTTTTTAGACATTTCTTGCAACAATTGTGGCTCAATTTCACAATCTCTTTCTGACATCAATCGATAACAGGATTGTGAATCTGCAACTATGGAAACCCCAGTACCAACCCTGCATGTTAATTATCAAACACAAAACAGGAGACATGTTCAGAGTGGAGTTCTCCCACTGGTAGCGTCATATCCACCATTACCCTCTTGACCAAATTTCAGGCTTATGGTGTCTTGTCAAGGGCAAAAATTGGAATGGGTCTTTCCAAACTAACTGACTCTCACCTTAACTTCAGACCCAGTCCCGAATCAATAAAGTTTGCAGCAGACCCACATTCAATGAACGCCAATGTTGACAACAATTGGTTCTCGAAAGATGACACCGTATTTTTCAGTACTTTTTCAAAGGAAGTAAAAGGTATGTGAGAGTCTGGGTGACCTCCTCGGCTGTCACCCAGGCTCAGACGTTCTCCCAATGGTTTGCCATTTCAGGTTCTGGAGAGACCTACTGTACCTCAGAGGGTACTGATGTCATAGGCACTTCCGGCAGTAGAGGGCCATAGGAGGGCTTCATCTAATTAATTATCTGACCCTGTAACTGAGATTGTCATGAAGTCCAAGATCAAAAACCAGGAAGGTACATCATAAACAGAAGGAAGAGAGAAAGGCGTAGTCAGGTAATGTTCAGGGATAAGAATACCAGGAGAATAGCGGATCAGAGCAGAAGGGATTAGACAGACGTGTGGTCAGGGCTAGGTCCAAGGTCAGGCAATGAAATATCTACAAACAGAACGCAAGTCACAGAAAGAAAACAGTGTAATAGCTGAATGTATGTCTGGCAGAGGTCTGGGAGTGACAGCCTAGTTAAGTACCCTGGGAATCACCTGGGACAATGAACACCTATTGACAGCCAGCGCCTCCCAGTCTCAAACTGGATGGCTGAGCTGTAAATCCACACACTGACAGCTTCAGCACACCCCTGTACTAGATTGGACATCTGAGCTGTTAGTAACTGCATCCCAGACACACTGAGGGGTGGAACCATGACATTTTTAGCCTGTTTTTAACTTGCACAAAACTCATAAATTTAATTTGCTCCTTTTGTATATCTATTTTGTTTTGTACAATAGTTTTTTTTAATGTTTATTGTACTTCTTTGTGGGTGGGTTTTGGGGTTTTCAGATATTTTTTTGCTAATTCATTACCTGCGACTTTTTAAAAAGTCACAATAATTATGTGAAAATTACTCCAGTCTCTCACCCCAGAATGATTTTATGTATCTCTGGAAATGTTTTGCTCACATTTTGCAACATTTTAGCAGACAGTGTATCTTTTTTGCTTCAAAAAAGCACAAATATGTTAAAAGACAATAAAAAAATTAACTTTTCATTGTTCCGCAAAACTCATAAACCATGTGTGCCATTTTGAAGAATTTGGTGGCCAAATATGATAACAAATTTAACACGACAAAAAAAAATAAAATAATAAAAGTGACTTTAAAAAAGCCTGCAAATGATTAATCAGGCACATAGTATTAGTTTTGACTGAAGTGTGCCTTGAATGAAACCTGAACCACTACTGTGACTAAAAAGTTTTGTAATGCTAATTGATCCAATGAGGATAAACTCTATTAAAATCAATACTTAAAGAAAAATTTAAAAATTACGGTCATTCTCATTATGTTAGCTTTAGAGGAATATTCCCATCTCAAACATAAATGGCATATCCACAGAATATGGCATATACCTCTAATAGAGGTGGATCCCACCCTCAGGACTCGTGTCTATCTCAAGAATTGGGCCCTGTAGAACTCTGGAAAGGAAATGTGGCTGTGCTTGAGCATCTCTCTCCTTTCATTTGCATGGCAGTACTGAAAATTTCCTGTGATATGCCATAAAGTCACAACTCCTTTAATGCTTCCTGATCCTTGAACACTGCTCTTCCGTGAAGCAAAATGTTTAGAAGAAAGTGCATAATACCAATTTAAGGGAGTAAGGGACAACTGAATATATTTTGACCCATGGATCAACAGGAGGTTTAGGCTCACCTGGTGAGGTGAATCCTCCAGCTTCAGGTCCGGGTGTACTCATGGGCCCCAGGAGGTGGCACTGCAGGCAAGAAAGGCATGCGTGAAGCAAGGGACTAGGTACACGCAGGAGACTCACAACCAGAAGTTAAGGTGCAGTGGAATGAAGTAAGGGTGAGTGCAGAGATGACAAAATGAGGCTTAACCTGCTGACCTGTAGGTATGCAGGATCAGAGCTGAACACAAATGGTGGAGGACACCAAACACTGGAGACTAGAGTCTTAATACTAAGACTCAGGTATGTGTCTTAGTGGACTTAAATAGTATTAGGAAGGTGACATCACCAAGCAAGGTTGGGCAACCTGAAAAACATAGCGCAAATCACAACACAGGGCAGCGGACTAAGGCAAAGGATGCAGAGCCTAGAATTCCTGTCAAATGCGTGTAGCAGAATGATCTCATCAGCGATGAGAATGACCTTGGAACTTTCTGATTAAAATGCTTTACAGACTTATGAAGCATTGCAAAAATCGTTTTCATAAAATATTTCAGCCAAAATGGCTACATGTCTGCGTCTCCCGACTATGATTAAATTAAGACACTATTCATAAATTGGAATCCAGTTATAATATTATTAATGTACAGACAGATCTCCAAAAGTCAAGACTGCTGTCTGCAAATGCCGCAAATAATGTGTAAATAACAGATTAACTACATTGTTGAATGTTAGCATAAAATAACCACAGTTCTTCAATTATTTAAAGATGGAAATATAGATTTCTTAGTGCATCTGTTCTTTTACAAACCTCAGTCCTATTCTTTCCAATCATACTAGAGGATGACTCGACCGTATATTGGGTACATAAACATCAATGAGCGCAGCTCCTCTACATCTGCTTAATTTCTATGGTCAATCAAGTGCCCAAGAGTGAAATATACTGCAGCTGTTAGGCTCACCCAGGGAGGTGGATTCTCTAAGTTACGGGTCCAGGTGGGCACAAGGACCCCTGGCGTTGATGCAGCAAGCAGAAAGATACGTGGGCAGTGAAGACTTGGCAGCATGAATAGTAAAAAGTTGGTCACACAGGGTTAATAGCAGCGTTAACCGAGTGTGTTACACCGCGGTCAATGCTGCCATTAACCCTGTGTGAGCGCTGGCCGGAGGGGAGTATCCGGGCTCTGGGCACTGACTGCGGGGAGGAAGGAGCGGCCATTTTCTTCTGGACTGTGCCCGTCGTTGATTGGTCGTGGCAATGGTCAATGGGCAATGGCGTTTTGCCATGACCAATCAGCGACTTGGATTTCCATGACAGACAGAGGCCGCGACCAATGAATATTCGTGACAGAAGGACAGACAGACAGACAGACGGAAATGACCCTTAGACAATTATATAGTAGATTTTTTAAACCCCTATCGATTTGTTTAACAACATCCACTTATATTAAAATAGTGATTCAGGTGGCAGAAAATTAAGTAAAAAAATTGGACATTTCGTGAAAATATGGTTTGCACCAAGATTTGCAACTTATTTCTTCCAAAGATCAGATGTCCAGTCCTTAATAAATCCCCCTCATAAATGTTAACTAGCTATTTAACCCATTCTACGCCCAGGTGGCGAGCATTTATATTGGTATATAGTCTCCATCCTGGTATGTGCTGCTTCCATCCTGCGCCCTAATCTTGTCATGTGCTGCTACCATCTTGCGCCCCCTCCCTGTCCTGTGCGCCCCCTTCCTGTCATGTGCAGCCCTCATCCTCTTTTGAGCGCCTCCATCTTGTCATGTGCGCCGATGGCATCCAGAACCCGGTTAGCGTCCTCCAGCAGCCGCTCATAGGTGCGGTGCCGATGAAGTCGTAGGGCACGGCGCAGGGCTGGCACAGCTGATAGATGGGCATTCAATGCTCATTCATCTTCTCCTTGTCCAGCAGGTACCACAGGAACTCGGAGAAGGTGACGTCGTCCCCCTTGGATGCGGCGGCAGGTGGCTGCTGGCAGTACCGCCGCACGATCTCCAGGCTGTACCGCTGCTGGTACTCCTTGATCTCCCCGAACTTGTTCCTGTAGGCTGATAGCAGCCGCTCCAGTTGCTTCCGCATGAACAGGAACTTATAGGGAATGTGCACACGTTGCGGATTTGCCTGTGGATTTTTTCACACTGAATCCGCATCTCTTGGCAGAAAACGCAGGTAAAAATAGCCTCATTTTTGGTGCGTTTTTGATGCATTTTTGTGCGGATTTGATGTGTTTTTGTATGCGTTTTTGAAAGCTAAATAAAGATCTATTATTGGACAAAAAAAAGATTTGTGATGTCAGTTCTTGTCAAGCCTTGACAAAGGCTCAGGAGGAGCTGAAACGTTGCCCAGGATGAGTGGGGCAGAATAAACTTTTTTCACCTTTTTCCACCTGAAACAATTGGAGTGCTGCCTTAATTTTTTTCTTCTAGATAGATAAATAGATAGATGTGGGATAGATAGATATATAGATAGATAGATAGATAGATAGATAGATAGATAGATAGATAGATAGATATGGGATAGATAGATAGATAGATAGATCTATAGATAATATCTATCGATCTATGTATAGATCTATCTATCTATCTATAGATCTACTGTATATATCTATATCATTCCTTCAATCTTTCTATCTCATTCCTTCTATCTATCTATCTATCTATCTATCTATCTATCTATCTATCTATCTATCTATCTACAGTACAGACCAAAAGATTGGACACACTTTCTCATTTAAAGATTTTTCTGTATTTTCATGACTTTGAAAATTGTACATTCACACTGAAGGCATCAAAACTATGAATTAACACACGTGGAATTATATACTTAACAAAAAAGTGTGAAACAACTGAAATTATGTCTTATACTAGATGGTGGCCCGATTCTAACGCATCGGGTATTCTAGAATATGCATGTCCACGTAGTGTCTTGCCCAGCCACGTAGTATATTGCCCAGCCACGTAGTATATTGCCCAGCCACGTAGTATATTGCCCAGCTACGTAGTATATTGCCCAGTGACATAGTATATTGCCCAGTCACGCAGTATATTGCCCAGTCACGTAGTATATTGCCCAGTCACGCAGTATATTGCGCAGCCACGTAGTATATTGCCCAGCTACATAGTATATTGCCCAGTCACGTAGTATATTGCCCAGTCACGCAGTATATTGCCCAGCCACGTAGTATATTGCCCAGCCACGTAGTATATTGCCCAGCTACGTAGTATATTGCCCAGTGACGTAGTATATTGCCCAGTCACGCAGTATATTGCCCAGTCACGTAGTATATTGCCCAGTCACGCAGTATATTGCGCAGCCACGTAGTATATTGCCCAGCTACATAGTATATTGCGCAGTCACATAGTATATTGCCCAGCCACGTAGTATATTGCCCAGCCACGTAGTATACGGCACAGAGCCACGTAGTATACAGCACAGCCACGTAGTATATTGGCCAGTCACGTAGTATATTGCCCAGCTACATAGTATATTGCCCAGCCACGTATGTAACAGGTTAAAAAATAAAAAATAAACATACTCACCTTCTGAAGGGCCTTTGTAGTCCTGTCGCCTGTGTGCGGTGCACGCGACAGCTTCCGGTCCCAGGTTTGGTATAAGCGCAGGACCTGTGATGACATCGTGGTCACATGACCGTGTCGTCATGGCAGGTCCTTCTCGCATAGCATCCTTAGCACCGGAACCTGCCGCTTGCACTGCCGAGGACCGGACGACACATCGGAGGGTGAGAATAACGTGTTTTTTTTTATTATTATTTGTAACAGTAGATCGTTTTACTATTGATGCTGCATACGCATCATCAATAGTAAAAAGTTGGTCACAAAGGGTTAATAGCTGCGTAACCGGAGTGCGTTACACCGCGCTCCGGTAACGCTGGCATTAACCCTGTGTGAGCGCTGACTGGAGGGGAGTACCGAGCGGGCACTGACTGCGGGGAGGAAGGAGTGGCCATGTTGCCGCCGGACTGCGCTCGTTGGTCATGGCAATGGTCGTGGGCGTTTTGCCATGACCAATCAGCGACTTGGATTCCATGACAGACAGAGGCCGCGACCAATGAATATCCGTGACATACAGACAGAAGGACAGAAAGACGGAAGTGACCCTTAGACAATTATATAGTAGATTCTAGGTTCTTAAAAGTAGCCACCTTTTGCTTTGATGACTGCTTTGCACACTCTTGCCAATCTCTTGATGAGGTTCAAGAGGTAGTCACCAGGAATGATCTTCCAACAATTTTGAAGGAGCTCCCTTCACTCTGTGGTCCAGCTCACCCCAAACCATCTCTATTGGGTTCAGGTCTGGTGACTGTGGAGGTTAGGTCATCTGGCGTAGCACCCCATCACTCTCCTTCTTGGTCAAATAACCCTTACACAGCCTGGAGGTGTGTTTGGGGTCATTGTCCTGTTGAAAAGATAGCTAGATCGTAGATATGGGATAAATAGATAGATAGATAGATAGATAGAAGGAATGAGATAGATAGATAGATAGATAGATAGATAGATAGTAGGAATGAGATAGATTATTATTATTATTATTAATTTGTATAGCACCATTAATTCCATGGTGCTGTACATGAGAAAGGGGTTACATACAGAGTTATAGATATCGTTTACAGTAAACAAGTTTACAGTGACACACTGGTACAGAGGGGAGAGGACCCGGTCCTTGCGGAATTACATTCTATGGATAGATATAGATATCTATCTAGATTCGATAGATAGATAGATAGATAGATAGATAGATAGATAGATAGATAGATAGAAGAAAGGAAGGAGATAGAAGGAATTAGATAGATAGATATATAGAAGGAATGAGATAGATAGATCTATAGATAGATCTATAGATACATAGATATATCTATTCATATACAGTGGGGCAAAAAAGTATTTAGTCAGTCAGCAATAGTGCAAGTTCCACCACTTAAAAAGATGAGAGGCGTCTGTAATTTACATCATAGGTAGACCTCAACTATGGGAGACAAACTGAGAAAAAAAAATCCAGAAAATCACATTGTCTGTTTTTTTAACATTTTATTTGCATATTATGGTGGAAAATAAGTATTTGGTCAGAAACAAAATTTCATCTCAATACTTTGTAATATATCCTTTGTTGGCAATGACAGAGGTCAAACATTTTCTGTAAGTCTTCACAAGGTTGCCACACACTGTTGTTGGTATGTTGGCCCATTCCTCCATGCAGATCTCCTCTAGAGCAGTGATGTTTTTGGCTTTTCGCTTGGCAACACGGACTTTCAACTCCCTCCAAAGGTTTTCTATAGGGTTGAGATCTGGAGACTGGCTAGGCCACTCCAGGACCTTGAAATGCTTCTTACGAAGCCACTCCTTCGTTGCCCTGGCGGTGTGCATTGGATCACTGTCATGTTGAAAGACCCAGCCACGTTTCATCTTCAATGCCCTTGCTGATGGAAGGAGGTTTGTACTCAAAATCTCACGATACATGGCCCCATTCATTCTTTCATGTACCCGGATCAGTCGTCCTGGCCCCTTTGCAGAGAAACAGCCCCAAAGCATGATGTTTCCACCACCATGCTTTACAGTAGGTATGGTGTTTGATGGATGCAACTCAGTATTCTTTTTCCTCCAAACACGAAAAGTTGTGTTTCTACCAAACAGTTCCAGTTTGGTTTCATCAGACCATAGGACATTCTCCCAAAACTCCTCTGGATCATCCAAATGCTCTCTAGCAAACTTCAGACGGGCCCGGACATGTACTGGCTTAAGCAGTGGGACACGTCTGGCACTGCAGGATCTGAGTCCATGGTGGCGTAGTGTGTTACTTATGGTAGGCCTTGTTACATTGGTCCCAGCTCTCTGCAGTTCATTCACTAGGTCCCCCCGCATGGTTCTGGGATTTTTGCTCACCGTTCTTGTGATCATTCTGACCCCACGGGGTTGGGATTTTGCGTGGAGCCCCAGATCGAGGGAGATTATCAGTGGTCTTGTATGTCTTCCATTTTCTAATTATTGCTCCCACTGTTGATTTCTTCACTCCAAGCTGGTTGGCTATTGCAGATTCAGTCTTCCCAGCCTGGTACAGGGCTACAATTTTGTTTCTGGTGTCCTTTGACAGCTCTTTGGTCTTCACCATAGTGGAGTTTGGAGTCAGACTGTTTGAGGGTGTGCACAGGTGTCTTTTTATACTGATAACAAGTTTAAACAGGTGCCATTACTACAGGTAATGAGTGGAGGAAAGAGGAGACTCTTAAAGAAGAAGTTACAGGTCTGTGAGAGCCAGAAATCTTGATTGTTTGTTTCTGACCAAATACTTATTTTCCACCATAAAATGCAAAAAAAAATGATAAAAAAACAGACAATGTGATTTTCTGGTTTTTTTTTTCTCAGTTTGTCTCCCATAGTTGAGGTCTACCTATGATGTAAATTACAGACGCCTCTCATCTTTTTAAGTGGTGGAACTTGCACTATTGCTGACTGACTAAATACTTTTTTGCCCGACTGTATCTATTTATTGATATATCTATATATAGTTTATCTATGGATAGATATATCTATGGATTAATGTAGATAAATATATGGATAGTTAGATAGATATATGGATAGATATATCTATGTACAGTATCTATAGATATATCTATCTATCGATATATCTAGATAGAGAGATATATCTATAGATATATCCAAAGATATATAATAGCAAGGCCGATGTTTCTTAATGAACAATATGTTTAATTTTGAAAAACAAAAACGGGAAAAAATGGCGTGGGCTCCCGCGTAATTTTCTGCACCAGGTGGGGAAATCCGATGTCTGGGGGCCAATATTTGTAGCCTCGGAAGGGGCTAATACACTTGACCCCTCTTCAGGCTATGAATATCAGCCCGCAGCTGTCTGCATAGCCTTTATTGGCTATTAAAATAGGGGGACCCCTAATTCATTTTTTTTTTTATTATATATTTTATAGCCAGAATGGCTACGCAGACAGCTGCTGGCTGATATTCATAGCCTAGGAAGGGGCCATGGATATTGCCCCCCTGGCTACAAATACAAGCTCCTAGCTGCCCCAGAAATGGCGCATCTGTACAATGTGCCAATTCCGGCACTTAGCTTCTCTCTTCCCAATGCCCTGTAGTGGTGGCATATGGGGTAATAAGGGGTTAATGCAACCTTTGTAGACACCTATCCATTACTAATCCTATATTAAGGAAGGAGTTAAAAAAGACACAGCCAGAAAAAAGTATTTTAATTTTGTTAATTTCACCATACTTACAACCATGCCTAATTCCTGCAACGCTCTCGATCGCCAGCAAAAAATTAAAAATAATAAACCAACCATATACTCCCTGTCCAAACAGTCCAATTAATTATGAGTGTCCCACGACGATCTCCCCTATAGAGCTGTCACATCAGGAGATGTGACAGCTCTATAGACCTTCAGTGACACACTGACAGGAAACAATGGCTCACGCAGTGCATCACTGAAGAGGTTACTTTAGTTAATTGTCTCGCTTTATGGCAATGCTGTGTGGAAATTTTCCCACGCAGCTTTGCCGCAAGTGACAGTATGAACTATTCTTACTCACAGCAGCGGAGGGATACATTGCAGGAAGATACCTTCCGTCATTGTATCCCGGAGCCCCTGGAGAGTGGTCACATCAGATGATGTGACAGCTCTCCACAGGAGATCGTCGGATGACATTCGTATTAATTGGTTTGCGGCGGACACAGGGAGTATATTGTTGGTTTATTATGTTAATTTTTTTTCAGGTGACTGAGGGCTTCCGGGATTAGGTGTAGATGGTGAGTATGAACTATATATGTACTGTATGTGTTTTTTTTTTTACATTCAGCACATTAGCCGGATGATGGGACTACTACTGTCCCATCATTGGCTATTTTGGCTAATGTGTCAATCACTGTCACTGTAGCAAGCATAGCTGGATGGGACTTGTAGTCCCATCGGACGATGCCTGCACACACACAGACACACACACAGCCCCGCAGACCCCATGCACAGTCCTGCAGACCTCCAGACAGCCCTGCAGACCCCTGGACAGCCCTGCAGAACCCCCAAACAGCCGTGGTAAACCCCCGCAGTCCCCTGGACAGCCTGCAGACCCACAAACAGCCCCGCACACAGCCCCGCCAACTCCGCACACAACCCCCCAGATGCACACACGCAGACCCCACCCGCACACACAGACATACACAGTCACCACCCACACTCCGCCCACACACTTGCCTCCTATGCTTACGCATACCGCTATCTCCTGGGCCACAATCCTCATCCCCGGATGCGTAACTCTGTGGGGTCCAAACTGCGCAGGCGCGTAGCTCTTGCGCAGTCTATTACAGCTTCGGACAGAGTGACGCTCCTTGCATTATATTATAGATATGGCTGTATCCTTTTAAATACATTAAACTTATATTAATTTTCCATACATGAATCCCGGAATCCTAAATCTACAGCAAACTAAAGGATAGTTTGAATTTGCTGAAAACAAGAAAGGGCAGGTTGAGTTTCTCTTCCAAACAATAAGTAAAATTATTACAGGTTGTGATAGGATAAGAAAATATGGCTCCTTTGAATCAGGAACCATCAGCGTCGGACTGGAGCACCTTGGGCCCACCAGAGAAAATCATTCTTGGGGCCCTCTATGTAGCTACATAGAATTAAATACAAGACCACCAATTGTGTGGTAAAATGCGCTAATATCAGGGTATAATATAAGGTAGTACACGTCTTAAATATGTAGCAGGGGTTGGGGTAGGTCCCCTCATAGAATTAAAGTAGCCTCCTCATAGAATATAAAGTAGCCAATTCATAGAATATAAAGTAGCCCCCTCACAGGGTACAATGTAGCCCCCTCATAGTATATGAAGTAGCCCCCTCACAGAATATAATGCAACCCTCATATAGTATAATGTAGCCCCCCATAGAATATAATGTACCCCCCGTCTATAATATAACGCTGGGAGTGTCACTCTGTCCCAAGCCTTTATAGACTGCGCAAGCGCAAGCGCCGGCGCAGTCTGGACCCCACAGAGTGACGCTCCCAGGAGATCGCGGTATGCGTAAACACTGAACGCACACCGCGATCTCCAATGGAGAGGCAGGGACGCCCCAGGAGGGTAAGTATTGGCTATATTCACCTGTCCCGTTCCAGCGCTGCGTGCGGCTCTGTCTCCGTCTCTCGGGTCCTCTGCCTGTGACGGTCACAGTTCAGAGTGCGCGATGACTCGCTTAATGCGCGCCGCCCTCTGACTGAACAGTCACAGCCAGAGGACCTGGAAGAAGCGGCACACAGCGCTGGATCAGGGCCAGGTGAATATAGCAAGTTTCGGGGGCCTGAGCTAGCGGCGATACCGGCACCTGACCCCCACAGCACGCCGGTGTCCCCGCTTGCTCAGGCCCCCCAGCACTCGGCGCCCAGCAGCGATAGGTGAGTATGGTATTTTTTTATATATATATCGCAGCAGCATACGGGGCATATAATACCATGGAGCATGTTATGGGGGCCATAAACCTTTATGGAGCAGTGTACAGGGCATATAGTATGGAGCATCTTATGGGGGCTATAAACCTTTATGGAGCAGTGTACGGGGCATATACTATGGAGCATCTTATGGGGGCCATAAACCTTTATGGAGCAGTGTACGGGGCATATACTATGGAGCATCTTATGGGGGCCATAAACCTTTATGGAGCAGTGTACGGGGCATATACTATGGAGCATGTTATGGGGGCCATAAACCTTTATGGAGCAGTGTACAGGGCATATAGTATGGAGCATCTTATGGGGGCTATAAACCTTTATGGAGCAGTGTACGGGGCATATACTATGGAGCATCTTATGGGGGCCATAAACCTTTATGGAGCAGTGTACGGGGCATATACTATGGAGCATCTTATGGGGGCCATCAACCTTTATGGAGCAGTGTACGGGGCATATACTATGGAGCATCTTATGGGGGCCATAAACCTTTATGGAGCAGCGTATGGGGCATATGGATGGGAGCAGCAAATTAAAGAACGGTGGCGCAGGATGGGAGCAGCACATGACAGAACGGGGGCGCAGGATGGGAGCAGCACATGACAGAATAGGGCAGCACATGACAGAACGGGGGTGCAGGATGGCAGCAGCACATGACAGAATGGGGGTGCGGCATGGAAGCAGCACATGACAGAACGGGGGCGCAGGATGGGAGCAGCACATGACAGAACAGGGGCGCAGGATGGCAGCAGCACATGACAGAACAGGGGTGCAGGATGGAAGCAGCACATGACAGAACGGGGGCGCAGGATGGGAGCAGCACATGACAGGATGGGGGCGCAGGATGGGAGCAGCAAATTACAGAATTGGGGCGCAGGATGGGTGCAGCACATGTCAGAATGGAGGCGCTGGATGGGTGCAGCACATGTCAGAATGGGGGCGCAGGATGGGAGCAGCACATGTCAAAATGGGGCGCAGGATGGGAGCAGCACATGACAGGATGGGGACGCAGGATGGGTGCAGCACATGACAGGATGGGGACGAAGGATGGGTGCAGCACATGACAGGATGGGGACGCAGGATGGAGCAGCACATGACAGGATAGGGACGCAGGATGGAGCAGCACATGACAGGATGGGGATGCAGGATGGAGCAGCACATACCAGGATGGAGACCATATACCAATATAAATGCTCGCCACCCGGGCGTAGAACGGGTTCAATAGCTAGTAGAATATAATGCAACCAGCCTCATAGAGTATAATGCAACACCCTCATAAGGTTTAATGCATCCCCACATAGAATATAGTATAGCCCCCTCAGAGTATAATGCAGCCCATCCATAGAATATAATGCAGCCCCCACAGAATATAATGTAGCCCCCTCAGAGTATCATGGTGTCGCCCTCTTAGATTATAATGCAGCACCCCCATAGGGTATAATGCAGATCCCCCATAGGGTATAATGCAGCTCCCCCATAAGGTATAATTCAGCTTCCCCCATAGGGAATAATGCTTCCCCCTTATAGGGTCCAATGTAGCTCCCCCTATAGGGAATAATGCTACCCTCCTCATAGGGTACAATGCAGCTCCCCCATAGGGTATAATCTAGCTCCCCCCATAGGGAATAATGCTGCACCCTCATAGGGTATAATGCTGCCCCCTCATAGGGAATAATGCTGCCCCTTAATAGGGTTTAATGTAGCACCCCCATAGGGTATAATGTAGCTCCCTCCATAGGAAATAATGCTGCCCCCCTCATAGGGTATAATGCTGCCTCCCCTCATAGAGTATAATGCTGTTGCCCTCATAGGGTGTAATTCTGCCCCCGTCATAGGGTATGACGCTGCCTCTCATAGGGTATAATGCTGCCCCCCATGGGGTATAATGCTGCCCCCATAGGGTATAATGTAGTTCCCCCATAGGGAATAATACTATCCCCTCATAGGGAATAATGCTGCCCTCCTCTTAGGGTATAAAGCTGCCCCCCCTCATAGGGTATAATGCTGCCCCCTCATAGGGGATAATGCTGCGCCCTTCATAGGGAATAATGCTGCCCCCCTCATAGGGTATAATGCTGCCCCCCTCATAGGGTATAATGCTGTGCCCCCATAGGGTATAATGCTGCCCCCATAGCGAATAATGCTGCCCCAGACTCATTGATATATATATAAAAAAAACACAATACTCACCTCTCCTCCTCGCTCGCTCCCACCCTGATTCCGGCAGTGGCTCTGCTCCAATGTCAGGAACTGCGCTGCAGTCGGCCTCACACACAGCAGGTATGCGATGAAGTGAAGTCATCGCGCACCTGATTTGTGTCAGAGGCAAGGGGAAAGATGGGAGAGAGAGGGTCATCTGACGCGCTCTCCTCCATTAATGTGAGCTGCGCTGGCGACGGGTCCCCCTGGCTTACGGCCCCATAGCGGCCGCGTGGGCTCGGGGCTCCTGAGGTCTGCGGACCCTGATAACGGGCAGTGTTAGCTGCAGCATGCGGCAAACGCTGCTCACTATTATAGTGAAATGAAGTCACTCCTCTCCACGCCCATGGGGGCGTGGGGAAGCGTGAATATTCATTTAACTTTAGCAGTGGGAACAGGCTTAGGCTTCCTGTCACCGGCTTCTGCTCTGCTGGCACCGGGGGCCCCATAGCAGCTGCGTGGTGTGCCGCTATTAGCTACTAGGGCCTCCTGTAGCAGCGGCGGCCCTAGGCAGCTACTGGCCCTGTATGCCAGCAGGTGTCAGGGCCTGGGCCCATAGGAGAATCCTCCGGTGGCTCAGTCCGACCCTGGGAGTCATACAGTTTGTGTCTGGTATTGCAGTTACACTCCATTAAAATGTATGAAACTGGACTATTCTTCGAAAAGTTTTTTTTATTTGAAAAACCCATTTGAAAATACCTTACTAAGAAATTCTAAGATTCTCTCATGCACATTCTTTACAACTTACTCAGAGCTGAAAATAGCTAAGAATATGGTCTCCCTGCCTGGAGGACTCTGGAAAGTTCATTCATATCATTGTTGCACAATGTAATTCTTCAGTTGACCAGTGATGGTGCTGCTGGAAAATGAATCACTTGAAACCTGAATCTTAAGCCGATCACTAGTGATCTATGCAGTGGAACAGCACGCGATAAGCCGATTTTCAGGGTATCTAAAAAAAAAGTGTTATCGCATATGAACATACCTTTCAAGGTTTATCTTTCCTTTAAAATTATCAGGGATGATCGGGATTAAGGCAAGGCTTATTTTTTGTGAACATGTAGAGCATGAGAGATATTCAAGAGATCAATATGAACTGAATCACTTGAAATAGTCATAGAGCAAATCCATCTCTGCGCTTCATACTTCCTAATCACATTCACGACCTGCCATCTCCCCTTGTTATGCACCCCTAACCCACTTCAATATTTTTCAACCGGCGCCCCTTTCCCACCTAACAATACACTTCCCACATGAAAGACATTGTATTAATAAGCCTTTTATGCCTGCATCAAAATAAGGGATCATTTTAAAGTCGGATTCAGAAAGCTCCTTCTGTGATGTGAAAGAAAAAACTAAAGGTCCATAGTTTCAAAAGAAAAATGAAAACCTTTTATAAAGAGAAATTTCTTTTGTCTGCGGTGTCACCCAAAGGAAATCTCATCCCTAGATTAATATTTACTGCACATTGAAATTCTGCCAGGCTTGAATCTAAATCTATAAAATCATGAAGACATTCTATAAGACCATCAGTACATGCAGTGAAAATTGCTATTTGTTGACCCTACTCTTCATGTTAGGGAGTCACTTCAATTATTGACCGTATTTCGTTTTTATCATACCTGCTATAGAAGAGTCATATGTTTCTCCATTGGCCTAGCTATCTGAGAACTTTTTGCATTCAGTGCATAATTAAAAACAAGCAAATTGATTTATATGAATGCAAATTTCCTGCAAAAAAAAAACAAAACCTTGATTCATTTCACAAAAATCCAGAAAAAAGTGTACATAACAGTTAACTAGGACCACATTGGAAGGTCATTGGTCCTGGAGATAACAGTTTTCTCGACCTCCATTAATCCAATGAGTATGGCCACTTCAATGCCTAATACTAACACAGGAGTATCTGCAGGAAGGACAAAGTTGTCGGTGGTGGAGTCTGGCATTCAGATCTAGTTGCAAGCAGCGTAACGGCCACACTGAGCATTGTGATGGCTGTCATGTTGGAGACCGAAATGAATAAAGAACGGTTGGTCAGAATATAAAAAAAACTTTGCATAAAAGGATGAATCTTTTATTTTAAGGGGGGTGAGCATTTTGTATGTCGAGGACATGCCTAACTAAAAAAAGGTCTGTTGATATACCGTACTCGTAAAAGGCTAATAAAACAATGTCCCTCTGACAGAAGGGTGTTCCCCAGCAGTGTAATTGGTTCATCATAGGTTTATCTACAAAGCAATTATGGCCAAATAAAGAATTCTTGACTAGCTGTCAAGGAAATATTGACCACGAGCACATTTAATTAACGTATTCAGAGGCAAAAGCTTTTTAATCAAGAGGAGGAACAAAATGCTAAGGCCTGATCATTTGTAAATTGATACGTGCCTGGGCTGAAAACCCCCTAACGCGCCTAATCAAAAGTAATCAGTGACTGTGGATCTGCTTATTGGCGTACAAGCAAAATAAACAAACAGCGCCATGGCTAAATGTACTTGCCAGCAAAATTACATGGGACATATTGTACACACAGGAATGCAAATAATTGGAAATAATTGTATGCCAAGATAACATTGTGAGCAAATTATGGATGGCAGTTGTAATTAAACATCCCCAATGGGCAATGTCGAGGTGGGGTTCCTTGAGCAAAACATAGAAGGTGATGGCAAGTAGAGATGAGTGAGACGGTTCAAACCACCTCTTAGTTGGCCTTCCATAATGAAATATGCGCATCAGAATGACATCACACCAGACCTACAAATCATAAGAGGAGCCAGGGATTCTGGCAGGTAGAAGGCAGAGCACTAGGCTTTCATGTGAAGACAATGGACTACTCACTTGAGTGATGCAAATTGATTTGTTCACCTCCATTGCTAAGTTCTCACTCTATATCCACATGTCCAATTTCTCCTCCCTCATTACCTTTTTGTTATTAAAGGGATTCATTCTCCAAAATAACTACCAGATTCCCCACGCTTTTCTGCACCACTTACATATGTATTCCACTGGTCTCCTTGCTTCCTCTTTTGGTGTCCTCTGTTTGACTGCAGCAGTGATGTTTTGGTCTGAGAGAATTAAGAGACTTTCTCTTTTGGCTCACATAAAACTTCAGCGATGGATCCAATCAGTGACCATGTGCTGGATGAAGCAGTCACGTGCTATCTCTCTATGGAAGAAGGAGTAAAGAGGTCAGCGGAAATGCAAGTGGGGACTCAGGTTGGTGAGTATCTGTCTTGCTAAGTTTAAGACTAACATGGGCCCATTTTTAAAAATGAAAAACGTAGTTGACAGACTCTTTGAACCAAAATGCATCGACCATACTGGCATGTGCTTGTTACTGTTTGGGTTCTGCCCCCTGAACACCTGGTGTTTCCTGCTTTGTCATGTGCATGACAGTATGGCAAACACTGCTTTTGATTGGGTACCCGAACCTGAACTTTATGTAACTGTTCGGCCGAACTCGCCAGAGTAAGCGGCTTTGTGGTAGTGTGCTTTGGGGTAGTGTGGTGCCACCTGCAGGTCATTTTTCCTTACTGCAGGTTTATGAAAATTAATGTTTAAGCTGTATTTTGTGATCACATCGTGAATGTGTGGTTTGTTTGGCTATTTTCTTGCTGAAGGGGGCAAGTTTACATTTCAAAATGGTGTATCATTGTGCGTGTGGGTGCAGTATGAACGGAGATACAAAGTAGTCACAGTGTTTAGAAATAATATATAAGGATTATGGTACAAAACTGTCCTAAAATAATACTACCATTTTTGCTGAATTATACTGCCATACAGTTGCTTATCATTTTTGCTTAAAAAAATACCACCATGAAGCGCCCAAATAATGCTAATACTTTTGATTGACTAATATTTCCATTTTGGTTAGATTCTACTACCAAACAGTCCTCAAATAATACTAACATTTATACTTGAATACTGCCAAACAGTGACCATATATTACAACTAATTATATTTAAATATTACCCCCATACGGTGTGCAAATAATACTACAGTTTTTGCTTAAATTATACTGCCAAATAATCTTCAAATAATATTCCCATTCTTGCCAAAATTATATTGTCAAATTGTCCCTAAATAATACTATAATTTTTGCTTGCATAATTGTGGCACACTGTGTGCTAATAATACTGCCATTGTTGCTTGGATTAGAAATAATCCTTAAATGTTACGATCTTTTGCTTAAATACCGCCATAAAGTATTCAAATAATTTTACAATTCTTGCCTAATTTATAGTGCCAAAAAGTCCACAAATGATACTACTATTTTTGCTTGAATACCACCACCATATGTGCAAAATTAATAACTTCTATTGAAGTGATTGAAAAAATAGTGCTACAGCACCCATTTCTCCGGGCAGGCCATAATCTGCCTCTCTTAATTCCAACCATTTTCTTCTTGGTGTACCTGTCAAGCGCTACAGTTTTTCATCATTTCAATTACTAGTTACAAGCCAGAAGTAGAACCCTGAACCTGAGTAAAAACAAAAATCTGCTGGATGCGCCAAAATCAATATAATAATATAATGTAAAGTTTATTACGTGTTTTTTTTTCCATCCTGCTGACCTCCCTATAAAAACAACTTAACTAATTTCTGGATTTTATTTGAAATCACAGAAAAAACCTCTATTAACCTAATTACTAAAACAAAGGTGTTCTTTAACTGAAGGCGGTAGAAACAAAAGACGACTTTATTCTTGACCTCAGATTGAAAACGCATGAAAGTAAAACCAGATTCCATAAAAAGATTATGGTATTGTGATACCAGATTTGATGGATTAAAATGTGTATGTCTTTTGATTCCCCCCCTCCTTCTTGACAAACAAGAATGGTACCATTTCTGTTTGAAAAATAAAGCTGCAGAAATAATACTACAAATTTAAGCTTAAATAATGCTGCCATACAGTGCCCAAATAATTTTACAATTATACCTCAAATAATAATAATAATAACAATTATACAGCCAAATAGTCTAAAAATTGTAATACAATTTTTTCTTAAATAATACCGTCATACAGTGTATAAAGTATCATTACTATTTTCACTTGTATCATACTGACAATCATTCCTCAAATAATGCTAGCATTTTTGCTTGAATACTGCATGAAAATGCACAATTTTTTCCACCACCACGTTTGCATAATAGCGTCACAGGGCCTGCAAATAAAATTCCTATTCTCCTTGAATACAGGCCTCAACTAATAGCACCTTTGTTGTTTAAATTATATAGCACAACAGACCCAAATAATACTACAAGTTTTGCTTGAATAATCTCACCATATGGAGCGCAAATACTACTACCGCCCCTGCTTGTATAATATCACCAAAACGTGCAAATAATACTATCATTTTTCCTTGAATAATACTGCTAAATAGTGTGCAATTAATACTTCAATTTTTACTTAAATAATGCTGCCATATAATACAACCTTTGCACCAATAATACTGCTATATAGTGTGCAAATAATAATATAATTTTTGCTTTCATATTATCCCCATATGGAGCAAAAAACTAAAACCTTTGCTTGAATAATATTGCCAAATAGTGTGCAAATAATACTATCATTTTTGCTTGAATGATACTGTGACATAGTGTGCAAGTAATACTTCTATTCTTGCTTAATGCTGCAACATACTACCAGCTTTGCTTGAATAATGCTGCCATGTGTAAATAACACTATTATTTTTGCTTTGATTATACTGCCAAATAATATGCAAATAATACTTCCATATTTGCTTACATAATACTGCAACATGCTACCACCTTTCCTTCAATAATACTGCAATATAAGGTGCAAATAATACTAATGTTTTTGTTTGTATTTTACTGCCAAATAATATGCAAATAATTCTTCCATATTTGCTTAGGCTACTTTCACACTGGCGTTTTTTTGAATACGTCGCAATGCGTCGTTTAGGGGAAAAAACGCATCCTGCAAAATTGTTTGCAGGATGCGTTTTTGCCCCGTAAAGTAACATTACCGACGCATTGCGACGTATTGTCACACGTCACAACCGTCGTGCGACGGTTGCGCCGTGTTGTGGCGGACCGCCGGGAGCAAAAAACGTTAAATGTAACGTTTTTTGCTGCAGACGGACCGCTTTTTCCGCCCCCACCTCCCCACACCTCACAATGGGGCAATGGATGCGCCGGAGAAATGCATCCGCTGCACCCGTCGTGCGGCGCATTAAACGCTAGCGTCGGAATCTCGGCCCGACACAATGCGACGGGCCGAATCCGACGCTAGTGTGAAAGTAGCCTTACATAATACTGCAACATGCTACCACCTTTCCTTCAATAATACTGCAATATACTGTAATGTGCAAATAATACTATTATTTTTGTTTGTATTTTACTGCCAAATAATATGCAAATAATACTTCTATTCATGCTTAAATAATACTGCCACATACTACCACTCTTGCTTCAATAATACTTTCATATAGTGTGCAAATAATACTATTATTTTTGCTTGTATTTTACTGCCAAATAATAAGCAAATAATACTTCTATTCTTGCTTAAATAATACTGCCACATACTACCACTCTTGCTTGAATAATACTGCAATATAATGTGCAAATAATACTATTATTTTTGCTTGTATTTTACTGCCAAATAATATGCAAATAATACTTATATTCTTGTTAAATAGCACTGCCACATTTGCTTGAATAATACACCTTTGCTTGAATAATGCCACCAGTTAGTGTTTAAAGGGACACTGTCACCTGAATTTGGAGGGAACAATCTTCAGCCATGGAGGTGGGGTTTTTGGGTGTTTGATTCACCCTTTCCTTACCCGCTGGCTGCAATATGGGATTGAAGTTTATTCTCTGTCCTCCATAGTACACGCCTGCGCAAGGCAAGATTGCCTTGTGCAGGCATGTACTACGGAGGACAGAGAATGAACTTCAATCCAATATTGCAGCCAGCATGCAGCCAGCGGGTAAGGAAAGGGTGAATCAAACACCCAAAAACCCCGCCTCCATGGCTGAAGATTGTTCCCTCCAAATTCAGGTGACAGTGTCCCTTTAAATAATTCTTCCATCAATGCTTCCAAAGGGCGGGACTCTCCGTCCTAATCAGACGCAGCACAGCCGTCACTCCGGGCCTGTGCTCGCCGGGCGCTGCCTCCTCTTTCTGCATTATCATCCCCAGCGCCTGCGCTGTAAGTTTTTTTTTCCGGGCATGTGCAGTTGCGCTGCCCTTTCTACTTACAGCGCAGGCGCCGGGACGATAATGTAGCAAGAGGAGGCGGCGCCCGGCGCGCACAGGCCAGGAGTGATGGCTGTGCTGCGTCTGATTAGGAAGGAAAGTTCCGCCCCGGAGACTATTTCACAGTATGAGGGGGAACATTTTATAAGTGTTTATTTCAGCGTGTACAGGCGTTTGTACCTAAAAAGCCACCTTGTCAGAATGCAGCATTAGTGCTGCACAAGTGGCTTTTTTAGTTACAAATGCCTGTACACATGCCTTTAAATAATACTGCCATATGATGTGCAAATAATACTATTATTTTTGCTTGTTATACTGCCAAATAAAATGCAAATATTACTTCCCTATTTGCTTAACTAATACTGCCACATACTACCACCTTTGCTTGAATAATATCACCTTATAGCGTGCAAGTAATACTTCCATTGTTGCTTAAATAATACTGCACATAATACCATCTTTGCTTCAATAATACTAACATATAGTGTGCAGATGATACTATAATTTCTGATTGAATAATACTGCCATGTGCAAATACTATTATTTTGCTTGAATTATACCGACAAATAATATGCAAATAATGCTTCCAGCTTTGCTTAAATAATACTGCCACTTAGTGTGAAACAAAAGCTTAAATTGTTACCTTGATTATACTGCCAAATAATCCTCAAATAATACCTCCATGTCAGCTCGACTACTGCCATACAGTGCCCAAATATTACTACATTTTTTCTTAGATAATACCGTCAAACAGTTCCCAAATAATACTACTATAGTAATACAACACCAGATTATGAAACGGGCAAATGTTGGATTAAAAAATTTATGTCTTGAGATTTTTTTTTCTCTCAGCCCTCTAGTGGGATTACAGAGTAAACTGTATTATATTAACTTCATTTTCAATCTATTTTTAGTTAAGCAACTTAACCTTAAACAATGCAGTCGCAGCATATTACTATCCCATTAAACATTCATCTTCTGCTATTCCTATGGCACATTCAGAATGCTACCATGGCGTTACCTAGGAAACTGTAAAAAGTAATTGATAAAAGTATTCCAGTGGCGGTGGTGTAACCCTGGCTACAAATCTTTAGTATTATCCCATATTTGTAGCTTAAAGAACCAAAAAACTAGTTGTCCAACCGCAAAAAAAAAAGATTCTATTCAGTGGGTTCATATTATAAATTAAACTACAGCTATTGCGGCATTTTAGGGTTTGGTTTGTATGCTTTTTTGCCTATTTTTTTATACCTATTTTCTGCAGAAAAAGAATTTTGCTGTTTTATACTGTCTTTCTGGACGGAGAGGCATCTGCGCTTGTGCTGCACGCGCCAAATAATTCTATGATAGTTTCAAAAACAGTTCTAAAGAGATCACTGATACCAGCACAGTCCTGTAATGGGAGCCACTGGGGTAACAAGTCCGTTCATGACACTTCTTCCTCCTAAATCTTCCTCCATCCCCTGTGAGTGATATTATTGAGAAGTGGAAGGAACCGCAGCAACTCGGACATGAGGTGGAGACCCCGTAACGTTACAGAGCGGGGAACCAAGTACTGAGGAGCAGAGGGCAGGAAAGTCACCAACTCTGCTGACCCCATAACTGCAGTGTCCAGACCTCCTATGGTATTAGCATCCCCACCGGAAGCTTCCTAGCCGAGCAGCTACATGCAGCCTTACACCACCAAGCACAATGCCGAGTGCCGAATGTAGAGGTGTAAAGACGCCAACACTGGACTATGGAGAAGAGGAAATGTGTTCTGTGCAGTTATGGATCACACTCCTCTATTTTGCAGAAAACTTCCCAGAAGAGTAGAGGCTGTTATAGCTGTAAAGGGAATTAATCCCTATTGATGTAGAATGGGAAGTCAGGTCATTAGAGCCCCTCTAGGTGTAATATACAGGGGGCACATATTTTTTATTCTTATAGGGTATATTTTGTTTTGAAATGTGACATTTAAGAGAAAACAGTTTAAGAAGGAGTCAAGAAGAAAGTAGAGATAGGCTGCTCACTGTTTTGAATCGGAAAACCTGTCAATTTTTTCAGAATATCAGTCCAAGTGTAGAAGCGGCACATGCGCAGCTCGTCTGTGAGTAGGATTTAATGTCTTAGATGGGAAAACCTTATAAAATATACCATTTAGTCATGGAAGCCGATTACTGCTAACAGAGGAGTTACACTGACTCACAGAAGGTAAGTAAAAGGGATTTGGATCTATATACAGCTCTGGCAAAAACTAAGAGACCAATGCAAAATGTTCAGTTTGCCTGATTTTTCTCTCTTTATATGTATATTTTTGAGTAAAATGTACATTTTTAATTTATTCTATAAACTTCTGACAACATGTCTCCGAATTTCCAAGCAATAAATTTAGTATTTTTTTTTCTGACAAAGAAAAATGGTCAAAATTAAAAAAACAAACCAGGGCTTTCAGACCTCAAATAATGCAAAGAAAACAAGTTCATAATCATTTAGAAACAACAATACTAATGTTTTAACTCAGGAAGAGTTCAGAAATCAATATTTTGTGGAATAACCATGATTTGTAATCACATCTTTCATGCGTCTTGGCAGCTTTCCACCAGTCTTTCACACTGCTTTTGAATGACCTTATGCCACTCCTGGTACAAAAATGTAATCAGTTCTTCCTTGTTTGATGACTTGTGACTATCCATCATCCTCTTGATTACATTCCAGAGGTTTTCAATGGGGTTCAGCTCTGGAGATTGGGCTGCCCATGACAGGGTTTTGATGTGGTGGTATAGAACATACGTGAAAATTCTGGACCTATGTTATGTTTAGGAGAATCCATGATCTACTGTACTTTTACTGTTTGAAAAGTGGGCTAGTATTGATCTTGAGAACCCCAAAAATATATTTACTTTCCCTCTTTGTATGTCATAACCTTTTTATTTTAGGTGGACGCATTCATTGTTTGTTCTAAAGATAAGCCCATAGTATAAAGTAAACAAGAATATTTCATTAATACGAGAATTTATTTTTGTGGAAAAAAGGTGACAAAGATACAATTCCACTAGTTTTTCTTCTTTTTTCACGACCATCAAAATGAAATTCTCCCTTATGACATTCAGCTGGATGGGTGGATGCGGTATCATATGATAAAGGTCACTTCATATGTCAATATATATTTTAAGCTTAGAAAATCAAAGCAAAAAAAAAAGATATGAGGTCCATGTTCTGTGATGTGGGGATAACTACAGAGAACATGACTTGGAGTGTTGAGGGCATGATATGTGGAGGAATTTATTCAATTCTCGTCAGGTGAATATTTTATTTTTCTTCATTTTCATCCTATTTTTATTGTTTTCTGAGTTCTGTAAAGACCCCAGGAAATAATGGAGCAAATTCTATTTCCATCTAATAAATTCTAAGCGAATTGAAATTCCTGGTAAAAGTTGAGCTAATTGCCAGATTCAATTTTGAAAAATTCACTCATCACTATTATTTAGGTTTGTATGACGATGGTGGGAGATTTGGTCTCTTCTTGCTTCTGTACATTAGATCTTCATGTAATTCTTATAATACTCCTTACCGGTTTAATGTCTGCTGAGATAAAGCTGCGGGGGCATTCTCGAGAAATTATAATAATTTGTTTATGCTTGGAATTAACATATTTTAGATTTATGAATAAATGATTTAATTCATTAGTTAATTAATTAGCTTATGTTTTTCTTCCAAGTTTGAAACTTTCAGGGTTTTTTTTTATTTAATGCCTTAAAATACCGATTGTTTCAATTCTTGAAGTTTAATCATAAAAAATATGTAAGAAAATGAATCAATTAATTAATTCAAAATGTGTCAATTGATATAAATGAATAAAATTAGCATTTTGATAAGGAGACTGATACAAATAATTAAAATGAATGAATTAGTTATTTTTATCAATTATTACTCTTCTAAGATTTTTTTTCTAGGACAAAACGATTGATTATTGTGAAATTTCTTGTTCATATTTGAGCCACAGGTTTGAAGAATGTAGGAATGAATTAAAAAGGTAGTGCAGATATTTAACGAATGTATTAATGTATTAGATTTTTTCCCAAGATAATAGTACAGGGATATATTAACCCCTTCACAACATATGACATATGTATATGTCAAAGGTCGTGTCCCGGCATTTGATACAGGCTACGGCGCTGAGCCTGCATGTTTTCAGGTACATGATAGTGGTCATGTGCAATAACAGCCACGAGTGGAATCATGATCCACCCGCGGATGTTAGCATTTTAAATGCAGCTGTTAACCTCTGACAGCATCATTTAACTTGTGCAAACCGGATGCACGTCACTAGCTCCACCCATTGGCATCCGTGTCACATGATCACAGGGGGGCAATGAGTTGGCATGACGACATGGGGTCTGCAGTAGACCCCTATGCTTGTCATTTCTGATCTGCTATGAGCGCTGCCCCATGGCAGATTATCGATTCTGATACATATAGCAGGGCTGAAGCAAGTTAAAAGTTAAAAAAATATAAAAGTTCAAATCAATTTTTTTTTTTTACAAACTTTGGATTGTTTTTCACCACATCAATAACAAAGAACCTATACATGTTTGGTATCTGCAAACTCTCATGACCTGGAGAATCATAATGGCAGTTCAGTTTTAGGATTCAGTGGACAAGGTAAGAAAAAAACAATTGTGGAGTTGCACTTTTTTTGCAATTTCACTGCACTTGGAATTTGTTTCCCGTTTTCCAATACAAATATATGGTAAAATCAATGGCATCGTTAAACATTACAAATCGTCCCACAAAAAAAAAGGCCTTGCATGACCATATTGAAAATAAAAAAAAAAAAAGTTATGGCTTTGTGAAGAAGGGGAGCAAAAAAACGGAAGCTCAAAAATGGAAAATTCCAAGGTCGTGAAGGGGTTACAGGTAATGCACTTCAAGCTAATTTTTGAAAGTCGTATCACGTCACAGATTTCCAAAAGTTAAAAAATTAATGTAGGAATGGGTGATTGCACAAATGAATGAATTAATGAATGAAATTAAGAAAATAAAACAATGATTAAAGGGCTTAACTTACTGATTTATTAACAATGAATAAATAGGTCCTATAAGAATAAAAACTATAATTTAAATATGGAAGAATGAAAGGGTAATGAAAAAATGAATGAATGAGTGAATTAATGACTTTCTTAGTTCAGACAGTTTTTCAAGTATACTTACAAATATTCCAGGGTGACATTACATTAATTAATGTAAAGTGGTCATCTAGGACTTTTACACTGATGGCCTACATGAATGTCTGAACAGTTGGGGTGCAACTCCCCTGCCAATCAGCTGTTTCCTGTGCTGGCAGCTGACACAAATGCTTGAAGGTGGAGCGGCATAGCATAGCTCCATCAAGTTCATAATGGCCATGGCGAGGTACTGCACATCCGCCCCATATTCGAATCAATTGGAGCGGATGTGCAGTGCCTGTTCATGGCCAGTATGCAGTTGATGGAGCTGTGCTGTACAGATCAGCAACTGAGCATTTTTGTCACCCGCCAGCAGTGGGAACAGTGTTGAGTGTCGCCGCCCACTGATCATATCTTTAGGATAGGTCATTAATGTAAAAGTCCTGGACAAAACCCTTCATTAATTTGGGATATTGAGCATGAATTAATTAATGGATAGATGAAATATGTAGTACCACAGGGATATTTCAAGATATTTTACTGGATGTCATCATATCAATACCAAACATTAGACAATGAATGAATGAAAGATATTTAGAAAAATCATTCATATTGCACTGAAACATTTTCCAGATACTCATTTTTGTACAGTTGAAAGGTAAATTTAGAAAACTGGAATATGACTTATGCTAAAAGGTTGAACAATGAAAGAAATCAAGAAAATAAATAAAGAACTTAATTTACTCATTCATTCCCATTCACATAGTGGAATAAAAGACTAAAACCATGAAATTAAAATAAGGAAGAAAGTGTGGGGGGTAAAAGCATGAATGAATGAAGCAATTGCTTCGTTCAGACAGTTCTTCAAGTATATTTCAAGATATACTTTACGCCATATTATTTAATTTGTGAAATAGTAAGTGAATGAATGAATGAATGCGTGAAAGAATGAATGGATGGATGAACTACTTTGTTCAGACAGTACTACAAGGCTACTTCAAGACTGTATATTAGATGTCATCATATCAATTAAATACATTAATTTGTAAATTATGGAATGAATGGTAATTATCAAGAAAATACATGAAGGCATTAGTTGGATACAATGAAATTTTGGAGATGCCATAATTCAAATTAATTTCTAAAAGTCAGAAAATAAATTAATATAGAAATGAATGAAAAATTGAGAAAATTCTTTCAGCTTGAACTGAGACATTTTCTTCCTTTGTACAGTGGTAAGGTTCATTTAGAAAGATGCAATATCACGTAATCTAAAAGACTGAAGAATGAAAGAAATCAAGAAAAATGAATCAAGGACTTACCGTAGTTCAGCCATTTACTCTATCACATATTGCCTCGTGGATTTTCTTTTGAGTTGTAATTCAAGTAAACTGTGCATTTACCAAAATTGTTATATTACAAATTAATAAAATTGATGAATAAATGGAATAATAAAAAAGTAATGAAGATAATACCGCAAGGACATTTTCAGGATAGCATTCTAGTTAGGATTTATAGAGCTGATGAATGATTGAATTTATGACGGTTAGGTACAAATGAACCATGAAAATATGAGTAATTTAGTTCAGTAAATATATTTATAGATGGTTCCCTAGAAGCACTTTCACTTTATTATATTGTAGTTCTATTCAATTGTGATCTTAGAAAATTAGTATATTTTGTGATAAAAAGTTTGAAGACTGAATGAATGAATGAATGAATGAATGGCATAAGTGAAGGAATTACATGGATCAGGCAGTGCGGTGAGAACATTTTCAATAAATTGTACTGTATGTCCAAACATTATTTAAACAAATTATTATAGAGTTAATTAAGAAATAAGTGAAAGAATGAAATTAGAAAAATTAATTAAGGAATCGTTTACACAGTAATCTATTTTTACCAAGATCCATAATATTATATTTTAATTTCAGAAAATATTGCATTTATTACCGTATTTTCCAAACTATAAGACACACTTATTTCCAAAATTTTTTTTAGGGACAATGGGGGTGCGTCGGCATGTACTTACCAGTAGTGTGGCGGCAGCAGGAGTTTGCCCTGGGCTGGAAATAGGGAGTGTTCGGTAGTCCAACGCTGCAGGGCGATGATATGACTTCCATCCCAGACTGGTGCGGCAGTATTCGGCGCATTCGGTGGTGCACCGACATTTTGTGAAAGCCCGGGGCCCCTGCCCTTAAATTGCTGCAATGCCGTGGCCTCCGTGAAAATGCCGGAGGCGCAGGTGCTGTACATGAGAAAGGGGTTAAGTACAGAGTTATAGATATCGTTTACAGTAAACAAATGTACAATGACAGACTGGTACAGGGGGGAGAGGACCCTGTCCTTGCGGACTTATATTCTACGGGATAATGGAGAAGAGACAGAAGGTCGGGGGTGCAGCAGCTCGGGTGGTTGGTGAGGCGGCAGAATGGTTATTGCAGGCTGTAGGCTTTCCTGAAGAAATGGGTTTTCAGGTTCCATCTGAAGGATCCGAGTGTGGTGGATAATCGGATGTGTTGAGGCGTGGAATTCCAGAGGATGGGGGATATTCGGGAGAAATCTTAGAGGTGGTTGTGTGAGGAAGAATAAGTGTGGAGGAGAGTAGGAGGTCTTAGGAGGATTGAAGATTACGTGAGGGAAGATATTAGGAGATTAGTTCAGGGATATAGGGAGGGGACTGGTTGTGGATGGCTTTGTAGATCAGTGTTAGTAGTTTGAACTGGATTCGTTTGGGAATTGGGAGCCAGTGGAGGGATTTGCAGAGGGGAGAAACAGGGGAGGAGAGAGGTGGGTTAAGCGAGCAGCAGAGTTGAGGACAGACTGGAGCGGTGCAAGAGAGTTAGCGGGGAGGCCACAGAGGAGGGTGTTGGAGTAGTCATATATATTAACTTCATTTTGGAATAAGTGTGAATACCCGTGCCATTCTCACTTTCAAGGTAATATAAGGAAAAACATATATAAGAAAGCTGCAAGAGACAAAAAAACCCCTGGTGGTGTGATAACTTCATATAGAACACAATTTAATAAAATATATGTCTCTGTGCTATATATTATGCATATACCAATTATCTAAACATTATTGGTAACAATGCATGCCGAAAATGTGGCACAATAAATATATTGAAAAACCTATTCTGTAACACAAGCTTTGCACAAGACGTTCAAGCAAATGATATCAGCTGTTAGTGTGAACATAATGGTACATATTGTAATATATATTGTGCATATTAATATGGTATTGGTGACCATTCACACTGTGACACATAATCAACTATGAAACTGATTAAATAAAGTCTGGAAAGAGCTATTGTATCGTAATACCCTCTGATGAAGGAGATAGCTGCATCTCTGAAATGCATAAGGGATAGTATGGCCCCTCCAGCAACACAGTGACGTCACTCACACGCGGCTTCATACTATATCGGGTCACTCATCAGCAGGGGCTCCCTGAAATTAGGTTTGCTGCGGCTAACTCCTGAATTTTTTTGCCGACTGCTGAAGGCTTTTTAATACAGACCAGAACCTGGACTTAGAGGTATTTAATATATTAACATCTTGGCTGTGTTGATAAATGTCAATCTAAGGAGTGGTCCACACAGACCCAACTATATACAGTTGAAACCAGAAGTTTCCATACACATATAAAAATACACATCTGCATGTTTTTCTCAATATCTGAGATGAAATCAGAATAAACCTTTCCTGTTTTAGGTCAGTTAGGATTACCATAATTATTAATATTTGCCAAATGCCGGAATAATGAGAGAGAGAGAAGGTTTTAAGGCATTTTTATTACTTACTGCGAAGACAAAAGTTTACATACATTTCATTAGTATTTGGTACCTTTGCAGACTGCAAAATATGTCCTACAAGGAACGGTTAATGGATCTGGGAATGCAAAAAAGCAGGCTAAGAGGAGACTTAATAGCTGTCTACAAGTATTTGAAGGGATGTCACAGTGCATAGGGAACATCACTATTCTCATTTGCACATGGAAACATGAGAAGCAATGGAATGAAAGTGAAAGGGAGAATATATAGATTAGATATTAGAAAAACTTTTTGACATTGAGGATGATCAATGATTGGTACAGGCTGCCACGAGTTCAATGGAAATCTTCAAACAGAGGCTGGCCAGACATCAGTCTTAGATGGTTTAGTGAATCCAGCTTTGAGCAACGGGTTGGACCAGATGACCCTGGAGGTCTCTTCCAACTTAAACATTCTATGATTCTTTGACTGCTATTGTTGTGATTGACAGCTTCTGCTAGGGAGATGTGAAAGTGCATGTCCCCAGAGAAGACTATGAAGAAATGTCCAATTGGCCTGCAAGCAGAGATTTCACATATTGCTGTTCAAAAAAACAAATATAAATATCTCTGCAATGGAGCGACGCAGCACAAAATGGAAAAAAGTGGCTGAATTAGGGGAGCTTAAAGGAAACCTGTCAGGTCCCCCATGCCCTCCAATCCAGCAGCATTCAGCCATTTGTGATTAAACTCCTTCCGTAACCAGCCCTGTATATCATAATTCAGTTAAATAAATGTTTTAAAAAAGCATTTATAACCTCCTCTTTTCCTATGCTAATGAGGGCTTTGACTAGTCGATGGGGCGTTAGTTCCCCAGGCAAGACAGCCCTCTTTCCATATTATCATGCCCCTGTGGGCATAACATAATTTACAGGAGCGAAGTTATGCGGCTCTGAGGCCAGGTGTACAATTCCCGACATCAGTGGCACGCACTGCGCATGTCCAGAGGTTCAGAATATGCCTTCCGATCATGCACAGTGCATCTGCACATAACATGGAAAGAGGCAGGGCCGGCGTCAGCACCCGGCACATCGGGCAAATGCCGGGGCCCTGGGGAGAGGGGGGGCCCACTCATGCTGTCATAGATACAGCTGGGAGAGCAGAGCAGGAGATAACATGCTCTCTCCCCCCACAAAGTCACTGCTGGCTGCGTTCTCTTAACCCCTATGTGCCAGCTCTGACACAAGCATCTTCTCACTCAGTCAGTGCAGCCAGGCAGGCACACATAGGGGTTAACAGAAGGCAGCCAGTGTGACATTGTGGGCGGAGAGAGCACTTTCTCTGCTCTCCCCCCCTGGGTGGCTGCAGACAGTGCTGAAGTTTATCAGGCAGATTCCGAGGAGCTCCATCCTACCCATGCCCCAGTGAGTGTTATGGTATCCAGCAGTGATTGCAGTTGGACTTGTGGCTCAGTCTGCTGCTGTCTGTCTCTGATGCCTAAAAATGTGGGTGATGTCTGGAGGAGCAGCTGGTGGGGTGCAGCCTGTAGTCGCCCAGCTCACCCAGAATACATGCATGCTGCACCAAACCTGCACCAGTGGGGTAGGAAGAAGCTTAACCCCTTCCCATCTGTATGAAGGTTATTGCTGAACCTTAAAGATAACAATCTGACCCGCATAAATGGGGTTAGCCAGATGCCAGGAGGAAGGGGATCTGCTGCCATGGATAAATCTGAGTTGTGGGCTGTACGTTGGGGCCCCGTGGGCCCAGGCTGGTGACTGGAGGGACTCTGCCCAGTGCTGGCATGTGGGTGATTTCTGCGTCTCATTTTCTCTCCTCCACATCACACTGTGCAGTCACAGCAACATTGGTTGTGTCTGTCCAGGTCCCAGCAGCTGCCACTGCTCCCACCAAGGACATAGCATCACTTAACCCTTCCCCTGCAGCCACCGGCAGCAAATCCACATTATTCCTTGATTAAATCAGGTTCCAACCCAATAGAGGAGCAGACATTTCCTGCTGCCATTAGGGTCCGGGAGTGGGTGACATTGGCTGCCCTGCTACTCTGTAGTGGGGGGTGACAAGTGTAACATGGGGTAACGATGAAGGAGAAATGCACAGGATAATAGTGAGAGCGACAGAGGGCAGTGTATGGTATGGAGCAGTCAGGGGGTGGGCTGCAGGATCCCCCCATACTGTACATGACTGCTCGGGACAGGGAGGCTTTTTATGAGGTTCTAATGATGGGGCACTAATTGGGTCATTAGGGTTTGTGGAAAGGATTCAGCATCAGGTCCCTCATTAATGCCCGAGCCGCCTGTTACTTTGTAGCACAGATCTGTTGGGGCCGCAAAACCAAACAAAGTTGCTTATGTAGAAAAGTCTTTGTTTCATAGAAAAACTCAAAACAGAAAAGCACCTCTCCTGTATATATACACTGCACAGCACCTTTCCTCCTGTATATATACACTGCACAGCACCTTTCCTCCTGTATATATACACTGCAGAATCTACAATAGCTGTCACTCATGTAAGAAGTGAAATCTGGCATTGTACTATACATTTCTCTGCCGTATCTGTGCATCATAAATCGGGGTATGTGTTAAGGGGGGGGCCCACTGAGACTCTTTCGCCCGGGGCCCTCGAAAACCTGGAGCCGGCCCTGACTGAGGTTCTGCAGCAGCTGAGGTGTATTATGAGGTCCTGCAGCAGCTGACGTGTATAATGAGGTTCTGCAGCAGCTGAGGTGCATCATGAGGTTCTGCAGTGGCTGAGGTATATTATGAGGTTCTGCGGGAGCTGAGGTGTATTATGAGGTTCTGCAGCAGCTAAGGTGTATCATGAGGTTCTGCAGCAGCTGAGATGCATCATGAGGTTCTTCAGTGGCTGAGGTGTATTATGAGGTTCTGCAGCACTGAGGTGTATTATGAAGTTCTGTAGCAGCTGAGGTATATGATAAGGTTCTGCAGTAGCTGATGTGTATGATGAAGTTCTGCTGCAGCTGAGGTGTATTATGAGGTTCTACAGTAGCCGAGGTATATTATGAGATTATGCAGTAGTTGAGGTACAGTATATTATGAGATTCTGAAGTAGCTGAGGTGTATCATGAGGTTTTGCAGTAGCTGAGGTGTATTAT
Source organism: Ranitomeya imitator (assembly GCF_032444005.1). Taxonomy (NCBI): domain Eukaryota; kingdom Metazoa; phylum Chordata; class Amphibia; order Anura; family Dendrobatidae; genus Ranitomeya; species Ranitomeya imitator. The sequence continues at coordinate 755,158,887 of NC_091282.1, read as the reverse complement.
GTTGTTCTGCAGCAGCTGAGGTGTCTAATGAGTTTCTGCAGCAGCTGAGGTGTATTATGAGGTTCTGCAGCAGTTGAGGAGTATTATGTGGTTCTTCAGCAGCTGAGATGCATCATGAGGTGCTACAGCAGCTGAGGTCTATCATGAGGTTCTGAAGCAGCTGAGGTGTATGATGAGGTTCTGCAGTAGCGGAGGTGCTTATGAAGTTTTGCAATAGCTGAGGTGTATAACGAGGTTCTGTGGCAGCTGAGGTGTATTATGAGGATCAGCAACAGCTAAGGTGTGTATTACTAAGGTTCTTCAGTAGCGGAGGTGTATTATGAGGTTCTGCAGTAGCTGTAATGTATGATGATGTTCTGCAGCAGCTGAGGTGTATCATGAGGTTCTGCAGCAACTGAGGTGTATGCTGAGGTGTATTATGAAGTTCTGCAGAAGCTGAGGTACCTCATGAGGTCCTGCAGTAGCAGGGGTGCATTATGAGGTTCTGCAGCAGCTGAGGGGTATCATGAGGTTCTGCAGCAGCTAAAGTGTGTTATGAGGTTCTCAAGCAGCTGAGGTGTATAATGAGGTTCAGCAGCTGAAGTGTATTATGAGGGTCTACAGCAGCTGAGGTGTATTATGAGGTTCTGCAACAGCTGAGGTGTATGATGAGGTTTTGCAGCAGCTGAGATGTATGCTGATGTGCATTATGAAGTTCTGCTGAAGCTGAGGAACATCATGAGGTCCTGCAGTAGCAGGAATGAATTATGAGGTTCTGCAGCAGCTGAGGTGTATCATGAAGTTCTGCAGCAGCTAAAGTGTATTATGAGGTTCTGCAGCAGCTGAGGTATGTATTACTGAGGTTCTGCAGTAGCTGAGGTGTATGATGAGGTTCTGCAGTAACTGGTGTATGATGAGGTTCTGCAGCAGCTGAGGTGTATTATGAGGCTGTACTGCAGCTGAGGTGTGTATTACTGAGGTCCTGCAGTAGCTGAGATGGATGATGAGATTCTGCAGTAGCTGAGGTGTATGATGAGGTTCTGCAGCAGCTGAGGTGCATCATGAGTTTCTACAGCAGCTGAGGTTTATCATGAGGTTCTGCAGCAGCTGAGGTGCATCATGAGCTTCTGCAGTAGCGGAGGTGCATTATGAGGTTCTGCAGCAGGTGACGTGCATAATGAGTTTCTATAGCATCAGAGGTCTATCATGAGATTTTGCAGTAGCTGAAGTGCATCATGACGATCTGCAGTAGCGGAGGTGCATTATGATGTTCTGCAGCAGCTGAGGTGTATTATGAGGTTCTGCAAAGCTGAGATGTGTATTACTGAGGTTCTGCAATAGCTGATGTGTATTGAGAGGTTCTGCAGCAGCTGAGGTGTATGCTGAGGTGTATTATGAAGCTCTGCAGCAGCTGAGATGTATCATGAGATTCTGCAGTAGCGGATGTGTATTATGTGGTTCTGCAGCAGGTGACGTGCATCATGAGGTTTTGCAGCAGATGAGGTGCATCATTAGGTTCTGCAGCAGGTGACGTGCATCATGAGTTTCTGTAGCATCTGAGGTCTACCATGAGGTTTTGCAGAAGCTGAAGTGCATCATGAGGTTCTGCTATAGCTGAGGTGCATTATGAGGTTCTGCAGCAGCTGAGGTGTATTATGAGGTTCTGCAAATCTGAGATGTGCATTACTGAGGTTCTGCAGTAGCTGATGTGTATTGAGAGGTTCTGCAGCAGCTGAGGTGTATTGTGAGGTTCAGCAGCAGCTGAGGTGTATTATGAGGTTCTGCAGCAGCTGAGGTGAATCATGATGTTCTGCAGTAGCGGAGGTGCATTATGAGGTTCTGCAGCAACTGGGGTGTATTATAAGGTTATGCACAGCTGAGATGTGTATTATGAGGTTCTGCAGAAGCTTAGGTGTATTGTGAGGTTCTGCAGTGCCGAGATGTATTATGAGGTGCTGCAGCAGCTGAGGTCTATCATGAGGTTCTGCAGCAGCTGAGGTGCATCATGAGGTTTTGCAGTAGTGGAGATGTATTATGGAGTTTCTGCAGTAGCTATGGTGTATATTATATGAGGTTGTGCAGCAGCTGAGGTGTATGATAAAGTTCTGCAGCAGGTGAGGTGTGAATTACTGAGGGTCTGCAGTATCTGAGGTGTATTATGAGGTTCTTCAGTAGCTGAGGTGTATGATGATGTTCTGCAGCAGCTGAGGTGTATTATGAGGTTCTGTAGAAGCTGAGGTGTATGATGAGGTTCTGCAGTAGCTGAGCTGTGTATTACTGAGGTTCTGCAGGAGCTAAGCTGTATCACGAGGTTCTACAGCAGCTGAGATGCATCATGAGGTTCTGCAGTGGCTGAGGTGTATTTTGAGGTTCTTCAGCACTTGAGGTATATGATGATGTTCTGCAGTAGCTGATGTGTACTATGAAGTTCTGCAGCAGCTGAGGTGTATTATGTGGTTCTGCAGCAGCTGATGTGCATCATGAGGTTCTACAGCAGCTGAGTTCCATCATGAGGTTCTGCAGTAGCGGAGGTGCAATATGATGTTCTGCAGCAGCTGAGGTGTATTGTGAGTTTCTGCAAAGCTGAGATGTGTATTACTGAGGTTCTGCAATAGCTGATGTGTATTGAGAGGTTCTGCAGCAGCTGAGGTGTATGCTGAGGTGTATTATGAGGCTCTGCAGCAGCTGAGATGTATCATGGGATTCTGCAGTAGCGGATGTGTATTATGTGGTTCTGCAGCAGCTGATGTGCATCATGAGGTTCTACAGCAGCTGAGGTCTATCATGAGGTTCTGCACCAGCTGACGTACATCATGAGGTTCTGCAGTAGCGGAGGTGCATTACGAGGTTCTGCAGCAACTGAGGTGTATTTTGAGGTTCTGGAGCAGCTGAGGTGTATTATGTGGTTCTGTAGCAGCTGAGGTGTATTATGAGGTTCTGCAGCAGCTGAGGTGTATTATGAGGTTCTTTAGCAGCTGATGTGTATTTTGAGGTTCTGGAGCAGCTGAGGTGTGTTATGTGGTTCTGCAGCAGCTGAGCTGTATTATGAGGCTCTACAGCAGCTGAGGTGCATATTATGAGGTTCTACAGTAGCTGAGGTGTGTTATGATGTTCTGCAGCAGCTGAGGTGTGTTATGAAGTTCTGCAGCAGTTCTGAATGGTTCATTAATTACTTCTGGCTGGGAGAAATAAGGGACATGGGTTCCCTTCTTGTAGATCACTAGAGGTCTTGAAACTCAAGTTGTGCATTCGATGATGAGCACGATACTGGGCTGTGCCATTAGTGCCATTGACTAAATCAAGCAGCAGGGAACATGCATAATCAATCACTTGGCTTGCAGAAGTGTTGGACATGGGTTCCCTGTTTGTCAATTTGTCAAGGTCCCAGACCACTGGTTATGCATGCGCTGAGCACCACGGTTCTGACCAATCTTCATCAGTCCTATCGATTGACTATATCGACCAGCAGGGCACAAGCATAATCAATCACTTCTTGCTGGGAGAAATGATGGACATAGGTTTCCTTTTTGTCAATTTGATGTGGTCCCAGAACCCTGGTTGTGCTTGCGCTGATGAGAGTAGTAGTGGACTGTCTTCATTAGCGCCATTGACTGACTGGAGCATCACGGCACATACTGTACATAATCAATCACTCCTCGCAGGGAGAAACAAGGGACTTTTGTCTATCAGTCGAGGTCCCAGAACTCTGACCCACACCAATCTAACAATTATCACCTGTTTTACCCCTTTAACAATGCTTTACATGTCTTACAACCTATCGAATCAGAGCTTGTAGTTTTACAAATTATCCCTCTGCGGGAAATCGGATAGTAGAAATTCTGTATGTAATTGCTGAAATTGTTCCCAAGTTCTGTTGCTCTACACAAAAGTCTCGGTAACATACATCTCTTTCCCGACAGCATTTCCTCCTGGAGCTTGCTGGTGAATCTTGGCTCTGCTAGTCGTTAAGGTGTTTATTTAGCTGAAGGATCTTACATAATCTTCTCCTTGTTCCGTTTCATTTTCAGATTTGGATGATCCCATTGTGACCGTACATCAAAGTATAGGCGAAGCCAAGGAACAATTTTACTATGAGAGAACTGTTTTCTTGCGTTGCATTGCTAACTCCAATCCACCAGTCCGGTACAGCTGGAAACGGGGAGAGGAGATCCTTCTACAAGGCTCTGATAAAGGTGTGGAGATATACGAGCCTTTCTTCACCCAGGTAGGAAATAAGGTATCTGATCTCCTTTATTACATATATTAAATATTGATAATGTATCTACTCTCATTTCTTAAAGAGGTTGCCCACCCAAACAAGGACGATTAGGACGTGTCGATCACATTAATGGAATCTGTCATTTGGGGACTCCCATGATGTCCAAAACAGAGATGTCTCTTTCTCCATTGGCCGCTTCATTATTTCACAATGGAATGTATGAGAGTGAATGCTAATATTTATTCCGATAGTGGGTGGTTGCATATTTATAGACGCCCACCACTAGAAAAGGGAGGAGGCATTTGCGCTAGGTGCCTTCATCATGGCATTTTGATACAGTTCTTGGGTTACAAACTGAGGAAAAGCATCAAGAATCAATTTTCACCTTTCCACACAATATTACATCTTGAACTCCCGCTGAAAACTAGATTTTGGTGCCACAAGACAGCAGCCAGGAGGAACTTTGCGGATAGCCTTGTTGAGCATGGCCCATGATTTTCTATTCTATTTCAAGGCACTAAAGAAGAAGTGTGGTTTGTATTCAGCTACCTTCATATCTTAAGTGTTGTCAACTTAGAACTGGGTTGCAGAGCGAAGTAATTAATATCCTCCTGCCCGTGATCTTGCAGTAAGGGGAGATTGGGGAAAGCAAAGCCCCCATTTTGGTTATTAGTTGGGACCCCAGAGTCCAACACCAGTTTAAAAATTATCCCCTTTTCGTAAATGGATGATAATTTAAGCAAGTAATACTGTACGTGGTCAGTTTTCAGCTTCAAAGAGGGCTCCCACAAACAGGCTTAGCCTAAACTACTCCGTTTTCAAGATTTCAAGGATTGCGGAGTTAGCAGCCGGTCAGTGGTGCGAGATGGCAAGTAGAATAGTAACCAGAAGAAAACCAAAATAAAACAAAACACAAGGATCCCTGAAATATAACTTTAAATAGAAGTAAGTTAAAAAACTCTGTTTTTCATTATAACAATACAATTTGGGAAGACAAAATGTGTATCTGTTAGACCCTGAAGGGTAACTATACTGGGCCATGCCTGGCAGTGGAGGTAGGCACCTTAAATTTCTACGGTAGGCGCCCCCACTCCTCGACGGCTCACCCTTCAAGTCCCTGGAAATCCCTGCAATACAGGAATTCTGGTGAGCCCTATAGATAGTCCCTATAAGCACATCTGCCTGGCAGTGGAGGTAGACACCCTAATTTTCAGCAGTAGGTGCCCCCACTCCTTGATGGCTGACCCTAGGGTCCCGTAAAGTCCCTGCAATGGAGATAGAAACAGAAATGTCCCAATACACCCTGGTACTTGTCAGAATAAAAATAATAAGTGTAAACAAAACATGCAAAAATAGTGAAAAAATATATATTAAAGAAAAAAAAAATCCAAAAAGTCAGATGTCACTTAATCAGTAATTGTCATCACAATAGACTGATAAATCTCTTAATATTTTTAAGCAAATTAGAATACCAAAGGAAACTACTCAAGGTAAATATACGGGTAGACAGAATGCAAATTTTTTTTTTTTTTTTTTTTTTTTTGTTGAATAGTAACCATGTCAGAATAAGGAGATCAGTACAGGAACAAAATGACAAGTCAGGAGAGTAGTCACAAAACGAGTGACGGTCAAAAATCAGGAATGTCTACAAGGAGTCAACGCTGCAAAGTTGTCTAGGAGCAAGTCCAATTATTACTTTAAGTGGACTGCAGGCTTTCAGGAGCTTAAATAGCTTGCAACCCAGCCCAGCCACATAGAAGGAAACAAACATCGAAAAATGAACTGAATTCCAAGTACATACAACTATAAGGATCTGAGAACACGGAACTGGAGTAGTCGCCTCGCATCATCCGATGACAGAAGGACAGGCATCGACACAGATGTCACAAAGTAGCTGACTATTCATTTGTATATTATAGGGGGCGAGGGTGTCGTACTCATAGTTGTCTTACCCTTTACCATTTTTCTAAAAAAAAAATTACACATGGAAAGTTCAGATGGACTCATTGGGATATTTTCAGAAAATTTTCCAATTTTTACATTAAAATTGATGCCTGTATGTGAAGTCCTAAATGTCTTTGTTCGGGGCGAGCCCCTTTATAACTAAAACATTGGTATAACTGCATAACGTTCAGCCTATGGCCAGTTATCGGGAAGTCTATCCATTGTGCCAAGTGATCTGAATTATGTTTCATTATTTCAGGACAAACTGTAAATGATCAATCAGGCAGGAATTTAATTCTACAAAAATACACGTTCATTTATTCTGGAAATTTGAACATTTGCTTAATCTCCAAATAAATGGTGTCCAACAATGGTCTTAACTAAGTATTGACCTCTTATACAGCCCCATTCATGTTGGGGATGAGCAGAGAGGGTAGTTTTTGTATGCAGATGCAATTATTCTTTATTAACCCCTTCATGACCCAGCCTATTTTGACCTTAATGACCTGGTTATTTTTTGCAATTCTGACCAGTGTCCCTTTATGAGGTAATAACTCAGGAACGCTTCAACGGATTCTAGCGGTTCTCAGATTGTTTTTTTCGTGACATATTTTGCACTTCATGTTAGTGGTAAATTTAGGTCGATAATTTTTGCGTTTATTTGTGAAAAAAAAGGGAATTTGGCAAAAATTTTGAAAATTTCGCAATTTTCAAATTTTGAATTTTTATACTGTTAAAGGAGAGAGTTATGTGACACAAAATAATTAATAAATAACATTTCCCACATGTCTACTTTACATCAGCACGATTTTGGAAACAGCATTTCTTTTGCTCGTAAGTTATAAGGGTTAAAATTTGACCATCGATTTCTCATTTTTACAATGAAATTTACAAAACCATTTTTTTAGGGACCACCTCACATTTGAAGTCAGTTTGAGGGGTCTATATGGCTGAAAATACCCAAAAGTGAAACCATTCTAAAAACTGCACCCCTGAAGGTGCTCAAAACCACATTCAAAAAGTGTATTAACCCTTCAGGTGCTTCACAGCAGCAGAAGCAACATGGAAGGAAAAAATGAACATTTAACTTTTTAGTCACAAAAATGATCTTTTATCAACAATTTTTTTATTTACTGGACCCCGAAAGTTGTTGTCCAATTTGTCCTGAGTACGCTGATACCCCATATGTGGGGGGAACCACTGTTTGGGCACACGACAGGGCTCGGAAGGGAAGGAGCGCCATATGACTTTTTCAATTAAAAATTGGCTCCAATCTTTAGCGGACACCATGTCGTGTTTGGAGAGCCCCTGTGTGCCTAAACATTGGAACTCCCCCACAAGTGACCCCATTTTGGAAACAAGACCCCGCAAGGAGCTTATCTAGATGCATAGTGAGCACTTTGAACCCCCAGGTGCTTCACAAATTGATCCGTAAAAATGAAAAAGTACTTTTTTTCACAAAAAAATTCATTTAGCCTTAATTTTTTCATTTTTACATGGGCAACAGGATAAAATGGGTTCTAAAATATGTTGGGCAATTTCTCCTGAGTACACTGATATCTCATATGTGGTCACAAACCACTGTTTTTGCAAACTGCAAGGCTCGGAAGGGAAGGAGCGCCATTTGACTTTTGAATGAAAAATTAGCTCCAATCATTAGCGGACACCATGTCGCGTTTGGAGAGCCCCTGTGTACCTAAAGATTGGAGCTTCCCCACAAGTGACCCCATTTTAGAAACTAGACCCACCAAGGAACTTATCTAGATGCATAGTGAGCACTTTGAACCCCCAGGTGCTTCACAAAACGATCTGTAAAAATGAAGAGTACTTTTTTTCACAAAAAATAAAATTTCTTTTAGCCTCAATTTGTTCATTTCCACATGGGCAACAGGATAAAATGGATCCTAAAATTTATTTAGCAATTTCTCCTGAGTACAATGATACCTCACATGTGGGAGTAAACCGCTGTTTGGGCACACGGCTGGGCTTGGAAGGGAAGGAGCGCCATTTGACTTTTTGAATGAAAAATTAGCTCCAATCGTTAGCGAACACCATGTCACATTTGAAGAGCCCCTGTGTGCCTAAACATTGGAGCTCCCCCACATGTGACCCCATTTTGGAAACTAGACCTCCCATGGAACTAATCTAGATGTACGGTGACCACTTTAAACCCCCAAGTGCTTCACAGTAGTTTATAACGTAGAGCCGTCAAAATAAAAAAACATTTTTCTTTCCTCAAAAATTATGTTTTAGCAAGCAATTTTTTATTTTCCCAAGGGTAATAGAAGAAATTGGACCCCAATAGTCGCTGTTCAGTTTGTCCTGAGCATGCTGGTACCCCATATGTGGGGGTAAACCACTGTTTGGGCACACGTCATCGCTCAGAAGGGAAGTAGTGACGTTTTGAAATGCAGACTTTGATGGAATAGTCTGCGGGCATCATGTTACGTTTGCAGAGCCCCTGATGTGCCTAAACAGTAGAAACCCCCCACAAGTGACCAGTGACAACATTTTGGAACTAGACCCCCCCAAGGAATTTATCTAGATATGTGGTGAGCGCTTTAAACCCCCAAGTGCTTCACAGAAGTTTACAATGCAAAGCCATGAAAATAAAAATCATTTTTCTTTCCTCAAAAATTATGCTTTAGCAAGCAATTTTTTATTTTTGCAAGGGTAACAGGAGATATTGGACCCCAATAGTTGTTGCCCAGTTTGTCCTGAGTATGCTGGTACCCCATATGTGGGGGTAAACCACTGTTTGGGTGCATGTCAGGGCTCGGAAGGGAGGGAGCACCATTTGACTTTGTGAACGCAAGATTGGCTGGAATCAATGGTGGCGCCATGTTGCGTTTGGAGACCCCTGATGTGCCTAAACAGTGGAAACCCGTCAATTCTAACTCCAACACTAACCCCAACACACCCCTAGCCCTAATCCCAACTCTAGCCATAACCCTAATTACAACCCTAACCCCAACACACCCATAACCACAACCCTAACCCCAACACACCCCTAACCCTAATCCCAACCCTAATCCTAACCCTAATCCCAACCCTAACCCTAATCCCAACCCTAACCACAACCCTAACCACAACACACCCCTAACCCTAACCATAAACCTAACCACAAGCCTTATCTTAACCCTAATTCCAACCCTAGCCCTAATTCCAACCCTAACTCTAATTCCAACCCTAACCCTAAGGCTATGTGCCCACGTTGTTTTTTGTGCGGATTTCACCTGCGGATTCCTATTGAGGAACTTTTGTAAAACGCTGTGGAATCCGCACAAAGTAAGAAATAGCTAAGGCCTATATAGAAATTAGCCCTGTCTGTACCCTCTGGAAAATTATGGGAATAGCTATGGAGGATATCCACTAAATTAAAACATAACCTTTAATATATATATGGATAAAAGATTCGGATCCTAACATGACACATACAAAAACAATACAAACGTGCTCAAGTGAACCAGTGCTCAAGATAAAAAATTGGATCGGTCTTACCAATTTTGACGGACAATTAGAAAGGACCCCTCAAAATCCATGAGGGAGGTGGTTCCAGATGTAAAGGGCCAAGGGTAGGGAAGGTACACTGCCACTGTCTTCCCTGTAATCCCTTGGAAGAGCTCCTGTCCTAACAAGGACAGGCCCCAAGTGTGCCCTACTACGGGAGACCACCAACCACCTTTCTAATTGTCCGTCAAAATTGGTAAGACCGATCCAATTTTTTATTTTGAGCACTGGTTCACTTGAGCACGTTTGTATTGTTTTAGTATGTGTCATGTTAGGATCCGAATCTTTTATCCATATATATATTAAAAGTTATGTTTTAATTTAGTGGATATCCTCCATAGCTATTCCCGGAATCCGCACAAAGAATTGACATGCTGCGGAAAATACAATGCAGCGTTTCCACGCATTATTTTCCGCACAGTACCGCATCATGGTACTGTAAACCTCATGGAAAACTGCTATGAATCTGCAGCGGCCAATTCGCCGTGGATCCGCAGCCAAATCTGCACCGTGTGCACATAGCCTAATTCTAACCCTTAAGGTACCTTCACACATAACGATATTGTTAACGATATCGTTGCTATTTGTGACGTAGCAACGATATCGTTAATGAAATCGTTATGTGTGACAGCGACCAACGATCAGGCCCCTGCTGGGAGATCGTTGGTCGCTGAATAAAGTCCAGAACTTTATTTCGTCGCTGGACTCCCTGGAGACATCGCTGGATCGGCGTGTGTGACACCGATCCAGCGATGTCTTCACTGGTAACCAGGGTAAACATCGGGTAACTAAGCGCAGGGCCGCGCTTAGTAACCCGATGTTTACCCTGGTTACCATGCTAAAAGTAAAAAAAAACAAACAGTACATACTTACCTACAGCCGTCTGTCCTCCAGCGCTGCGCTCTGCACTCCTCCTGTACTGTCTGTGAGCCGGAAAGCAGAGCGGTGACGTCACCGCTCTGCTTTCCGGCTCCCAGACAGTACAGGAGGAGTGCAGAGAAGCAGAGCGCAGCGCTGGAGGACAGACAGCTGTAGGTAAGTATGTACTGTTTGTTTTTTTTTACTTTTAGCATGGTAACCAGGGTAAACATCGGGTTACTAAGCGCGGCCCTGCGCTTAGTTACCCGATGTTTACCCTGGTTACCGGCATCGTTGGTCGCTGGAGAGCGGTCTGTGTGACAGCTCTCCAGCGACCAAACAGCGACGCTGCAGCGATCCGGATCGTTGTCGGTATCGCTGCAGCGTCGCTAAATGTGAAGGGGCCTTTACTCTAACCCCAAGGCCGGCGTCACACTGGCGTATTGCATCCGATGCGAGATCATCGGATGCGATATGCTAATGAAACTCGGCTCCTGCTCGCAGTAGAGCAGGAGCCGAGTGTCATGCATATGTGCTCCGATTCTCTCGCACAGGGAGGATCGGAGCACAGCTGCAGAGGAGGCGGACAAATGAATTTCTCCATCTCCTCCATTGCTTGGGTCCGCTTATAACGCACATCACTCGGATGATATCCGAGTGGTGTGCGCTGTCTCACTCGCACCCATAGGCTTATATGGGTGCGAGTGAGCCGAGAGTTTTCATCGGTCCCAGACAATCGCAGCATGCTGCGATTGTCTCGGACTGAGGAAAACGGCCGACAAAAAGTCGACTGCTGGGAGCTGCTTAACATTGGTCCGAGTGCAATGCGATTTTTTATCGCATTGCACTCGGCCGTTTAAAACGCCAGTGTGACGTTGGCCTAATTCGAACCCTAACCTTAGTTCTAACCCTAACCCTAGTTCTAACCCTAAACCTAGCCCCCTAGCCCTAACCCTAACCCTAGTTCTAACCCTAACCCTAGTTCTAACCCTAACCCTAGTGGAAAAATAAAAGAAAATATATTTTCTTTATTTTATTATTGTCCGTACCTATGGGGGTGATAAAGGGGGGGTTCATTTACTATTTTTTTATTTTGATCGCTGTGATAGGTTTTATCACAGTGATTAAAATGTACCTGGAATGAATCTGCCGGCTTGGAAGATGGCCGCGCCCATGGAGAAGACGGCCGGACACCGGGAAAAAATAGGAGCACGGGGGGTGGGATCGGAGCACGGGGGGAGCGGACAGGAGGATGGGGGAGCGGACAGGAGGACGGAGGGGAGCGGAGCACAGGACGGAGGACTGGGGAGGAGATCGGTGGCGGTGGCAGATCAGTGTTTCCAGCCATGGCCGATGATATTGCAGCATCGGCCATGGCTGGATTGTAATATTTCACCAGTTTGCATAGGTGAAAAATTACAAATCGCTCTGATTGGCAGTTTCACTTTCAACAGCCAATCAGAGCGATCGTAGCCACGGGGGGGGGGGGGGGGAGGGTGAAGCAACCCCCCTGGGCTGAAGCACCATTCCCCCTGTCCCTGCAGGTCGGGTGAAATTGGAGTTAACCCTTTCACCCGATCTGCAGGGACACGATCCCTCCATGACGCCACATAGGCGTCACAGGTCGGATTGCCACCGACTTCCATGACGCCTACGTGGCGTCATAGGTCGGGAAGGGGTTAAAACAATTGTTCAGTTTCAGGAACAATATGGCTATTTCTAGTGGAACAGTGCCACATTTGTCTACAGGTTACATATAGTTTGAAAAATAATCCCAAAGACATTCTTCCTACAAAAATACCATGCATAAAGTAGCATTAATGCTAAATTGCATATTATTAAGGGCAGAGCGACTCAAATATATATATAATAATACAGGAGAAAAAAACGAGTCAGAAGCTCATAATATACAAACGTACACAAAACTTTTATTAAATATCCATATACATAAAACTAGAACTGTTAGTATGGAAGTGCATACAGTTCTTGGAGCAATCAGTGGCGTTTATAACAATATGAGGTACATGACAAAAATTCCAAATAAGTGAGTGCCGGTAGGTCCCGCCTGCACAATTGGGCCAGCACAATATAGTAAACATACCAAATCAAAGTGCCATGGTAAATTTATAAAAATATCACAGCAGCAGCAATAAGTTTAAAGCCTATCTGTATGCTGGTAGCACAAAGGGTTAAATTTGGTAGCACATTATACATCCCTGTGAATGCCAACCACTCCCATTAGCTCCTAATAGAGCCTGCATAGCATGCCGGAAAAGCTGAGAGCAATGGAGGGGTTAAAGGATGCCATATGTTCCTGTGGACTCCAAACACTCCCACTTACTCCCAGATAGTTCGGCTTGTGCACATACCAGACTTGTCAAATCATGCCAGCTACTGATGCAAGAAACATGAATAAAAAATGGCACTGCAGTTAAACATAGTATTTACCCATAGCGTGTTAGGCAGGTGTCCCGGGACTCACTCCCCATATAGTTTTGCAACTTAGCCTCATTGACTTCAATAGAGCTGAGCTGGATTATCACACAAAACCTGTGGTATGGTATGGCAGCGCTTTTTTTGGACTATAGAAGCCATCGACAACCCTTTTAAAAAACTTAATAGGGAAGATGTCTATTGTATATATCAGGTCTTTGCGTTACAAATATGTTTTTTTTAAATGTTGCCATTTTTTGCATATCAGTCTTCATTAAAAAAAAAACAAAAATAGGGCTATTTTAGAATAATAGTTTCCATCATTTTTTAGTAAGGGTGTCCAGGGTGTCCAGCAGGCTCCTTATCATCAAAGGCAGAATTACAATACGGGTAACTCCTCTTTACACAGCTGCTAACACAGGATTCACCAATCGCAATAAGTGATGTCACAGCTCACCTCCTCCTCCTGTACAATGACTGATAACATCTCTGTATACAGTAGATAACACAGGATCCACCATTCACAATAGGTAATATCACAGCTCACATTCTCCTCCTGTGCAATGACTGATAACACCTCTATATACAGTAGATAACACAGGATCCACCATTCACAATAGGTGATGTCACAGCTCACCTCCTCCTCCTGTACAATGACTGATAACATCTCTGTATACAGTAGATAACACAGGATCCACCATTCACAATAGGTGATGTCACAGCTCACCTCCTCCTCCTGTACAATGACTGATAACATCTCTATATACAGTAGATAACACAGGATCCACCATTCACAATAGGTGATGTCACAGCTCACCTCCTCCTCCTGTACAATGACTGATAACACCTCTATATACAGTAGATAACACAGGATCCACCATTCACAATAGGTGATGTCACAGCTCACCTCCTCCTCCTGTACAATGACTGATAACATCTCTGTATACAGTAGATAACACAGGATCCACCATTCACAATAGGTGATGTCACAGCTCACCTCCTCCTCCTGTACAATGACTGATAACATCTCTATATACAGTAGATAACACAGGATCCACCATTCACAATAGGTGATGTCACAGCTCACCTCCTCCTCCTGTACAATGACTGATAACACCTCTATATACAGTAGATAACACAGGATCCACCATTCACAATAGGTGATGTCACAGCTCACCTCCTCCTCCTGTACAATGACTGATAACATCTCTGTATACAGTAGATAACACAGGATCCACCATTCACAATAGGTGATGTCACAGCTCACCTCCTCCTCCTGTACAATGACTGATAACATCTCTATATACAGTAGATAACACAGGATCCACCATTCACAATAGGTGATGTCACAGCTCACCTCCTCCTCCTGTACAATGACTGATAACACCTCTATATACAGTAGATAACACAGGATCCACCATTCACAATAGGTGATGTCACAGCTCACCTCCTCCTCCTGTACAATGACTGATAACATCTCTATATACAGTAGATAACACAGGATCCACCATGTCCCTCTGCTCCGCTAATGACCTCAGGTTAGCATCCTCAATAATCAGAACCTCCCACTCCCGTCTCCAAGACTTTACACGTGCTGCGCCGATTCTTTGGAATTCACTACCTAGGTTAATACGATTAATCCCCAATCCCCACAGTTTTAAGCGTACCCTAAAAATTCATTTGTTCAGACTGGCCTACCGCCTCAATGCATTAACCTAACGATCCCTGTGTGGCCTATTTATAAAAAAAAAGAAAAAAAAAGGTTCCTCGCATCATGTTCTCATACACTTTATGCAGTATTAGCCCTCTGTGTCTGTACTGCTACATACTTAGGCAGTTAACTGGTTCATGCAGCTTTACAGGAACACCTGAGCCTTACACTATGGCTGGTCCGAATAACTAAAGCAATTGTTATCATCCACCTCTCGCGTCTCCCCTTTTCCTCATAGTTTGTAAGCTTGCGAGCAGGGCTCTCATTCCTCCTGGTATCTGTATTGAACTATATTTCTGTTATGCTGTAATGTCTATTGTCTGTACAATTCCCGTCTATAATTTGTAAAGCGCTGCGGAATATGTTGGCGCTATATAAATAAAAATTATTATTATTATTTTTATTATTCACAATAGGTGATGTCACAGCTCCCGTCCTCCTGTACAATGACTGATAACACCTCTATATACAGTAGATAACACAGGATCCACCATTCACAATAGGTGATGTCACAGCTCACCTCCTCCTCCTGTACAATGACTGATAACACCTCTATATACAGTAGATAACACAGGATCCACCATTCACAATAGGTGATGTCACAGCTCACCTCCTCCTCCTGTACAATGACTGATAACATCTCTATATACAGTAGATAACACAGGATCCACCATTCACAATAGGTGATGTCACAGCTCCCGTCCTCCTGTACAATGACTGATAACACCTCTATATACAGTAGATAACACAGGATCCACCATTCACAATAGGTGATGTCACAGCTCACCTCCTCCTCCTGTACAATGACTGATAACTCATCTATATACAGTAGATAACACAGGATCCACCATTCACAATAGGTGATGTCACAGCTCACCTCCTCCTCCTGTACAATTACTGATAACACCACTATACACAGTAGATTACACAGGATCCACCATTCACAATAGGTGATGTCACAGCTCACCTCCTCCTCCTGTACAATTACTGACAACACTACTATACACAGTAGATTACACAGGATCCACCATTCACAATAGGTGATGTCACAGCTCACCTCCTCCTCCTGTACAATTACTGATAACATCTCTATATACAGTAGATAACACAGGATCCACCATTCACAATAGGTGATATCACAGCTCACCTCCTCCTGTACAATGACTGATAATACCTCTATATACAGTAGATAACACAGGATCCACCATTCACAATAGGTGATGTCACAGCTCACCTCCTCCTCCTGTACAATGACTGATAACACCTCTATATACAGTAGATAACACAGGATCCACCATTCACAATAGGTGATGTCACAGCTCACCTCCTCCTCCTGTACAATGACTGATAACATCTCTATATACAGTAGATAACACAGGATCCACCATTCACAATAGGTGATGTCACAGCTCCCGTCCTCCTGTACAATGACTGATAACACCTCTATATACAGTAGATAACACAGGATCCACCATTCACAATAGGTGATGTCACAGCTCACCTCCTCCTCCTGTACAATGACTGATAACATCTCTATATACAGTAGATAACACAGGATCCACCATTCACAATAGGTGATGTCACAGCTCCCGTCCTCCTGTACAATGACTGATAACACCTCTATATACAGTAGATAACACAGGATCCACCATTCACAATAGGTGATATCACAGCTCACCTCCTCCTCCTGTACAATGACTGATAACATCTCTATATACAGTAGATAACACAGGATCCACCATTCACAATAGGTGATGTCACAGCTCCCGTCCTCCTGTACAATGACTGATAACACCTCTATATACAGTAGATAACACAGGATCCACCATTCACAATAGGTGATATCACAGCTCACCTCCTCCTGTACAATGACTGATAATTCGTCTATATACAGTAGATAACACAGGATCCACCATTCACAATAGGTGATGTCACAGCTCACCTCCTCCTCCTGTACAATGACTGATAACTCCTCTATATACAGTAGATAACACAGGATCCACCATTCACAATAGGTGATGTCACAGCTCACCTCCTCCTCCTGTACAATTACTGATAACACCACTATACACAGTAGATAACCCAGGATCCACCATTCACAATAGGTGATGTCACAGCTCACCTCCTCCTCCTGTACAATTACTGATAACACCACTATACACAGTAGATAACACAGGATCCACCATTCACAATAGGTGAGGTCACAGTTTGAATCTAATAAAGCCTCAGTGTGAAAATTACAATTTCTAATTTTTAAGAATAAGAATGGGTTGGCGCAAAATATTCCAATACACAGGTATCTGCTGCAACATAAAGGACAATACCACCAGATTGTCAAGTTAAAAATAGATAAATACAAGTCCGTAATGTGCGCAAAAATACCTAGTGAACAATTTTAATGTAAATATCGCAGCTAAAAACCACTAATAAATAAAACCAAATGATAAATCACATTAAATAAAATACGGAGCGGGTCCCAGAATTGAACTAGATGGCATCACAATGTATAGAAATAGAGCGACCAATTTAAACAATCCCACAGTAAAGGATCACATAGAGAAATACAAAAACAGTCCCAAGAGTGGGCTGAGTGGCTCCACAACGTATAAAATATGGAACGATTGGGGTATAAAGTACCTCACAGAGGGCTGACTCTTCAGGCGCTGAAGTCCATATTCAAAAGTTCTTCTTTGTAACAGCCAAAAAAAACGAGAGGAAGGAAAAAATATACCTTACAGGAGCGCGGTCCCGGCCGGTGACACACACTTCCTGAGCCTGCTAACCGCCAGCGTAGGAGCGTGGATATGCTCGTGCTTGGAGTCCGTAGGATTAGGACCTTGCGTGACGTAGGTAGTCACGTGACTGGCGGAGTACGAGGCGCGATGAGGACCAATTCCAACGCGTTTTGGAGAACACGGTCTCCTTCGTCAGGGATGGTCCTTGAAGAAACAGAGGCTGCTTTATAGACGAGCGGCATTTGCTCTGGCTAATAACATGGTAAAGCCTGCATTTATAGGAAGGTAGTCGCTCTATTTCTATACATTGTGATGCAATCTAGTTCATTTCTGGGATCCGCTCCGTATTTTATTTTATGTGATTTATCATTTGGTTTTATTTATTAGTGGTTCTTAGCTGCGATATTTACATTAAAATTGTTCACTAGGTATTTTTGCGTACATTACGCACTTGTATTTATCAATTTCTAATTTTAATTTTATTAAAGATTTTGATATGAGGAAAAAAACTGCCAAATGAGTTAAAAAAAACCCAATTAAGACAAAACCTTATTTAAACAATGGATGATTTTTCTGATGACACATTCTCGGTAAAGCTTTTCCCAACAGTCTGTTTCAAATTTTGTTCCCAGAAACATTTTCCCCGAGATATAGATGATGTCACAGCTCACCTCCTCCTCCTCATATACAATGACTGATAACACCTCTATTTAAAGTAGATAACTCAGGATTCAGCATTCACAATTGGTGATGTCACAGCTCACCTCCTCCTCCAGTTCAATGACTGATTACACCTATATATACAGTAGATAACACAGGATTCAGCATTCACAATAGGTGACATTGCAGCTCCCCTCCTCCTCCTGTACAATGACTGATAACACCTCTATATTCAGTAGATAACACAGGCTCCACCAATCACAATTAGTGATGTCACAGCTCACCTCGTCCTCCTCCTATACAATGACTGATAACACCTCTATATACAGTAGATAACACAGGATTCAGCATTCACAATTGGTGATGTCACAGCTTACCTCCTCCTCCTGTACAATGACTGATAACACCTCTATATACAGTAGATAACACAGGATGCACCATTCACAATAGGTGATCTCACAGCTCACCTTCCCCTTCTGTACAATAACTGATAACACCTCTATATACAGTAGATAACACAGGATCCACCATTCACAATAGGTGAACTCACAGCTCACCCTGGATCCCAGGATAATACAGGATCCCCCAATCACAATAGGTGATGTCACAGCTCACCTCCTCCTCCTGTACAATGACTGATTACACTTCAATATACTGTAGGTAACACAGGATCCACTAATCACAATAGGTGATATCACAGCTCACCTCCTCCTCCTGTACAATGACTGATAACACCTCTATATTCAGTAGATAATTCAGGCTCCACCAATCACAATGAGTGATGTCACAGCTCACCTTGTCCTCCTCCTATACAATGACTTATAACACCTCTATATACAGTAGATAACACAGGATTCAGCATTCACAATTGGTGATGTCACAGCTCACCTCCTCCTCCTGTACAATGACTGATAACACCTCTATATACAGTAGATAACACAGGATGCACCATTCACAATAGGTGATATCACAGCTCACCCAGGATCCCAGGATAACACAGGATCCCCCAATCACAATAGGTGATGTCACAGCTCACCTCCTCCTCCTGTACTATGACTGATTACACCTCGATATACTGTAGGTAACACAGGATCCACTAATCACAATAGGTGATATCACAGCTCACCTCCTCCTCCTGTACAATGACTGATAACACCTCTTTATACAGCACTTTGGAATGCCCGATCTGTCTGCAATGAGCTGCACGTGATCCATGATCTAATTACTTCCCGCAACCTTTCCTTCCTGGCCCTCACTGAGACCTGGCTGACGCCCTCCTGACACGGCCTCCTCTGCCGCACTGAGTTACGGTGGCCTCCACTTTACCCACACTCCTCGCTCTAGCAACAGACATGGCGGGGGAGTGGGTTTCCTTCTTTCCAAAAATTGTTACTTCAACCCTATCCAACCCCCACCCTCCCTCATCCTCCCTTCTTTCGAGGTTCACTCTGTCCGTATCTACTCTCCCTCTAATCTCCAAATGGCTGTCATATACCAACCACCGGGCTCAGCCACTGCCTTCATTGACCAATTCCCCACCTGGCTTCTTCACTTTCTCTCTGCTGAGATCCCCACCATAATAATGGGTGACTTTAAAGGGAACCTGTCACCCCGTTTTTTGAGATTGAGCTATAAATACTGTTAAATAGGGCCTGCGCTGTGTGTTCCTATAGTGTATGTAGTGTACCCCGATTCCCCATGTATGCTGAGAAATAACTTACCAAAGTCGCCTTTTTCGCCTGTCAATCAGGCTGGTCAGGTCGGGAGGGCGTGGTGACATCGCTGGTTCTTCCTCAGCTTTACGTTGGTGGCGTAGTGGCGTAGTGGTGAAGACACAGCGCGCGATCTGCGCTGTCATCCCTTTCGTCGGTGGGGGCGGCCATCTTCCTGGGGCCGCGCGTGCGCAGATCGAGTGCTCTGCTGCACGGGGCTTCAGGAAAATGGCCGCGGGATGCCGCGCGTGCGCATTAGAGATCGCGGCGGCCATTTTCCCAAAGCCGAGATGCAAACTCGGCTTTGGGAAAATGGCCGCCGCGATCTCTAATGCGCACGCGCGGCATCCCGCGGCCATTTTCCTGAAGCCCCGTGCAGCAGAGCACTCGATCTGCGCACGCGCGGCCCCAGGAAGATGGCCGCCCCCACCGACGAAAGGGATGACAGCGCAGATCGCGCGCTGTGTCTTCACCACTACGCCACTACGCCACCAACGTAAAGCTGAGGAAGAACCAGCGATGTCACCACGCCCTCCCGACCTGACCAGCCTGATTGACAGGCGAAAAAGGCGACTTTGGTAAGTTATTTCTCAGCATAGGTGGGGAATCGGGGTACACTACATACACTATAGGAACACACAGCGCAGGCCCTATTTAACAGTATTTATAGCTCAATCTCAAAAAACGGGGTGACAGGTTCCCTTTAATATTCCTACTGACACCCGCCAGTCAGCTGCCTCCAAGCTCCTGTCCCTTACCTCATCCTTTGGACTTACTCAGTGGTCCTCCACAGCCACCCACACAGACGGACATACGCTAGACCTCATCTTCACCCGCCTCTGTTCATTATCTAATCTCACAACCTCTCCCTTCCCCTTCTGACCACCATCTACCCACCTTCTCATCCTTGTCCTCCTCACCCACCCCCATGTCTAGCCACTACCACATCCTCGCAGAAACCTTGCACACCTAGACATTCAGAGACTCTCAGACTCTCTCCTACCCCTGTCCTCCATATCTTCACTCCATGACACAGACAGCCCCACCGTTTTCTATAACTCCACCCTCACATCAGCCATAAACTCAGTAGACCCTCTCATGCATGGCAAAGTGTGACAAATCAATAGGCAACCCTGGAATAACAACCTCACCAAAAATTTCCGAAAAGCATCCAGGATCGTGGAGCAGCGTTGGAAAAAAACACGCTTGCCAGACGACTTCTCTGCTTTTAAACAAGCTACACTTGCCTTCAAACTAGCCCTCACTTCTGCTAAACAGACCTATTTCACTAATCTTGTATCTTCACTATCCTACAACCCAAAACAACTGTTCAGCTCATTTAATTCTCTCCTCCGCCCGCCACTGCCACCTCGAACTCCCCTCATCTCTTCTGAGGACTTTGCCACCTACTTCAAAAACAAGATCGACCAAACAAGGCAAACCTTTACTGTTCCACCTCCCCAACCACTCCATATACCAGACCTCTGCCCTTCCCTAATAACCTCCCTCTCCAACATGACTGAAGGAGAACTTACTCGCTTTCTTTCAAAATCACACCTCACCACCTGTGCACTTGACCCCATCCCTTCCCACCTGCTCCCCAACATCACTATCATGCTCATTCCAGCCCTACCCCATCTCTTCAACCTATCGCTATCTTCTGGTACCTTCCCCTCTGCCTTCAAACATGCCACCATCACACCCATCCTCAAAAAAGCTAACCTTGACCCAACTGCTATGCCCAGCTATTGCCCCATATCACTGCTCCCGTTTGCTTCCAAACTTGTTGAGCAGCATGTCCATGATCAACTTTCCTCCCACCTCTCATCAAACTCTCTCCTTGACAACTTCCAATCTGGCTTCCGCCCCCACCACTATACCGAAACTGCTCTGACCAAAATTACTAACGACTTACTCACAGCCAAAGTTAACAGACAGTTCTCCATCCTCCTCCTTCTTGATCTGTCCTCTGCTTTCGACACAGTCGACCACTGGCTACTGCTACAGATTCTTTCTACCCTCGGCATCAAAGGCCTTGCCCTGTCCTGGATTGCCTCATACCTTTACGACTGCACCTTTAGCATTTCCTACTCCCACACTACCTCCTCATACTGCCCTCTCTCTGTTGGAGTCCCTCAAGGCTCTGTCCTAGGGCCCCTCCTTTTTTCCATCTATACCCTTGGCATAGGACAACTCATAAAGTCCCATGGCTTCCAGTACCACCTATATGCGGAGGACACTCAGATCTACCTCAGATGTTGCCTCTTTGCTGTCCAGAATCCTGGAGTGGCTGTCAGCCATATCTTCTTTCTTCAACTCTCACTTCCTAAAAGTCAATGTAAACAAAACCGAACTCATCATCTTTCCCCATCTCACGTTTCCCTCTACCTGATCTGTCTATTATGGTAAACGGCATCACACTCTCTCCCGCACCTGGAATCCGCTCCCTCGGGGTAACTCTCAACTCTGCCCTGTCCTTCAAACCGCACGTCCAAACTCTTGTCACCTACTGTCGCCTCCAACTCAAAAATATTGCCAGAATCCGTCCCTTCCTCAGCCCACAATTTACTAAAACTCTTGTGCATGCCCTCATCATCGCCCGCCTCGATTACTGCAACACCTTCCTCTGTGGCCTCCCCGCTAACTCCCTTGCACCACTCTAGTCTGTCCTCAACTCTGCTGCTCGGCTAATCCACCTCTGTCCTCGCTACTCCCCTGCTTCTCCCCTCTGCACATCCCTCCACTGGCTCCAAATTCCCCAACAAATCCAGTTCAAACTACTAACACTAAACTACAAAGCCATCTACAACTTGACCCCTCCCTATATCTCTGAACTAAGCTCTCACTAGCTTCCCTCACGTAATCTTCGTTCCTCCCAAGACCTCCTACTCTCCTTCACACTTATTCGTTCCTCACACAACTGCCTCCAAGATCTCTCCCGAATATCCCCCATCCTCTGGAATTCCACGCCTCAACACGTCCAATTATCCACCACCCTCGGATCCTTCAGACGGAACCTGAAAACCCATCTCTTCAGGAAAGCCTACAGCCTACAATAACCATTCTGCCCTCTCACCAACCACCCGAGCTGCCGCCTCACCAACCACCCGAGCTGCCACCTCACCAACCATCAGAGCTGCTGCCACGTCACTAACCACCCGAGCTGCTGTGTTGCCACCTCCAGAGCTGCCACCTCACCAACCACCCGAGCTGCCGCCTCATCACCACCAGAGCTGCCGTCTCACCACCACCAGTGCTGCAGCACCCCGACCTCCTGTCTCTTCCCCATTATCCGGAAGAATGTAAGTCCACAAGGACAGGGTCCTCTCCCCTCTGTACCAGTCTGTCATTGTAAATTTGTTTACTGTTAACGATATCTATAACCCTGTATGTAACCCCTTTTATCATGTGCAGCACCATGGAATTAATGGTGCTATATAAATAAATAATAATAATAGATAACACAGGATCCACCATTCACAATAGGTAATATCACAGCTCACCTCCTCCTCCTGTACAATGACTGGTAACACCTCTTTATACAGTAGATAGCACTGGATCTGCCATTCACAATAGGTGATATCACAGCTCTCTTCCTCCTCCTGTACAATGACTGATAACATCTCTATATACAGTAGATAACACAGGGTCCACCATTCACAATAGGTGATGTCACAGCTCACTTCCTCCTCCTATATAATTACTGATAACACCTCTATATACAGTAGATAAAACAGGATCCACCATTCATAATAGGTGATGTCACGGCTCACCTCCTCCTGTACAATGACTGATAACACCTCTTTATACAGTAGATAGATAGCACTGGATCTGCCATTCACAATAGGTGATATCACAGCTCACCTCCTCCTCCTGTACAATAACTGATAACACCTCTATATACAGTATATAACACAGGATCCACCATACACAATAGCTGATGCCACAGCTCACCTCCTCCTCCTGTACAATGACTCATAACTCCTCTATATACAGTATATAACACAGGATCCACCATACACAATAGCTGATGTCACAGCTCACCTCCACCCCCTATTCTTGCTATGACCTTTGCACATGCTCATCAGATGCTCGAATACAAAAGATAGGGTCTGAGTCAGTCTGTTGCTGCTAATTTACGTGCGCATTTTATAAAATAACAGGAAGTCTGAATCTAACAAAGCATGAGTGTGAAAATTACAATTTCTATTTTTTCTTTTTATTAAAGATTTTGATATCAGGAAAAAAACTGTCAAATCAGTTAAAAAAAAAAACACAATTAAGGCAAAGCCTGATTTAAACAATAGATGATTTTTCTGATGACACATTCTCTTTAAAGCTTTTCCCAGCAGTCTGTTTCAAAATTTGTTCCCAGAAACATTTCCTTTAAGTTAGCCATATAACATGAGTAAAGAAAAATATATAGACAATTTGTAGTAGAAAACAATTTGCAATCACATTGGTAGTATCAGACACTGAAATTATAGCTATAGACTTGAATAAATAATTCTATAATTAAAATGTATTGTGACCAAGACCCAAAATAATTTGGATGTGAAAATAATGTTGCAATACCGTTTTTAGCCTTGATAGGCGATGTAGAGTCATATCACAGTTACGCTATTGGATCGCCCCCAGACACAGGGCCACAAGTCACTCGGTACCGGTCCTTTCTGCTCGGTCATGCGGTTGTCACGGTGGCTGGACCCGGTCGTGACTCTGCTAAGGGGCGTCCAATAAAGGTGATGGTACAGTCTGTCAGGGGTTCGTGACGCCACCTGTGGTGTTCGGTCAGGGTGACCGACGCTGCTGTGGGGTCCGCTGGGGTGATGGAATGGCAGCTGGATGGTGTACCTTCCCACAGGTGAAGTGTATCCCCAGGGTTTCCCAGTAAGGTGGATGGTGATGGTGTGAGGTGCAGGCAATAACGAGGACACAAGGTTGCAGTCTCTTTACCTCTTTACTGAAGACTTCAGGATCCTCAGTCCAGAGCACGTTCAACCGGGCTATCAGAGACCGGCCGGTCCGATGGGCACATCCAGAGTTTCCTTCGCAGATGGAAATCGTTGCCTACCAATAGCGCCTGTGTGTTGTAGTCCTACCCTGCTGAGCATTCGGAATAGTCCTCACAACTGCTGCTCTCGTTCGTTCGTTCTCTACAGCTTTCTTTCTCTCTCTCGTTCTTTGGTTCCAGATGTTACTAGTTTCTAACGTCCCCCAGATATGTTATGGCTAGGACGCCACCCGTTTGACGGGAAGGCTTGGAGGTCTTCCGGGACCCTAGAGACGCCCCTCTCCCAATGTTGCCCCCTATGTCTTCGTAGGTGTAGAAGGTAGACAGCCAACCTATAATTAACTGTTCAGCGGAATTTGAAGTAAGGCCTGAAGTCAGTTGCTCCTACGGTGATCCGGCCATCGACTACGCGCCTCAGTAAGATGTTGCCTTTCTCTCTCGGCACGACTCTTACTGGCTCTCCTTTGTGCTGATCTCGTTTACACTGTTCCACAATATCCTTCCCTTCGTGTCTCTCTCCTGAATACCGCCGCAGGGTGTGCAGGCGCGGTTCCGTTACGTTCTGTTCGCTAGGCACCTGCCAGGTTCCCACGCCTGACAGGGACCGCCCTGTGCCTTCTCCCTGCAACACCCCCTGCCATGGGATGTTGCCTGGTTCCAACCCAGTCAGCTTCTCACTAACTTCCTCCCCAGCCCCTAGTTTTACCAGTGTGAGGAGTGGCCCAATAAATAAAGCCTTTTTCTCCCCCTAGTGGCCGGAGTGTGAAGTGTAATGTGTGCTGGTGATACCTGGTCAGGAGAACTCCTTAGTGCCATCAGACGTACCGCTGCTCCCCTTAGCGGCAGAGCGCCATACTGCAACGACCAGGTCTCTGGGGCGCTGCACTATGCTATATATTTATAGGTGACGGAGCCTCATAGCGCTAAAAATGTCTTCATTTATAGAATCCAGTACTTTTTTCTGGAGACGTGATACATTGAAATATTAAGTAACCGGGGTGTTAAATGTATCTCTCCCCGGAGACCTTGTAAAGGCTGTAAGGTTTCCATAGTAACCTTAGACACCCGTGGTAAAGAAAATCATTATTTTTTTTAAAGAATAAAAAATGCTTAAAGGGCAAAATCTAACGTTACATATAGAATGGTCTCTCGCGGGTGAAGAATGCTCATGCTATATGGACCCTATAAATAGCATTTGGCCTTGCAGGCTTCATTTGTTTTCATTATTCGCCTTATTATTTTCTTAAGTCAATGGCACCCAGACCTTTTAGCCCACACATACTGTATATGTAAAGAGCATTCATGTATCCCTTAAAGTAAAAAAAAAAAATATATATATATATATTCATATATATACTGTATATATACACACACACAACTGCTCAAAAAATCACATCCTAGATATCACTTAATAAAATATTCCACTTGTAAATCTTTATTCACTACATAGTGGAAATCATTGAGAACAATAAAACATAAAAATTATCAATGTAAATCAAAATTAATATCTCACGGAGGCCTGGATTTGGAACGATACTCAAAATCAAAGTGGAAAATCAAATTATAGGCTGATCCAACTTCAGTGGAAATGCATCAAAACAAGGAAATGATGCTCAGTAGTGTGTGTGTGGCCTTCACGAGCCTGGAATAAAGCATTCGCCAACTCCTGAACAGTCTGTGGTGCAACGTGACGTTGGTGGATGGTGCGAGACATAATGTCCCAGATGTATTCAATCGGATTCAGGTCTGGGGAAGGGGCAGGCCTGTCCATAGCTTCAATGCCTTCATCTTGCAGGAACTGCTGACACTCCAGCCACATGAATTCTGGCATTGTTTTGCATTAGGAGGAACCCAGGGCCAACCGCACCAGCATATGGTCTCACAAGGGGTCTGAGGATCTCATCTCGGTACCTAATGGCAGTTAGGCTACCACTGGCGAGCACATGGAGGGCTGTTCGGCCCTCCAAAGAAATGCCACCCCACACCATTACTGACCCACTGTCAAACCGATCATGCTGAAGGATGTTGCAGCCAGCAGATCGCTCTCCACGGCGTCTCCAGACTCTGTCACGTCTGTCACATGTGCTCAGTGTTAACCTGCTTTCATCTGTGAAGAGCACAGGGTGCCAGTGGCAATTTTTCCAATCCTGGTGTTCTGTAGCAAATGCCAAGCGTCCTGCACGGTGTTGGGCTGTGAGCACAACCCCCATCTGTGGACGTCGGGCACTCAGACCATCCTCATGGAGTCGGTTTCTAACCATTTGTGCAGACACATGCACATTTGTGGCCTGCTGGAGGTCATTTTGCAGGGCTCTGGCAGTGCTCCTCCTGTTCCTCCTTGCACAAAGGCTGAGGTAGCGGTCCTACTGCTGGGTTGTTGCCCTCCTACGGCCCCCTCCATGTCTCCTGGTATACTGGCCTGTCTTCTGGTAGCGCCTCCAGCCTCTGGACACTACGCTGACAGACACAGCAAACCTTCTTGTCACAGCTCGCATTAATGTGCCATCCTGGATGAGCTGTACTACCTGAGCCACTTGTGTGGGTTGTAGAGTCCGTCTCATGCTACCACGAGTGTGAAAGCATAACCAGCATTCAAAAGTGACCAAAACATCGGCCAGAAAGCATTGGCACTGAGATGTGGTCTGTGGTCCCCACCTGCAGAACCACTCCTTTATTGAGTGTGTCTTGATAATTGCCAATAATTTCCATCTGTTGTCTATTCCATTTGCACAACAGCATGTGAAATTGATTGTCAATCAGTGTTGCTTCCTAAGTAGATAGTTTCACAGAAGTTTGATTTACTTGGAGTTATATTCTGTTGTTTAAGTGTTCCCTTTATTTTTTTGAGCAGTGTATATATATTGCATAGTCTACAATACATATTGGATTATATAGAGCCCTGTTTTTTATTGTTTTTATTACATACTGTCCTGTCTTGTTAGATGTGTATATATATAGTGATAAAACCCCCAAGTAAATGAAAGAACATGCCCATGGTTACATACAACATTAAGCAAGGTAAGTAGCTAATTAAAGAGGATCCATAACTTATCTTAAATTTTTTCATTTTTTTTACTTGGTGTAAATGCTGCTGTTCTCCTGAATCCAGCGTTCTTTTTCTTTTGTTCCTGCGCCTCTCCGTTCCTGAGATATAGCCCTCTTTTCCCTGTAAATAAAATTAGTCTTCCCAGCCAACTGGGTGTAATCATCTAGGAGTTTTGGACCACACCTACTTGAATAAAAAGACTACATTTATCGTCAGGGAAGAGTGGACCATATCTCAGGAAAGGAGAGGTGCAGAAACAAAAGAAAAACATCTCTGGATTCAGGAGAATGCAGCAGTTTAAACAATATAAAGAAAATGCATATATGGCAAATGACAGGTCCTATTAAATTGCAATTATAAAATAAATGCTCCAATGCTTAGACATTAGTGTTACATACTTGTTATAGCGAACACTAATCTCGTTTTTCACAAAAAAGAAAAAAAGCAGGTAGTACCACCAGCTCAACCAGATATCGGGCATCAATCATGCTTGGCGTTTGCCAGAAATTCGCCTTCGGATGTCGGGTGCTTGCATAGAAAAAACAGTGTCACTATCCACGAGTAGGAAGAAATGCAGCAGCACTCACCGATCCTTGAAGTTGTGTGGTTCCTTTATTCAATCATAATAACAAGCCTTTACACGGCTCGGGGGGGTGCAATACAAAGCAGTGTGCAGGTAACGACGACGGCCGTTTCACGCTCGTCACAGCGCTTCCACGGCACGGGTCAGTCACTTGAGTATGTTAAAGTATAGGACATTGAGCTATAAAGTGACTATCTACAGCAGGTGGCACCAGGGAGACCAGCTAAATGTGCCACAATTCTGGCGTAATTTGCACCAAAATCTCTCTTTTATGACTTGCACCATATATATGATGTGTCTTAGGGTATGTTTCCACGTGGTGTATTTGCTGCAGATTGGACGCTGCGTAAAGCCGCAACATCCAGTCTGTAGCATCCAGATGTTACAACATAGTGGATGGGATTTTATGAAATCCCATATCCACTATGTGTACAAAGATGCAGGTGGCAAACCTGTGTATACGCACATGCGGCGCGTCTTTCCAGACCGCAGCATGTCTATTTATGATGCAGAGACGCTCAGTCTCCTCAAGATAAATAGCACCGTTCTATGTATAGGATGCAATGATTCTTCATGTGTTCAATGGACACATGCGGAATCATCACGCGTACAAAAGCCAGCACCGCTTTGGACGGGGCGGGTGTCTGCTGCGTCTAAAGCGCTGCCGTTCTGGACCGTGGAAACATAGCCTTAGACATTTCTTACAACTTGGCCGACTAGGGGGTGTTACCTCAAATACTTGGGAGTGTGACTTATCCAAAAAGGGGTAAGGCTTAAGATGTGGCACAATGCACCAAAAAATTGTGAATCGTAATTTTGGTGTAAAGTAAGCCAACTAATAGGTGGGGTGAATTTAGACTTAGCAGAATTTAAATTAGACAATTGTATCAAACAAAATGAACCATTTTTATCAATTTTAAGACTATCAGATCTAAGTTTGTACTGTCTAAGAATTAAATAGCTTTGATAAGTATGCCACAGTATTCTGTGTCTTTGCATTATTTTTCCCAGAGAGCATTGGTGGTTCCTCCAAAAAGAATTGGTACAACTTTGAGCTCCATTAAAGCCTCCCTTTTCCTACATAGTCAATCAGTAACCTACTCTGCTCTGGTGAGGTAGAAGAGTGTTCAATCGGCTTTCTACAAATGGATATAATGAATTTTTCATGAAAGCTTAAATTTATCCAAAAAAAAACGTAATGTGGCAAGATTCATTAAAGGATGGCAACTAGAGATGGGAGAATCAATTTGTAGGACTCCAGCCCATTGGGCATATGAGTAATATGTGACTTATTATTATTATTATTTTTATACATTTTTATAGCGCCATTTATTCCATGGCGCTTTACATGTGAATACGGGGCAAATATAGACAAGTACATTAAACATGAGCAAATAAGGCACACGGGTACGTAAGGAGGGAGGACCCTGCCCGCGAGGGCTCACAGTCTGCAGGGGATGGGTCATGAAACACTAGGAGAGGGTAGGGCAGGTTGTGCGGCGGTTCAGTAACTTTAGGATCACTGCAGGCTGTAGGCTTGTCGGAAGAGGTGGGTCTTCAGGTTCTTTTTGAAGGTTTCTATGGTAGGCGAGAGTCTGATGTGTTGGGGTAGAGAGTTTGCCAATCTCCTTACCTCCTGGAATTCCCAGCTCTTCTTTTGATTAGCCAGGCTGGTGAAACGTCATCATCGCGGCATGAAGAGCAGGAAATGCTGGGAGGTAAAGAAAGTGCTAACATCGTGCCAGCCAAGCTTATCAAAAGACGAGTTGGGAAAGTCAGGTGGTAACAGATCGTGGACGTGGTCGATAGACCGGAGTCCCTCAAATTAATTTTCCTATCTTTAGTGGCAAAACCCCCAAATTGATACTAGACAGACTGTATTCTTTGTCTTGGAGAAGAGTTAATTTTCATCAGTTTCCCCAAGCAGCATTGCCAGACTAAAAGTCTCCCTAGACCAACTGGTGGGTCTCCACAGGGAGAAACAGTACCCCTTGACCTCCAAGCCCCTCATCCAGCTGACCATATCCATGATCTGCACTGATAAGGAACTGTAAATGGATGCATTTTATTTTTTGGAAAGTACTGGCTTGGCTAAATATTCGAATGCAGCAAGACTCATTAAAAGATGGGATATTGACTTATAGGATGGAAACCTCCACTAGGTGTCACTACTGAAATAGTTTATTTATTTGAAGAACTACAGTATATTTCATTTCCAGAAATAATAAAAATGTGGGAAATTTATTAACTGCAAGAACTTTTTTCGTTAATTCAATGAATGGCATTGTGTAAATGAATACAGTACATGTCAGCCACCGACAATAACCACGATATTGTCAGCAACTTTCCTCAAATTGTTAAATACACAACATTTTATAGCAAAGTCGCACTCTGTAAAATACGAAATGAATATATTCATGCAAATGACATTTGAATGTGCTCATAAACATTCATCTATTACACAACCAATTATTGTTATTGTAGTTGCAGTTTACTTTGAGTCGATCTCTTATGGCTGTTCCACAATGTATGCGACAGGAGTCAAATTCAGACTTTCTAAACCATAAACGCCTCAGTGTGATGTATACAATGAGGCATTTTTTGTTACTGCTTAGTTATGAATACACCTTTGAATATTATGTTATTTTGACTTATGACAAATATGAATAACATGGCTGCTTTTTTCAGCAATACAATACCACATACAACTTGGGAAAAAGTCTGACTCTGTTTCTGAAAAGTAGCAATGATTTTTAATTTGCAAAAGCCACTTCAACTACCTCAGTCATTGGCCTGCTGAATATACAAGTGCATCTCACAAAATTAGAATATCATCAAAAAGTTAATTTATTTCAGTTCTTCAATTATTATACTGGCAATTATTTCAGTTCTTCAATTATATACTGGCATGGCTGTGATTGGCCAGGGCACACTGTGTAAAAAAAATGAAGTGTGGCATGCTTTTTTTGTAATAACCAGTGCAAGTAAAGCTGACAGCTGCATGCTGCAGCCCCCCAGCTGTCAACTTTATCTACGCTGGTTATCAGAAATAAATGGGTCCTAACCCAGATTTTTTAAATTATTTAATTAAATAATGTATAAAAGTGGTGTGGGGTTTTTAACAACTAGCCAAGCTATAGCAGACAGCTAGTGGGTTGTTATTCTCAAACTGGGATATCAGCCCTCCCTAACTTAAAAATAGCAGCCCACAGCCACTGCAGAAAAAGGCACATCCATTAGATACGCCAATTCTGATGCATTGCCCGGATCTTCACACTTGCCTTGGTGTGGTGGAAAGTAGAGTAATATGTGTGGGGTTCAAGTCAGCTTTGTAATGTCAGCTGACATCAAACCCAGGGATTAGTAATGAAGAGGCATATATAGCAACCCACCATTACTAAAGGTACCATCACACTCAGCAACTTTGCAATGAGAACGACAACGATCCATGACGTTGCAGCGTCCCGGATAGCGATCTCGTTGTGTTTGACATGCAGCAGCGATCTGGATCCTGCTGTGCCATCGCTGGTCGGAGCTAGAAGTCCAGAACTTTATTTCGTCATCAGGTCGGCGTGTATCGTCATGTTTGACATCAAAAGCAACGATGCCAGCAACGTTTTACATGGAGCTAACAACCAGCGAGAACGAGAAGTGAGTCGCCGTTACGTCACTGGATCTCTCCTGCATCGTTCTGGAGTTGCTGTGTTTGACGTCTCTACAGCGATCTAAACAGCAATGCTCCAGTGATCGGC
Source organism: Ranitomeya imitator (assembly GCF_032444005.1). NCBI lineage: Eukaryota > Metazoa > Chordata > Amphibia > Anura > Dendrobatidae > Ranitomeya > Ranitomeya imitator. The sequence goes on along the minus strand of NC_091282.1, from coordinate 755,126,731 downwards.
TCGTTGTCTATATCACTGCAGCGTCGCTGAGTGTGACGGTACCTTAACTGTTGTGAATTCTGCTTTTGGGCTCCCTCCGGTGGTTGTAGGTGGTAATGCAGTTGTCCCTGGGTTGCAGTCCTGGTCAGGTGTATCTACTGATTGCAGTTCTGACTGGGGTATTTAGGTTTGCAGGATTCATTAGTCCTTGCCAGTTGTCCATGGTTTTGGGAGGATTTGGATCTCTGTCTTGTTCCTCCGGCCTTGCTGCTAAATCAGCTAAAGATAAGTGGCTAGTTTTTGTTTCTTGGGCACACATGCTGTGTGCTTTATAATTCTGTGCTATTCATTTGTTTTTTCTTGTGCAGCTTAGATTGTGTCTGTATTTACTCAATCTTGTTGGATTCTCAGGAGTTGCAGATATACGTTCAACGTCTTTAGTTAGATTGTGGAAATTTTTGTATTATCTGTTGTGGATATTTTTGGAAGGGTTTTAATACTGACTGCTTAGTATTCTGTCCTATCCTTTCCTATTTAGCTAGAGTGGCCTCTTTTGCTAAATCCTGTTTTCTGCCTGCGTGTGTCTTTCCTCTACTACTCACAGTCAATATTCGTGGGGGGCTGCCTATCCTTTGGGGTTCTGCTCTGAGGCAAGGTAGAATTCCTATTTCCATCTATAGGGGTATTTAGTCCTCCGGCTGTGTCGAGGTGTCTAGGATTTGTTAGGCACACCCCACAGCTACTTCTAGTTGCGGTGTTAGTTTAGGATTTGCGGTCAGTATTGTTTCCACCTACTCCAGAGAAAGCTTCATGCGGCTCCAAGGTCACCGGATCATAACACTTAACCCAGTAGTAAAATTTAAATAAAGACACACAGAAAAAAGTCCTTTCATTAAAATAAACACTCCCCACCCTCTTTTGGCGATTTTTTTAATGTAAGATTAAAAATAATAAAACACCATAACCTTCATCTGTCCGATGACAAACCATTTATCCCTCGAAGAGGCCAACTGTGCTTCATCTGGATTTTATGGCTGAGCATTGGCTTGATGTGACCGCTCATCTGTAAATCCAGGAGACAATGAGCTGTGCCAGAGAACCACTGCCTGTGACCAGAGGTAACTTTAATGGCATCACCGCAGGTCACTGAAGCTATGCTCTAACGCTAAGCTCAGTGTCGCCTGGATTTCTGGCTGAGAGGTCACATCATGCCATCGCTCAGCCATGCAATCCAGATGAAGTAGAGTTGACCTCTCCATGGGACAAATGGATTGTTGTCAGACAGGTGAGAAATATGATGTTTTAATATTTTTTATTTTATAGAAATAAATGGTAAAATAGGGTAGGGAGTTTTTATTTTAAATAAAGGATTTTCATTATGTGTTTTCTTAATTTAAAGGACTTTTCATGTGTGTCTTTATTTTATTTTCAGAAGAGCGTTAGTAATGGGGTTGTGTTATAGACACCTCTCCATCACTAACCCCTGGGCTTGATGTCAACCGATATAAAACAGCTGACATCAACCCCAAAACTATTACCTTACTTGCTACCACACCAGGGCAAGACCCGAGGCAAAGAGCCAGATTTGACACATAGTAACATAGTAACATAGTTAGTAAGGCCGAAAAAAGACATTTGTCCATCCAGTTCAGCCTATATTCCATCATAATAAATACCCAGATCTACGTCCTTCTACAGAACCTAATAATTGTATGATACAATATTGTTCTGCTCCAGGAAGACATCCAGGCCTCTCTTGAACCCCTCGACTGAGTTCGCCATCACCACCTCCTCAGGCAAGCAATTCCAGATTCTCACTGCCCTAACAGTAAAGAATCCTCTTCTATGTTGGTGGAAAAACCTTCTCTCCTCCAGACGCAAAGAATGCCCCCTTGTGCCCGTCACCTTCCTTGGTATAAACAGATCCTCAGTGAGATATTTGTATTGTCCCCTTATATACTTATACATGGTTATTAGATCGCCCCTCAGTCGTCTTTTTTCTAGACTAAATAATCCTAATTTCGCTAATCTATCTGGGTATTGTAGTTCTCCCATCCCCTTTATTAATTTTGTTGCCCTCCTTTGTACTCTCTCTAGTTCCATTATATCCTTCCTGAGCACCGGTGCCCAAATCTAGTGGATGTGCCATTTTTGGGGCAGCTGAGGGCTGGTGTTTTTAACCTGGGAGGGGGCCAATGTCCGTGGTCCCTTCCCATCCTAATAATATCAGCCTGCAGATGTTTGTTTAACTTTTGTTAGTTAGTAATATTAGTCCATGTCATATTTTTGGGGGGCTCCCTCCTTGACTAACCGGTAAAGGCTACACAGACAGCTATGAGCTGATATTAATAGCCTGGAACTTTATGGATATTGGCCACTTCCCAGAATAATAACACGAGCCTACAGCTGTTAGCTTTCACTTAGCTGGTTAAGAAAATTAAGGGGGACCCTACTCTATTTTTCAATTATTTATTTATTCAAAAAATACATGTACAGTAAACTCTTGTGCAGTATGTAAAAAAGAGGTCTCCCTTATTCTTGATAACCAGTGCAGGTAAAGCTGGCAGCTGCTGGCTGCAGCCTCCAGATAGTAGTATCCCGTACCAGTTTTTAATTAAGGCATTTATTTAGCCTTTTTATTACTCACCCGTGGACTTTATGTCAGAGGACATTACAAAGCTGAAATCAACCCCAATACTATTATCTCCTTAATGACCGCCAATACTTTTTTAATGACCTGTGATATAAGAGACTAGCATCCCCACACTGGTGACAATCCAGCAGCTGTAGGCTGTACACTATAACTGACAACTTGTTGTATGAGCTACGATCAGTGTTGGCACCGTCCATATCTGTTTAACCCCTTCAATGCTGCTGTCAGTAATGACTACATCATATAAATGGTTAACAGAGTATGGGGGCTCCCTCTTCAACCCCACTGACACACTGGTATTATGATCGTTTGGTCCTTATGTTTGCGATGGCAATTCATGGCCAAAAAGCGGCTTTAGAGTCGGCGGGCTATAGTGACCTGTTCAGAAGTTAGCGACATTTAGGTGGTAAAAATACACTTCTTCATTCCTGTCATGTCACTTTGCATTAATTCCTGAAAATCACCTGAAGGGTTAATAAACTACCTGACAGAAGTTTCAATATGTTGGAGGGTGCTGTGTTCAAAATGGTATCACTCTTGGAGGTTTTTCAATATATAGGACCCCCAAAGTCACTTCAAACATGGATCGGTCCCACAAAAAATAAATTTTTTAAATTTCCTTGAAAATATTGCTGCTACATTTTGAAACCTTCTAAAAGGCTAACAAAATAAAATATCATTATACAAATGGTGCTGATGTAAAGCAGACATGAGGGAAATGTTATTTATTTTTTTTTTTCTGTGGTATAACTCTTGATTAAAGGGATAATCATTCAAAGTTTGAAAATTGAAATTATTTGTAGATTTTTGACCAATTTCTGATATTTTTTATAAATAAACAAAAAACATATTAACCTAAATTTACCATCATCATCATCATAAACTATAATGTGCTACTAAAAAACAGTCTGAAAATCACTGGGATTTGTTGAAGTGTTCCAGAGTTATTAACACACAAATTGACATTTGTCAGATTTAAAAAAATTGGCCTAGTCACTGAGGGGTTACCCCACTTGCCACTGCACCAGGGCAATTCGAAAGAGCTAGAATTGGCACATCTAATAGATGCTACTTTTCTGGGGCGGCTGTGGGCTGCTATTTTTAGGCTGCGGAAGTTCTATATCCATGTCCCCTTCTCAGTCTGAGAATACCAACCCCCAGCTGTCTGCTTTAGCTTGGCTCATTGTCAAAAATGGGGGGACCCCACTCCATTTATTTAAATAATTTAAAAAAAAAACAGCATGGGGACCCCTCCATTTTTGATAACCATTAACTAGCCAAGATGACGCTGACAGTTGGAGGCTCTTGCTCACAGCTGTCAGCTTTACTTTCGCTCATTAGCACATTTTTTTGTTTTATTTATTGCACAGGCGCCGGCTAGTGAATACTCCCATCAGCGGAGCCTGCTCTCGCTGCTATCAGCTATCAGTAGTACTCCTTAGTCGACGCTTGTCACCGGTCTTAATCTTTTTACTGTCTGTCAGAGCTGCTGGCTCACATACTGTCACTTGCATAACGGCGTGAGAACCACAGCGCTCTAGCCCTCGGTCTTGAACTTACCGCTGATTAGAAGCAATGTTTCTCACGCTGTCACACAGATGACAGTGTGGGAAATGCTGGATTTGAATGGAGTCAGGATCCCAGGTTTGAGATCGCATACCGTTCTGGTACGTGAACCAAACTTTTTTTAAACGTTTGGCTAAACCCAATGGACCCAAACATCCACAAGTCCGGCCATCACTATTAGTGACCTCAAAATATATGATTATGAATAAATGTATGGTAACTGTATTTCAATGTTGTCATGTCATAAACAGTATTTGTAATGTTTGTTCAGTGTTTTATGTCTGTCTCACCCCACCTTTACTGCTGAACTGGGAAGTCCACTCAGTAATCAAATTCTCAATAAAATGGCTGCTGAATTCCCTGCCTCTGCTTTTATACCGACTATGATAATCCCTTCTGACAGTCTTTGCTATACCATGTGATGGACACTCTTGACTGCCTGTGAAGTCATGTCCATCTTCTCTGGCTGATGCAATCTTCTGAAATGTTGATTCACAAACTGTTCAAATGCTTGAGTCCAGCAAATTCTTACAAATTTTACACTAATTTTATTAGCATCAAATCGATTTGCTCATCTTTACCAATAGCTTCTTCAGAGCTCTTTCATCTCAAATAGGATATTTGCCAATTATCTCATAGATCCTATCCTGGTGACAAACGATAATGCCAACATCATCCTGATATTGGGGTGTCCTATTCTATGTACCTATAGAGAACTTATCCATTTTTTAGACTGTACTTTGACCTTGCTAATTGATATCTGGCTGCAAAGATTTCAACTTATAAACATTCCAGATGTCAATTTCTAAGAAAACTAATTTTGCGGGATCCAGAATTGGAACGTTTGCATAAGACAGCTTGCCAGACGCCTGCTATGTTACCTTAGATGACATGTGACAATTTCAAAAGCTGCATAACAGCTAAAAAATAACTCTATGCTCTTTCATCTCCCAGGGCATTTTAGGGGAAAAATAAAGATAAAAAATTAAAAAAGGACAAAAAAACCTGTAAATGTTTCATAAGTGACTTGATGAGGCAATGACTGATGTTATAATTGGATATGTCTGCAAGAGAAAATGGAGGAGACATAGACTTTAGTACAACTAATTCCATAAATGAATTATCTTTATGACATTGCTACCAATGTAAATAGTGTGCTAAACTACAAAGCTGTTTCTTAGTCTTCTAAATCTAGCTGGGAATGACTGAGTTAGTGCTAGTACTGGAACTTGAAGAAACACTCCCATCAAAGTTCTTATCCTCTTAATATATTGCAGTCATATTATTTTGCACTGTATACTTACAATCACTCATTTTTCCCTTCGGCTAAAGGTACCTTCACACTGAGCGACTTTAGAACGATAACGACAGCGATCCGTGACATTGCAGCGTCCTGGATAGCGATCTCGTTGTGTTTCACACGCAGCAGCGATCAGGATCCTGCTGTGAGATCGCTGGTCGGAGCTAGAAGGCCAGAACTTTATTTCGTCGCTGGATCACCCGCTGATATCACTGAATCGGTGTGTGTGACGCCAATTCAGCGATGGCTTCACTGGTAACCAGGGTAAACATCGGGTTACTAAGTGCAGGGCCGCGCTTAGTAACCCGATATTTACCCTGGTTACCTAAAAAAAAAAAACACTACATAATTACATTCCGGTGTCTGTCACGTCCCTCGCAGTCAGCTTCCCACACTGACTGTGAGGGCCGGCCGTAAAGCACAGCGGTGACGTCACCGCTGTGCTCTGCTTTACGGCCGGCCCTCACAGTCAGTGCGGGAAGCTGACGGCGGGGGACGTGACAGACACCGGAATGTAAGTATGTAGTGTTTTTTTTTTTAGGTAACCAGGGTAAATATCGGGTTACTAAGCACGGCCCTGCGCTTAGTAACCCGATGTTTACCCTGGTTACCCGGGGACCTCGGCATCGTTGGTCACTGGAGAGCTGTCTGTGTGACAGCTCTCCAGCGACCACACAGCGACACTGCAGCGATCGGCATCGTTGTCTATATCGCTGCAGCGTCGCTTAATGTGACGGTACCTTAAGTTAAATCTTCTCTTTTTCATTAGGTGTATGATATAACGTGATTAAAAGCAGATTAGCTGAATCCTTCTAGGCTCTATGTAGAAGCAAGAAGTTTCTTTTCCCTGCATGAGTCATCATTAGAATTACAATAGCACTCTGTGAAGTCCCTGACAGCCCGCACCACCCCCTATTCAATCCTTGACTAAGCTGCACCGCTCCACCCCCCTTACATGGATATTGTAGTGATGTAGAATTGTAGTTCAAATGATCACTCATGCAGACTTTATTTCTGTACACAGAGCTTAAAAGGATTCAGATAGTCTGATTTTAATCATGTAATGCTATAGACCTAATGGAAAATAGAAGAATTAACTGGGTAGAAAGGCAATATGAGCAATTGTAAGTGCACAGTGCTATAACATATGGTGACTGTAATATATTAAGAGGATGAGAACTTTGATGGGAGTACCTTTTTAAACAGTGAAATAAAAACTCAACTCCACTAGTAGATGAGGCTCCCATCTTAAGGGGAAAATGTCATCAGAAAATGATCTATTGTTTAAATTAGGTTTTTGTGTTATGTGTATTTTTTCCATATCAAGATCTTTTTTTCAATAAAACAAACAACTAAATTAGTAATCTTGCAATTTTCACACTGGCCACTGTAGCAGTTTTAGATTCACACTGCCCGTTCTTTCAGAAAGAGTTTTCAGCAGGCTCCTTATCATCAGAGGCAGGATTACAGTAACAGGTTAAACAGAACCCACTAATTACAATAGGTGACATTACAGCTCATCCTGCTCCTCCTCTCATCACAACGACCTTTGCACATACTCATCAGATGCTTCAACACAAATGGTAGGGTCTGGATATTTTCATTGCTACTAATGTACATGTCTTGTTTCCTTAAACCACAGGGAGTCTAAAAAAGCCCAAGTGACTATTGTGAAAATGGCAACATTTCTACTTTTTATTTTTAATAAAGACATTGAAAAAAATTTGCCAAAAACTTAAAAAATATATACATTTAACACAAAAATCTGGTTTAAACAATAGGTAAATTTCAGATAACACATTTACTTTAGGCTCATATAAGGCATAAACTATTGAACTTTTTAAGTTAGATTTTGCTTCATGATGTTATGAATGACATCTTAGAAAGTGCCACGTCTTTATATGCTTCTTCTGTAAAGCTCCTATGATTTTCAACTACTTTGCCAATCAGGTAATCTGTATTAGGACTAGAAATTATGACATCCTGCCCATAAGTCAGCTGACCACTGAGGCCACTGATTGACTGAAGTTCAGGACATAATGTCAACATTTCAAGTGGGGTAAAATCCAATTTGTCAATCACCTGACCACTGACAAGTTCCTTAGTTAGAGCGTCCATTGAGCGCGATAATAAACCTGACTTCATTAAGATCTTGAGCCTCCACTGATGGAAATAGACCTTATTTTTTCTGGTTAAATGCAAAGAATCTCTAAAGGTTCACAACATCTCTAATTAATTCTATCTTAATAATAAATGGTATGGTTAATTGATAATTGGAAGTGAAAATTGGACCTGCAGACACTGAATCCTTCACTGTTTCTCAATTCTCTCTATATACAGTGGATTTAGAAGGTCTACCAAGGTCTTCTTCACAGGTCTACTGTAAGTCCATTAATGATGATGAATCGCGATGCATCCGGGTCAGCTCACAGTGTGTTACATTGTACAGCGTTCCTCGATTTAATTTCCCAGTTTAGACTTTGGCAGAAGGACAAAATGTGAAGTTTCAGGTTTCATGTTCCTTAATCTTTGTTCCAGGGTGAAACGAAAATTCTGAAGCTGAAAAATCTTAGACCTCAGGATTATGCCAATTACAGCTGCATCGCCTCAGTGCGAAATGTCTGTAACATTCCAGACAAGATGGTTTCCTTCAAGCTTTCCAACAGAACTGGTAAGTCATGACTGACCCAATGTTCTCTTCATTCTAATATTTTATCATTTATAGAGAACATCTTTTCCAATCAGTTTTGACTCCACCAGGGCCTCTTCCAGGTTATCAAAACTGTTTGGAGGAGTAGTCACTGTAGATGCCTAAATGATTGTCATCTTTTTTTCTGCTTACATCCCTTGCTTGACATAAAATCCCCCTCAAATGTTATCCTGATATTTAAAAGGAACACTAACTGAAAACATTAGACACAAAAAAAATAAAAAGGCAAGCAATTCTTACCTTTAAAGGCAACTATCATCAGGTTCTAAACTTCAGCTACCAGGTTGCTTTCCCTCTAATGAGATTTCCATGTCTGTATTTCTCTATCATTGGCCGTCATAGCTGATGCGAATGATTATAGTTGTCATAGTATAATGTGCTAATTTAGTCTATCCTCGCCACCTTTTGCAAGTTGGACAATTCAGCCCATTAAACTCTTAATTAGGTGTATGACATTACCTTTATCATCCCCATTGAGCTGTCTTGAGCTACTGCTGTCAAGCTGAAGCCCGCACATGTGCAAGCTATGCCCATCGGCCCACTCAACATTAATTTGCATAGGGAATGCCACAAGTATAAAGTAATTTTTATCAGGCCAAACTTTAGGATCAAAAGACACAGATCGCTATGTAGAGAGCAAACAACCTGGTGGAGGGAGTTAGATCCGAGAAAGCGGATGAGTTCCCATTAATATCCTCTTTTCCATTGACACAAAACCCAAATAAATACTGGACAAACTAAACTTTTACATAAAGCTCTTTGGAAATGGAGTCCCATCCTCTTTGTTACTGGGTGGCATGATAGTGTGTTGGGAATTGGTTCAAGGAACCTGAAAAGGGTGTGAAATGTAAAATAAATACCAAGCCTTTATATGGCAAACCTCAGAACCATTGTAGGGGGCCAATTGGTGTATGGCGGCTGGCTACCGCATGAGATCTCCCCCACTTCTCTATTAGAAGATTGGTCACTTTAAAAGGGGTTAACCACCTTTAGTGACATTTTTTTACATATATGCATGTATCCTATCCCCCCAAAAAAATAAGACCTACCTCAAACGTAAGATTTTACAGGATGTTTGGAGTACACTTGAAATTTAAGCCCTAATTAAAAATAGGCTCTTCTTACAGTCAGGGTCAGTAGTAAGTGGGAGGATAACTGGGCAATTACCCAAGGCCTCCACTCTCTTATCGGCCCCCAGCATTTCTATTCTGAGGTTAATCACCTTGGGTGACATCACAGTCATGTGAAAATGATGTCATCAAAGGTCCTTTAACTGCAGGAGTCTAGAGGAACTAGGCTGATATATACTGTTTGTGTAGTGTGCATATATACAGGTATACATATACAGTACAGACCAAAAGTTTGGACACACCTTCTCATTTAAAGATTTTTCTGTAAACAGCTAAAATAACAAAACTTGTGTCACTGTCCAAATATTTCTGGCCCTAACTATATATATATATATATATATATATATATACATATACATATATATATATATATATATATATATATATATATATATATATATATATATATAAATAAATGCTTCAAAAAGGTCAATTTTTATTTGGGACTGAAACGTTGCCAATTGTGGATATATATATATATATATATATATATATATATATATATATATATATATACACACACATAGATACACACTGCACAAATATACACATATATACAGTGCAGACCAAAAGTTTGGCCACACTTTCTCATTTAAAGATTTTTCTGTATTTTCATGACTATGAAAATTGTAGATTCACACTGAAGGCATCCAAACTATGAATTAACACATGTGGAATTATATACTTAACAAAAAAGTGTGAAGCAACTGAAAATATGTCTTATATTCTAGGTTCTTCAAAGTAGCCACCTTTTGCTTTGATGACTGCTTTGCATACTCGGCATTCTCTTGATGAGCTTCAAGAGGTAGTCACCGGGAATGGTCTTCGAACAATCTTGAAGGAGTTCCCAGAGATGCTTAGCACTTGTTGGCCCTTTTGCCTTCACTCTGCGGTCAAGCTCACCCCAAACCATCTCGATTGGGTTCAGGTCTGGTGACTGTGGAGGCCAAGTCACCTGGTGTAGCACCCCATCACTCTCCTTCTTGGTCAAATAGCCCTTACACACCCTGAAGGTGTGTTTGGGGTCATTGTCCTGTTGAAAAATAAATGAGGGTCCAACTAAACGCAAACCGGATGGAATAGCATGCCGCTGCAAGATGCTGTGGTAGCCATGCTTGTTCAGTATGCCTTCAATTTTGAATAAATCCCCAACAGTGGCACCAGCAAAGCACCCCCACACCATCACACCTCCTCCTCCATGCTTCACGGTGGGAACCAGGCATGTAGAGTCCATCCGTTCACCTTTTCTGCATCGCACAAAGACACGGTGGTTGGAACCAAAGATCAGAACAGTCTATTCAGTAGGACTATCAGCTGTGTATCCACCAGACTTCTGCACAACACAACTGATGGTCCCAACCCCATTTATAAGGCAAGAAATCCCACTTATTAAACCTGACAGGGCACACCTGTGAGATGAAACCCATTTCCGGTGACTACCTCTTGCAGCTCATCAAGAGAATGCCAAGAGTGAGCAAAGCAGTCATCAAAGCAAAAGGTGGCTGCTTTGAAGAACCTAGAATATAAGACATATTTTCAGTTGTTTCACACTTTTTGTTAAGTATATAATTCCACATGTGTTATTTCACAGTTTTGATGCCTTCAGTGTGAATGTACAATTTTCATAGTCATGAAAATGCAGAAAAATCTTTAAATGAGAAAGTGTGGCCAAACTTTTGGTCTGCACTGTATATATGTGTATATTTGTGCAGTGTGTATCTATGTGTGTGTATATATATATATATATATATATATATATATATATATATCTCCACATTTGGCAACGTTTCAGTCCCAAATAAAAATTGACCTTTTTGAAGCATATATATATATATATATATATATATATATATACATATATATATATATATATATATATATATATATATATATATATATATATATATATATATATATATATGTATATATATATATATATATATATATATATATATATATATATATATATATATATAGTTAGGGCCAGAAATATTTGGACAGTGACACAAGTTTTGTTATTTTAGCTGTTTACAAAAACATGTTCAGAAATACAATTATATATATAATATGGGCTGAAAGTGCACACTCCCAGCTGCAATATGATAGTTTCCACATCCAAATCGGAGAAAGGGTTTAGGAATCATAGCTCTGTAATGCATAGCGTCCTCTTTTTCAAGGGACCAAAAGTAATTGGACAATGGACTCTAAGGGCTGCAATTAACTCTGAAGGCGTCTCCCTCGTTAACCTGTAATCAATGAAGTAGTTAAAAGGTCAGGGGTGGATTCCAGGTGTGTGGTTTTGCATTTGGAAGCTGTTGCTGTGAGCAGACAACATGCGGTCAAAGGAACTCTCAAATGAGGTGAAGCAGAACATCCTGAGGCTGAAAGAAAAAGAAAAAATCCATCAGAGAGATAGCAGACATGCTTGGAGTAGCAAAATCAACAGTTGGGTACATTCTGAGAAAAAAGGAATTGACTGGTGAGCTTGGGAACTCAAAAAGGCCTGGGCGTCCACGGATGACAACAGTGGTGGATGATCGCCGCATACTTAATTTGGTGAAGAAGAACCCGTTCACAACATCAACTGAAGTCCAGAACACTCTCAGTGAAGTAGGTGTATCTGTCTCTAAGTCAACAGTAAAGAGAAGACTCCATGACAGTAAATACAAAGGGTTCACATCTAGATGCAAACCATTCATCAATACCAAAAATAGACAGGCCAGAGTTAAATTTGCAGAAAAACACCTCAAGAAGCCAGCTCAGTTCTGGAAAAGTTTTCTATGGACAGATGAGACAAAGATCAACCTGTACCAGAATGATGGGAAGAAAAAAGTTTGGAGAAGAAAGGGAACGGCACATGATCCAAGGCACACCACATCCTCTGTAAAACATGGTGGAGGCAACGTGATGGCATGGGCATGCATGGCTTTCAATGGCACTGGGTCACTTGTGTTTATTGATGACATAAGAGCAGACAAGAGTAGCCAGATGAATTCTGAAGTGTACCGGGATATACTTTCAGCCCAGATTCAGCCAAATGCTGCAAAGTTGATTGGACGGCGCTTCATAGTACAGATGGACAATGACCCCAAGCATACAGCCAAAGCTACCCAGGAGTTCATGAGTGCCAAAAAGTGGAACATTCTGCAATGGCCAAGTCAATCTCCAGATCTAAACCCAATTGAGCATGCATTTCACTTGCTCAAATCCAGACTTAAGACGGAAAGACCCACAAACAAGCAAGACCTGAAGGCTGCAGCTGTAAAGGCCTGGCAAAGCATTAAGAAGGAGGAAACCCAGCGTTTGGTGATGTCCATGGGTTCCAGACTTAAGGCAGTGATTGCCTCCAAAGGATTTGCAACAAAATATTGAAAATAAAAATATTTTGTTTGGGTTATGTTTATTTGTCCAATTACTTTTGACCTCCTAAAATGTGGAGTGTTTGTAAAGAAATGTGTACAATTCCTACATTTTCTATCAGATATTTTTGTTCAACCCTTCAAATTAAACGTTACAATCTGCACTTGAATTCTGTTGTAGAGGTTTCATTTCAAATCCAATGTGGTGGCATGCAGAGCCCAACTCGCGAAAATTGTGTCACTGTCCAAATATTTCTGGCCCTAACTGTATATATATATATATACACACACACACATGTGTATTTGCATTATGTCTATATACTTGTGTATGTATATGCAGCATGTGTTTATATATAGAGGAAGAGAGAGAGAAGAAGCAGCAGCATAAGATGCAAAAGAAAGGAAAAGGAAAAAAATCGGGTGCAAAGCCCCCCAGGCACAGACCAAACCTCAATTGTGGGAATCCAAATAATGGAGGCAGCACCCCATTCTCAATGAAAAAAGCAGGAACTACTTTTATTAGCTGAGATGGGCTAGTAAAAGTAGCTCCTGCTTCTTTCACTGAGAAAATACACATGTATTTGCATTGTGTCTATATACTTGTGTATGTATGTGCTGTGTGTGTATACACTGTACATCTGTATAGCAGTGCATGTGTATAATCATGTGTATGTACAGTGTGTGCAAATACATATGTATACGTTTATACATATACAGTGGGGAAACACTGACGATTTTGAAAGTTTTCCCACCATGGGTATACAGTGGGGGGAAAAAGTATGTAGCCAGCCATCAATTGTGCAAGTTCTCCCACTTAAAAAGATGAGAGAGGCCTGTAATTGACATCATTGGTAGATCACAACTATCAGAGTCAAATGAGAAAACAAATCCAGAAAATCACCTTGTCTGATTTGGCAAGATTTATTTTGCAAATTATGGTGGAAAATAAGTATTTGGTCATTAAAAAAAGTTCATCTCAATATTTTGTTATTTATCCTTTGTTTGCAATGATAGAGGTCAAATGTTTTCAATAAGTCTTCACAAGGTTGGCACACACTGTTGTTGGTATGTTGGCCCATTCCTTCATGCAGATCTCCTCTAGAGCAGTGATGTTTTGGGCCTGTCGCTAGGCAACACGGACTTTCAACTCCCACCAAAGTTTTTCTATGGGGTTGAGTTCTGGAGACTGGATAGGTCACTCCAGGACCTTCATCTGCTTCTTATGAAGCCTCTCCTTCATTGCCATGGTGGTGAGCTTGGGATCATTATCATGCTGAAAGACCCTTCCATGTTTCATCTTCAATGCCCTTACTGATGGAAGGAGGTTTGCACTCAAAATCTCATGATACATGGCCCCATTCATTCTTTCATTTACACGGGTCAGTCCTCATTGTCCCTTTGAAGAGAAACAGCCCCAAAGCATGATGTTGCCACTCCCATGCTTCACAGTAGGTATTGTGTTTTTTGGATGCAACTCAGCATTCTGTCTCCTCCAAACACGGCAAGTTTTGTTTCTACCAAACAGTTCTACTTAGGTTTCATCAGAAAATATGACATTATCCCAATGCTCTTCAGGATAATCCAAATTCTCTCTGGCAAACTTCAGATAGGCCTGGGTATGTACTTGCTTAAGCAGGGGACATGTCTGGCACTACAGGATCTGAGTCCCTGGTGTTGTACTGTGTTACTGATGTTAGCCTTTGTTATGGTGGTCCCTGCTCTATGCATGTCATTCACTAGGTCCTCCTATGTGGTTCTGGGATTTATGCTCCCTGTTCTTGTGATCATTTTGACCCCACGGGGTGAGATCTGGCGTGGAGCCCCAGATCGAGGGAGATTATCAGTGGTTTTGTATGTCTTCCATTTTCTTATTATTTCTCCCACAGTTGATTTCATCACACCAACCTGCTTGCCTATTGCAGATTCAGTCTTTCCAGCCTTGTGCAGGGCTTCAATTGCGTTTCTGGTGTCCTTTAACAGCTCTTTGCTCTTCACCATTGTGGAGTTTGGAGTCAGACTGTTTGAGGTTGTGGACAGGTGTCTTTTATACTGATAGCAAGATCAAACAGGTGCCATTACTACAGATAATGAGTGGAGGACAAAGGAGCCTCTTAAAGAAGAAGTTACAGGTCTGTGAGAGCAAGAAATCTTGCATGTTTTTAGGTGACCAAATACTTGTTTCCACCTTGATTTGCAAAATAAATCTTGCCAAATCAGACAAGGTGATTTTCTGGATTTGTTTTCTCATTTTGATTCTCATAGTTGTGGTCTACCTATGATGTCAATTACAGGCCTCTCTCATCTTTTTAAGTTGGAAAACTGGCACAATTTGTAGCTGACTAAATACTTTTTTCCCCCACTGTATATCACGATAGGCATGTTACTGTCCAGTATCATCAATCTCTATCTAGTATAACTTCAAAACTGATCCTCCTTATGATCCTGTTATGGGGAAACCCATTGAGGCATGAGACTTACTGTACAATATTACCAGAACTATAAAATGATAAGTGCTATTCAATTTTTATGCATGGTGTGTATGAAATGCGTTTTTAGACTAGTACCAATGTTGTCTAGATCAGACTATTTTCTGTTTCCTATTGTTCAGGGAAAACTAGGACAGCCAAATCCCGTATTACTAGGGTGACAACCTCCTCCAATAGGCAAAAACAGCCTAGCGGACATCCTAGGTATAAGTAGGCACATTTTGTGTTATATAATCAGGGATGGCAGTACTGATCCGATACAATACAGAAATTATTTATTGAACTGTGGTAAGACATTAACTGACAGGTGGTGAGTCTTTTAGATTGACATCTATACATCTATGACATCATAAAGCTGTCAGGATCAGAATTTTTTATATACGTCGACAAGAGAATACTGATTTGGAGTGTAGATTCTGTTAGGCATAAACTACTTTCACTGTGCACAAAGACTTTAATAATTTAGTAAATAAATTCATGTTTTTAAGGGTATTCTGTACACAAGTTATTCATTCCCCCTTTTATTGATCTATATTGATCTTCATGTCTTCAAGTTTTCCCACCTACAAAGAATGGAGAGGTCTGTAATTTTATTGTAGGTACCCTTCAACTCTGAGAGACAAAATCTAAAAATAAAAATATAAAAAATCACATTGTATGACTTTTAATTAATTAAATAGCATTTTATTGCATGAGATAAGTATTTGATCACCTACCAACCAGCAAGAATTCTGGCTCTCTCAGACCTGTTAGTTTTTCTTTAAGAAGCCCCACTACTCTTGCAAAGAAATTTATATAATTTATACAATGTGATTTTCTGGATTTTATTTTTAATCTTCTATCTTTCAGTGTTAAAATTAACCTACCCTCAAAATTATAGACTGTTCATGTCTTTGTCAGTGGGCAAACTTACAAAATCAGTGTGCAACGTGATATGGTGGGACAGTCGCCCTCGGCAACCGATCTCGGTTTCGAACTGTTGTGATGCCTCAGCTGCGATCCAGAGGATACCGTGTGCTGTACATTGTGTGAGTTGTTTGGACATTAAACACGTTTTCTGTGAACTTTCCTGTGGTCCCTGCCTATTTGTCACACTGCACCAACCCCGATATACTACAATGTGTATGTGCAGTGTGTCTGTATACATGTGTATGTGCAATGTGTGTAATGACATGATTATATTTGAATACATTTTCATTTTTGTTTTTTAAATAAATGTGGATTGTTGGTCATGGAAAAAATAAGACATCCCTTGAATATAAGCCTAAACCCAACTTTCAAAGTAAAATTAATATAAAACTCGGTTTAATTTTTTTGGTAGACTTGGTATTTGGGGCTAAAAATTTGAAATTGGGACTCATTAAAACTTTTGTGTTGTTTGCCTTCTATAGCTTCTTTGTTGCACTGTCTTTTTCCATGTGCAGAATATATCTACTGAGAGTCCGTCAGTGAGCTCATTCAAGCAAGAAAGTATATAAGTTGTATCTGTCTTTTTCTGAGATCTTCTGCTGATTTAGGACCACAGACCGCATCAAAGTTGAACATATCGGAAAGAAAAGAGCCTGTAAAACACAAGTCGTGCAAAATAATGAAACCTAATTGCAACAATAATTTTTAGCATTAAATTTATAAATTTGGGTAGCAAAAAATATATATTTTAAGTCCATTTCTTTAACCCCCCTCCATTTGAAGGATACCACAACTGTAAAACTAAGATCATAAAAGAATGAATGATTGTTATCTACAATAATATAGAACTCTGCCAAGTTCTCTGCGCTGTGCGGGTGTCATTTCTAAATGCTAAAAATTAATTTTGCTTTTTAAATGAAGTTATATTTAGCTGTATCCATCTGGAATTAATTGTTGTAAGAACATATTCATTTGGGCTGACACTTTGATTAAAGCTGTGCATAATTAATAATTAGATAAACCTTGGGATGTACAAAAAATGGGGATGTTATGTATCTCTTGTACAAGAGAAAAACCAATGGGTGTCATTGCTACTCCCAACCTCATGGGGTGCAATGGAGCACCGCATAGTATTATCATCATCATCTCTTAATTTTTTGTTTATGCTGATTAAGGTTTCGGGAGCTATATTTTTCTGATAATAAGTGTTAGGGGTCGAGTTCCCGCTTCTGCACAGGGGGAATCTCGAGCCATCTCCGCTGCGGTCTCCCATTCTTGTCCAGCCGCAGTGGAGTCTGCTCAGCAAGGACGTCGGTCCCAGCGTCTTGCTCATTCTCACTCTGTTCTGAGAGTTACTGCTGCTTCTCCAGTCTCTGCTATTAAAGTCTGTGCTGGTCAGCAGCGAGCGGACTTCTCTGGGACTAAGTCCTTGTCTGCACGTACTGAGCATGCCCAGCGTAAGGTCTCCCGTTGGAGATCGAGGGTCATGTGCTCAGGCTCTGCAGCACATTCCATTGGTCCTCTTGGCAGGTCCTAGAAGGGCAAAAGTGCTGTGGCCACTTCCTGTGCTGCTGCTATATAAACTGCGCATGACCGCACGGCCATGCGCTAGTATTGTCAAACAATTGCTAATGTGTGTATGTTGTGAGTGCAAGTCGTCCTTGGATACCCCTACCCTATAGTATGACTGTTCGCGGAAGGTGTATGGCTGCTACC